>NW_024713129.1:32034941-32072365 GCF_018991925.1 Homarus americanus | reverse complement strand
TCGGTATTACTTCGTTCAGTTACGTATTACTTCCTTCTTCTTCTACCTCTTTCTCCTCACTTCATATTTCTCCCTTCCCTCCTCTTCCTCCTCCTCCTCTTCCTACCTTCCCAGGGGCCGGCTAAGACACGCATCGTCCGAGATGCCAATTAGTTAATATCAAGGGTCGACTTTTGACCGACCTCATGGGACGGCTCGATACAAAGTTTTCCTGACGCTTTTAGTGGTAACTTTACTACACCAACTTAATGATAATTTCATTCTTTTATTTTCCGTATCTTTGTATTTTGTTCTTAAATTGCTTGAATTATTATTTTCTCGTGTTATTCTATTTTTTTTCTATAAAGTAAACAATAACATTTTTGAATATGCATTTGTTCGTGGGAATGAGAAAGAGAGAGAGGAAGAGAGAGAGAGAGAGAGTCCTCACCATCCATCGTGACCACAGACCTGAAGGTGACTGTCAACCTTTAAGCTGCCTGATATTTCTGTTGTGACGCCTGGCTGTGTGAGTTGGCTGTGTTGTGTTGGCTGTGTTGTGTTGGCTGTGTGTGTTGATTGTGTTGTGTTGGCTGTGTGAGTTGATTGTGTTGTGTTGGCTGTGTGAGTTGACTGTGAGTGTTGGCTGTGTTGTGTTGGCTGTGTGAGTTGACTGTAGTGTTGGCTGTGTTGTGTTGGCTGTGTTGTGTTGGCTGTGTTGTGTTGGCTGTGTGTGATTGTGTTGCGTTGGCTGTGAGTTGATTGTGTTGTGTTGGCTGTGTGAGTTGACTGTAGTGTTGGCTGTGTTGTGTTGGCTGTGTTATGTTGCCTGTGTTGTGTTGGCTGTGTTGTGTTGGCTGTGTTATGTTGGCTGTGTTGTGTTGGCTGTGTTGTTGGCTGTATGTTGGCTGTGTTGTGTTGCCTGTGTTGTGTTGACTGTGTTGTGTTGGCTGTGTTGTGTTGGCTGTGTGTGTTGGCTGTGTTGTGGCTGTATTGTGTTGGCTGTGTTGTGTTGGCTGTGTGTGTTGGCTGTGTTGTGTTGGCTGTGTTGTGTTGGCTGTGTGTGTTGATTGTGTTGTGTTGGTTGTGTTGTGTTGGCGTTGTTGTGTTGGCTGTGTTGTGTTGGCTGTGTGGGTTGGCTGTGTTGTGTTGGCTGTATGTATTGGCTGTTTGTGTTGACTGTGTTGTGTTGGCTGTGTTGTGTTGGCTGTGTGTGTTGATTGTGTTGTGTTGGTTGTGTTGTGTTGGCGTTGTTGTGTTGGCTGTTGTGTTGGCTGTGTGAGTTGGCTGTGTTGTGTTGGCTGTATGTATTGGCTGTGTGTGTTGACTGTGTTGTGTTGGCTGTGTTGTTTCTGTGTTGCTGGCGTTGTTGTGTTGGCTGTGTTTGTGTTGGCTGTGTTGTGTTGGCTGTGTTGTGTTCACTGTGTGTGGCTGTGTTGTGTTGGCTGTGTTGTGTTGGCTGTGTTGTGTTGGCTGTGTTGTGTTGGCTGTGTGTGTTGGCTGTGTGTGTTAGCTGTGATGTGTTGGCTGTGTTGTGTTAGCTGTGATGTGTTGGCTGTGTTGTGTTGGCTTGTTGGCCTGTTGTTGTGGTTGCGTTGTGTTGGCTTGTTGTGTTGGTTGCGTTGTGTTGGCGTTGTTGTGTTGGCTGTGTTGTGTTGGCTGTTTTGTGTTGGCTGTGTTGTTGTGTGTGTTTGTTGGCTGTGTTGTGTTGGCTGTGTTGTTTTGGCTGTGTTGGTTGACTGTGTTGTGTGTTGGCTGTTGTGTTGGCTGTGGTTGGTTGTTGGTTGATGTTGGTTGGCTGTTGTTGGCTGTGTTTGTTGGCTGTGATGTGTTTTACTGTTTTTGTGTGTTGGGTTGGCTATGTTGTGTTTGCTGTTTTGTGTTGGCTGTGTTGTGTTGACTGTTTTGTGTTGGCTGTGTTTTGTTGTTGGCTGTGTGTGTTGGCTGTGTTTATGTTGACTGTGTGTGTTGGCTGTGATGTGTGTTGGCTGTGTTGTGTTGGTTGTGTTGTGTTGGCTGTGTTGTTGACTGTGTTGTGTTGGCTGTGTTGTGTTCGCTGTTTTTGGGTTGGCTGTGTTGTGTTGGCTGTGTTTGTGTTGGCTGTGTTGTGTTGGCTGTGTTGTGTGTTCGTTGTTTGTGTTGGCTCTGTTGTGTTGGCTGTGTGTTGTGTTGACTGTGTTGTGTTGGCTGTGTTGTGTTCGCTGTTTGTGTTGGCTGTGTTGTGTTGTCTGTGTGTGTTGTCTGTGTTGTGTTGGCTGTGTTGTGTTGCTGTGTTGTGTTAGCTGTGTGTTGGCTGTGTGTGTTGGCTGTGTTGTGTTGGCTGTGTGTGTTGGCTGTGTTGTGTTAGCTGTGTTGTGTTGGCTGTGTGTTGGCTGCGTTGCTGGCTTTGTTGTGTTGATTGTGTTGTGTTGGCTGTGTTGTGTTGGCTGTGTTGTGTTGATTGCGTTGTGCTGGCGTTGTTGTGTTGACTGTGTTTTGTTGGCTGTGTTGTGTTGGCTGTGTTGTGTTGGTTTGTTGTGCTGGCTTGTTGTGTTGACTGTGTTGTGTTGGCTGTGTTGTGTTGGCTGTGTTGTGTTGACAGTGTGTTGGCTGTGTTGTGTTGGCTGTGTTGTGCTGGCTGTGTTGTGTTGGCTGTGTTGTGTTGGCTGTGTTGTGCTGGCATTGTTGTGTTGGTTGCGTTGTGTTTGCGTTGTTGTGTTGGCAGTGTTGTGTTGGCTGTGTTGTGTTAGCTGTGTTGTGCTGGCTGTGTTGTGTTAGCTGTGTTGTGTTGACTGTGTTGTGTTGGCTGTGTTGTGTTGACTGTGTGTGTTGGCTGTGTTGTGTTGGCTGTGTTGTGCTGGCTGTGTTGTGTTGGCTGTGTTGTGTTGACTGTGTTGTGTTGGCTGTGTTGTGTTGGCGTGTTGTGTTGACTGTGTGTGTTGGCTGTGTTGTGTTGGCTGTGTTGTGCTGGCATTGTTGTGTTGGCTGTGTTGTGCTGGCAGTGTTGTGTTGGCGTTGTTGTGTTAGCTGTGTTGTGTTGGCTGTGTTGTGTTGGCTGTGTGTGTTGGCTGTGTTTGTTGACTGTGTTTGTGTTTAGCTGTTGTGTTGGCTGTGTTGTGTTGCTGTGTGTGTTGGTTGCGTTGTGCTGGCGTTTGTGTGGCTGTGTTTGTGTGGCTGTGTTGTGTTGGCTGTGTTGTGTGTTGACTGTGTGTTTTGGCTGTGTTGTGTTGGCTGTGTTGTGCTGGCTGTGTTGTGTTGGCTGTTTGTGTTGGCTGTGTTGTGCTGGCATTGTTGTGCTGGCATTGTTGTGTGGTTGCGTTGTGTTGGCGTTGTTGTGTTGGTTGCGTTGTGTTGCTTGTTGTGTTGGCAGTGTTGTGTTGGCTGTGTTGTGTTGGCTGTGTGTGTTGGCTGTGTTTGTTGACTGTGTTGTGTTGGCTGTGTTGTGTTGGCTGTGTTGTGTTGGTTGCATTGTGTTGGCTGTATTGTGTTGGCTGTGTTGTGTTGGCTGTGTTTGTTGCTGTGTTTGTTGGCTGTGTTGTGTTAGCTGTGTTGTGTTGGCTGTGTTGTGTTGACTGCGTTGTGCTGGCTTTGTTGTGTTGATTGTGTTGTGTTGGCTGTGTTGTGTTGGCTGTGTTGTGTTGGTTGCGTTGTGTTGGCGTTGTTGTGTTGGTTGCGTTGTGCTGCGTTGTTGTGTTGCAGTGTTGTGTTGGCTGTGTTCTGTTGGCTGTGTGTGTTGGCTGTGTTTGTTGGCTGTCTGTGTGTTTGTGTTTGTGTTGTGTTGTCTGTGTTGTGTTGGTTGCATTGTGTTGGCTGTGTGTGTTGGCTGTGTGTGTTGGCTGTGTTGTGTTGGCTGTGTTGTGTTGGCTGTTTTGTGTTGGCTGTGTGTGTTGGCTGTGTTTGTTGACTGTGTGTGTTGTGTGTTGTGTTTGGTTTGCGTTGTGCTGGCGTTGTTGTGTTGGCAGTGTTGTGTTGGCTGTGTTTGTTGGCTGTTGTGTTGGCTGTTTGTGTTAGCTGTGTTGTGTTGGCTGTGTTGTGTTGGCTGTGTGTTGGCTGTTTGTGTTGACTGTGTTGTGTTGGCTGTGTTGTGTTGGCTGTTTTGTGTTAGCTGTGTTGTGTTGGCTGTGTTGTGTTGGCTGTGTTGTGTTGGCTGTGTTGTGTTGGCTGTGTTGTGTTGTGGCTGTGTTGTGTTGGCTGCGTTGTGTTAGCTGTGCTGTGTTAGCTGTGTTGTGTTGGCTGTTTGTGTTAGCTGTGTTGTGTTGGCTGTGTTTTTGTTTGTGTTGGCTGTTTTGTTGGCTGCGTTGTGCTTGCGTTGTTGTGTTGATTGTTTTGTGTTGGCTGTGTTGTGTTGTGTGTTGTGTTGGTTGCGTTGTGCTGGCGTTGTTGTGTTGACTGTGTTTTGTTGGCTGTGTTGTGTTGGCTGTGTTGTTGGCTGTGTTGTGTTGGCTGTGTTGTGTTGGCTGCTGTGTTCGCTGTTTTGTGTTGGCTGTGTGTGTTTGTGTGTTGTGTGACTGTGTGTGTTGGCTGTGATTGTTGGCTGTGTTGTGTTGGCTGTGTTGTATTGACTGTGTTGTGTTGGCTGTGTTGTGTTGACTGTGTTGTGTTGGCTGTGGTGTTGGCTGTGATGTGTTTACTGTTTTGTGTTGGGTTGGCTATGTTGTGTTTGCTGTTTTGTGTTGGCTGTGTTGTGTTGACTGTGTTGTGTTGGCTGTGTTTGTTGGCTGTGTGTGTTGGCTGTGTTTATGTTGACTGTGTGTGCTGTATGTGTTGTGTGTTGGTTGTGTTGTGTTGGCTGATGTGTTGACTGTGTTGTGTTGGCTGTGTTGTGCTTGCTGTTTTGGGCTGTGTTGTGTTGGCTGTGTTGTGTTGACTGTGTTGTGTTGGCTGTGTTGTGTTCGTTGTTTTGTGTTGGCTCTGTTGTGTTGGCTGTGTTGTGTTGACTGTGTTGTGTTGGCTGTGTTGTGTTCGCTGTTTTGTGTTGGCTTGTGTTGGGCTGTGTTGTGTTGACTGTGTTGTGTTGGCTGTGTTGCTGCTGTTTTGTGTTGGCTGTGTTGTGTTGGCTGTGTTGTGTTGACTGTGTTGTGCTGGCTGAACAAACTGAAGTTAAAACGCTCTACCGCCCCCATTGACTTACCAATGAAACTCTACAAGGAGTTTTCCCCGGAGCTTGCAAACCCTCTGCCCCATCATCAATGCTTCCCTCAGTCAAGCCAGATGCCCAGCTGACTGGAAGACCTCATATGTATCACCAGTGCCCAAGTCAACCAGACCATAATCCCAAATCAGCTCACCCATTGCAATCACCCCAATACCCAACTTAATCTGTAAAAGTTTCGTGTTTGACTGGGCTTATGCTGATATTGCAGGCGCTGTAGATCCTCAGCAATTTGGTAATATGAAAACTTCCTCCACCACTCATTGTCTTGTCAGCTTTCTCGACTACATATACCGCCATCTGGAAAGAAGAAAAAATCTGTGGCTGTTGCCTTCATTGACATCATTAAGGCATTTGACCTAGTGGACCACAATTTAATCATCATCAAAGCTATCGACCTCAGGTTTCGTAGAAGTTTTATGCCATGGCTTACAGACTTCCTTAGTGACCGACGCCAAGCCGTACGCTTCCAAGGGGCTGTCTCCACTATTCAGTCATTCATCTATAGCGTCCCCCAATGCACCAAGATGGGACCGCTCTGCTTCCTTTTGCTTTCAATGATGCCCAAAGAGAAACCCCTGCTCTCTGGAAATATGTCAGCGGCTCCACCAATGGGATCAGTGTCAACAACTTCGCTCCCAACTATACCGCCCTCTATGATTTCTTGAACAGTCTCCAAAATTGGGCCATCAACAACCACGTCACCATCAACTATACCAAGACCATGGTTCTGTACATCAACCTCTCGTCCGACGTTGTCCCACCCCCTTCCTTTACTTTAATCCCCAACACACTCCAGGTTGTAGAATCAACTAAGCTCCTCGGCGTCACCATAGACAACAAAATAAATTGGAAAACACACGTCAGTGAAGTTGTCAAATCATCCAGTTTCCTGCTCCATTTCCTCCGCCGAATCAAGCCCTCGGAGTTCCTGAACCCGAGATCCTCAGTGTTTACTCAACATTCATACCTCCCAAGTTCACCTATGCCTCCCCTACCTGGTCTTCCTCCCCAAATGCCACACAACGTAAACACTAAGAAAGTGCAGAAGAGGGCTTGCATGATTATTTTTCTCCCTTCCACTCTACATATCAAGAAGCTCAACACACTGACCCTCTCGCTTCTCTCTCTGACCATCACCACGACCTCATCTGCACATTTGGTGAGAAGCTTCTGCACCATCCTCGACACCGGCTCCTACTATCACCCGAGATCCTGTCTGAGAATTGCTGTTCGACACCACAGCCGCATCCAGCCCACACGAGCACGTACTGGTCACTATAAGAACAGTCCAGTCCCAGCCATTGTAAAAATTATAAATAACCTGTAATCAACCAGTGTATTCACTCCCAGTTAATCTTACCTTTTTGCACTGTCACTATGTTGAAATGCCCTGTGGTATGACTTTCTCCGCATCTAGTCATTAGATATCATATTTGTATCATTTATGTTACTTATATATTATTTGTAAATCAAGAGACCCATTCCCCAATTACATAACTGCATATTTTCAGCCTTTCGGCTCCCAAGGTCTTTCAATAAACCGTTAATTATTATTATTATTACAACACACGCTCCTCCTCACACACACGCTCCTCCTCACACACACGCTCTTCCTCACACAGAAGCTCCTTCTCACACACAAACTCATTCTCACACACGCCCTCCTCACACACACACGCCCTCACACACACGCTCCTCCTCACGCACATATGCTCCCCCTCACAAACACACACTTACGCTCCCCCTCAAAACACATGCCCCCATCAGAATTACACACACACGCTCCTCCTAACGCACACACCCCCACATAAAACCACACTGTAATTTATTTATAAACAAAATTTCATCCAATATGGGCAATTAAACTGATATCCACAAAATCTTCCCAAAAATAATGATGAAAACATCAAGATGCCCTCCTGACTCCCCAATGGAAGGATTCATCCTTCTAACACTCAGTTACAATGCATAGTTATACGATTCCAACTCTGAATAAATGGATAAGACAACTTGGGTTTTGCTACTAAGACCCAATAAAATATAACCGTTCCAGCCTAGTAAGAAGGCCTAGAACAACACACGCTCCCCTTCACACACGCTCCTCGTCACACACACACACATTCCTCCTCACACACACATATACGCTCCCCCTCACACACACGCACATGCACACACGTTTCTACTCACGCACACACACTCTCCCTCAAAAACACACACACACACACGCTCCCCTTCAAAAACACATGCCCCCCTCAGAATTACACACACATGCTCCCCCTCACCAATACATGCTCCGCCTTACAATTACACACACATGCTCCCCATCACAAACATCACACAAACGCTCCTCCTCACGCACACATGCCCTCACAAATGCACAAACATGCTCCCATGCACACATGCTCTCACAAATACATACACATGCTCCCTCATGGACACACATGCCCCTCACAAACACACACACAAGCACACACGCCCTTCTCACACACACATTCCCCCCACACACACACACGTCCCCACACACACGCCCTCTTGAAACACACATTCCCTATCACACACATCCCCCGCAAAACACGCACACGCTCCTCCTCACACACACACACACACGCCCCCTCACACACACGTCTCACATTACACGCTCCTCCTCAAACACATATTCCTCACACACACGCCCCCTTAACAAAACCCACACACACACACACACACACGCCCTCCTGACACACACACACACATTTCCCCACACATGCTCCCCTCACAAAACACACACACAATCACGGACCCTTTGCAAACACACACACGCGCCTCCCTCAAACACGCATTCCCCTCTCACACACGCTCCCCTCGCAAAACACGCACACGCCTCCCCACACACACACACACACACGCCCCCTCACACACACACACGTCTTCCTTACACACACGCCCTCCACAAACACATATCCTCTCACACACGCTCCTTAACAAAACCCACACACGCACACACACGGACCCCTTTGCAAACACACACACGCTCCTCCTCAAACACGCATTCACCACACACACACGCCCTCTTTCACACACATATTTCCCCTAACACACACACGCTACCCCTAACAAACACACACACGCACACACGCTCCTCCTCACACACACACACACCTCCTCACACACAAACATTCTCCTCACACACACGTTCCTCCTCACAGACACACACACACATACACGCACTCGCATACACGTTCCCCTCACCACACACACGTCACCCTCACACACACACACACACACACACACACACACACACTCAGCTTGGCAGGAATGTCACGTTCGCCAAACAGTTTTAATTAGCGACTGTTTCCTGAAGTGGTCTGACCAAACCTGCACTTATATCACAATTTTTATCGAGAAAATACTCTCTATCTACCCGTATCTTGCTCACGTTCCGATTTTTTGCAACCATTTTTTTTATTTTCAATGTTTTTTTTTTCAGTAGTTTTAACGTTTTTGTTTATTATTATTTCAATATTTTTTCTTGATTTCCATCTTTTTTCTTTACTTTCAACGTTTTTTTTTCCGATGTTTTTTCTTTATTTTTGGTATTATTTTCACCTTTGTCTTTTTTTTCATTTGTTCTTTATTTTCAACTTTTTTATTTTTGTATTTTATTTACCCTCTTTGGAATATATTACCTGTACGGAACATTATTTACCTTTACAGAACATTAATTAACTATACGAAATATTAAATAACTGTATACATTACAAAAGTTACTTAAGAGTACAGAACATTACTTAACTGTACGGAACATTAATTGAATGTATGGAATATAAAGTTACTGAGCATTAATTGCACGGAACACTAATTAATTGTATGGAACATTAATAACTATACAAAAATACTTAGCTGTAAGGAAGATTACTTAAATTTATGGAACACTAGTTACCAGTATGGCACATTAATTAAATGCATGGAACACTAGTAAACTGTGCAGAACATTGATTACTTGTACGAAACATTGCTGCGGTTTCCGGCTACCTGTCGAATCACTAATTAGAGGTGAAGTGGAAGCAACATTCATAAATGTGTATAGGTTAAGTTTTCAAACCCAAATGGCCTTTTCTCCAATTATTAAGAAAATAAACTACTGCACAATAACTAGCAACGCTATGAGCTGTGGGCATTAATAACGGACGGAGCTTAGGTATAACTAGCTTCTTAGAGCATACGTCTTAGTGGCTCAGAGACAGGAGTCGAACTGGCGATAGCTGGCTATTTAATTGATTGATGACTCTGCAGTCAAGGTGTGAGAGCACAGTGGGAATGCACTGTCACATGTCCAGTTGATGACTGCTCACGTCTCATAGGAAAGTTACCGTGGGTGATGTATATATATATATATATATATAAACCTATTGTACAGCATGTAACCCGCATTTATATAAGTATTACTGTTTGTTAGACAGGGGCTAGTACAAAATTACTTAAATTTACATAACAATGATTAACTGTACGGAACATTAATTATCTACTACAACCGAATAAAGTAATGTAGCATAAAGTAACTTCAAGCGAATGAACATGTAGAGAATAATGTACCTACAATATATTCGACATAGTATAAAAGGTGATAAAAAGAAAATACATAAAGGTTCAAGACGTGCTAAGAATAAAATAATTGTTGAAAAATAAAACAAAATATTCGTCCAAAAGTTCTAAATGGTCAATATAATAGTCGAATTTTCTTAAAATATAAAAACTGGATATATATCCATGAAACTTAATGAAATAAAATGATGAATGAAAAGCAACTTATAACTTACATGACAGCAACGAGACTCGACATTGTGTGATCTCTGTCGAGGTGGTTGTTGAAGATTGACCAGAGTGAGACGATAAGTTACCCTATATAAATTTAATTCAATCATCTATTACATGGAAAATTCAAGAGCTTTTTAACATTAGTAAGAATAAAATTACAGACAAAGAAATACCAATAATAACAATGATAACAAAAACCATTGCTATCACCACCACCATCACTTGCATCGTTACTAAAATAATACCAATATCACAACACCTGAGCCACTTTAAATAAAAACAAAGTTATAATAAATATTTAAATCATCTTTCATTCATATTTTGTAATAATTTACAACTGGCATAAGCGAGATTTTTCTTATGAAGATTCATGAGGCCATTGTTTACAAGTGGTTCCGTTTTCTGTATCGAGAGACATCAAAGGGGGAAACTGTAGTAATAACCGCCAGGACTTGTGGTAGGGGAACTCTAGTAATAAAATGAATATATGTGTTTCCTATGAAGTGGTATGGATTATATAATGGAGTAGGACTCTTTGAGTGTGTGTGTGTGCCAGAGTTGGCAGAGATGCTGACATTTGGCAGGGAACCATAGAGAGAAAAGGACTAGGCATGTGTAATCCCAACGGCCTTACTCCTCCTCACCAAGTGTGCTGCACACAATCTCACTATCACCAATACCTTGTTTAGGCAGGCCGACAAGTTCCAGCGTTCCAAACACTGGCATCTCATTGACTACATCATTTTCAGAGAAAGAGATCGCCGAGATGTCCTCATTAGCCGTGCCATGCGTGGCTCAGACCACTGAGACGCTGTTCATCGGTTTGTCAGAGCCAAGCTCTCACTTCATGTCACTCATAGTCTGGGATGAATGCACTATGTCTCACAACTTAGCTTTTGAAGCATTGGACAGGACCTTGCAAGACATACGAGAAAATTACCATCTCATAGGTGGCATTACAATGGTCATTGCTGGAGACTTTCGCCAGACCCTATTTGTCATTCCTCGAAGCATTCCAGCTGATGAACTGAATGCGTGCCTCAAGGCTTCATACCTTTGGAGAAGTGTTCAGACACTCACCCTATCCACAAATATGAGAGTACATCTACAAGGAGATCAGGATATTGGACGGTATGCAAACCTTCTACTACAGATTGGGAATGGAACTTTCCCTGTTGATCTGTTGATTCAGAAGGACAAATAATCATTCCTCAAGGATGTGGAAATGTTGTAAAGTCCTCAACTGAGCTCACTAACATGGTCTACCCAAACATTATCCGCCATTGCAAGGATCACAAGTGGCTGCGGGAACGCGCAATTCTGGCACCAAAGAATGAAACAGTGGCTGAAATCAACATGACTCTACTCAGACAGCTTCCAGGCAGTGAGACCTCATTCAAATCTGTTGATACAGTAATCGACCAGGACCAAGCAGTCCAGTACCCTGCAGAATTCCTTAATTCTTTGGAGCCCGCTGGAATGCCTCCTCACCACCTCACTCTCAAGATTGGAACTCCTATAATGCTCTTAAGATATCTTGAACCACCAATCCTCTGCAATGGCACAAGACTGGTGGTGAAGAACATGATGCCACATCTACTGGAAGCTACAATACTGACAGGAAAATCTAAAGGAGAGGACGTTTTTATACCAAGGATACCTCTCATCAACACTGACCTGCCATTTGAGTTCAAGCGACTTCGGTTCCCGGTTAAAGTGAGCTTTGCCATGACCATCTACAAAAGCCAGGGACAGTCCCTAAAGATGGTTGGCCTAAACCTGGTGTTTCCTTGCTTCTCTCATGGACAGTTCTATGTTGGATGCTCCAGAGTGGGAACTGGTAAAAATCTGTACATACTTGCTGCTAATGGCAAAACCAAAAATGTGGTCTACCTTAATGCACTACAGTGAGACAATGTGGAGCCTCCCGGAGTTTGGGTGGCGTCCTACCGTGGCTCTAGCGCCATTCCGCTAGTGTGTATATATATATATATATATATATATATATATATATATATATATATATATATATATATATATATATATATATATATATATATATATATATATATAATATATATATACTGTTTATGAATATGATGTATTTCTTTGTGTATGAACCTCTGTCCTGCGTGGCAGTGAGAAGTGATACTACCCTGAGTGTCAAGACCTGGCAATTAATCAGAATAGGCAAACTACTACTCTAAGCTTAATCAATAAATTTGTTAAACTAAAAAAACTGTTTGGTAGCTGCCTACTACCTACTATCTTGCTTGGCTGTATTAGATAAAGTCTCCTGAGTCTCCATAATGTCTTTGGTCTAAATTTCTTAATATATAAAGAAAATTAAGGAAAATTGGTCTATATAAATTTTCTTATTGTTTATTTAGAAAGATATGAGAAGAGTTAATGGTGTAAGGCTGCCCGTGTGTCGTCTCTATCTCTCTCTCTCTCTAGGGATTCATTATTTATTCCCTGCTATTTACCTATCTACCTATCAATCTATCTATCTATCTATCTATCTATTGGTTGTATGTTTGTATGCATGTATGTATGTATGTATGTATGTAAATCATTCAGGTGACGCTCCAAATATTGTAAGGCTTGACCCGACATAACATTTTTACCGTCATGTTGTATTTTTTAGTTTTTTGGTACATGAATTTATATTTTAGTTGTTAGATTATTATTATTATTATTATTATTATTATTATTATTATTATTATTATTATTATTATTATTATTATTATTATTATTATTATTATTATTATTATTATTATTATTATTATAATTATTTTGAAATGAACTCTCTCTCTCTCTCTCTCTCTCTCTCTCTCTCTCTCTCTCTCTCTCTCTATTTGTCTCTGTCTCTGTCTGTGTCTGAGTCTCTGTCTCTTTGTCTGTGTTTGTTTCTCTGCCTCTGTCTGTATCTGTATGTGTGTCAGTGTTTCCGTTTGACCTTGGTGTCTGTGTGTGTTATTATTTTTGTCTGTATCTGTGTTTGTATGTCTGTGTCTGTATGTCTGTGTCTGTATGTCTGTGTCTTCGTTTGTCCCTGAGTTTCTATCTGTGTTTGTATTTTTCTCTGGCTGCCTGTATTTGTGTCTTTATCTTTGTCTGATCTTGGAAGGTTTCGAGATAATTTTTGACTGTTGCCATGAGGCGTGACAGCGGGAGATGTCCTTATGTATGTGAAATAGAACTACACACACACACACACACACACACACACACACACACACATACACACACACACATGCACTCTCTCTCTTTCTCTCTCTCTCGCTCTCTCTCTCTTTCTCAAAGACAGATACACAGACACAGAAAAACGGACACACTGAAAACACCTACAAACAGACAGACAGACAGACAGACAGACAGACAGACAGACAGACAGGAATACTCTTGTTTTATTCCTCAAATATCACCTCGTTTATGCTTGGAAGATTTCAGCCAAATTGACAAAGGTTATGTGGCACTCAGACGCGGGCAGACTGTCAGCTGTTTGTCCCGTGTAAACACCATTTTTGGCGCGCACAACTTTTAGCGCGCATTAATTTTGGTGCACAAAAGTAATATATATATATATATATATATATATATATATATATATATATATATATATATATATATATATAGTGCGGGTGTGTATGTGTGTGTTTTAATTGGATAATATTTTCACTAGTGTAAGCTAACCTAACTTAACCAAGATCAAGTTCAATTATGATAATATAGTAAACAACGTTTCAAAATGAAACACAACAAATTTCACTATACTAGAGGAACTAATTTCCATTAGTTACAGTATAAAAAGGAAAACAAAAAGTCATCCCTATTGGGCAAAAACTCAATTTTGCTTTAGGAGTCAACTGAACGATTATCCATATTTATTGTAATGTAACACAATGTATATGTTATAAACTAATGTACATTACACACACACTAATAGATACAAGAGTGAGAACATTAGCAACATAAAAACACCTTTCCGCTACAAGCAGAAGTGACACAAAACTACCCGACAATAATTCCAGTTCATGTGTGTAAATAAATATTAATAAGAGTAAAGATGACGTACAGAATATGCATGTGTTGGAGGCTGTAGTTATATATATGCTGCATGTGTTTAATAACTGAATATGAGGCTAGGTACAGTATGTTAATGTGCAAGTAGCGTATATTAATCCAAATTCACAAGTACGTATTGTACGTACCTCCACCACCACGGGTATATACAGGTGTGTGTGTGTGTGTGTGTGTGTGTGTGTCTGTGTGTGTGTGTGTGTGTGTGTGTGTGAAATCGACCTTCCTCTCCTGGCAGTCGATTATTCCACATCGTAACACTTGGAGGAGCACCACACGTGAAGATGTCAATACTTTCGAGTTAGCCCGACTGCAAACCGAGGCAGACAAGCGCCAACGCCGGAAAGACGCTGCCACCGCCACTCCCGCAGTAGATGGGGCCCTCCACATGTGCAACGAATGTGAACGACGCTGCGGGTCCCGTATTGGTCTCTTTACTCACCTCAAAACTCACTAACCTAGGTGGCATCCCTAATAACCCATATCATTGTATCATAGCTGGATGATCGTCATACTCGATTCCGAGTGACAGCGAAGTAGTAATAGTAAGTGTGTGTGTGTGTGTGTGTGTGTGTGTGTGTGTGTGTGTGTAATAATAATAATAAAAATAATAATAATAATAATAACAATAATAATAATAATAATAATAATAATAATAATAATAATAATAATAATAATAATTAACGGTTTATTGAAAAAAAGTTCAGTAGCCCGAAGGCTGAAATTATACATTGGACAGGAATGACGACATATTATATACAAACACAAGGGGTGGGTGGGTCGTTTAACAAAAAGTTTTCATTACTAAAAGGAAAAGAAACATGAATTGAACATACAAATAATAGTTTACAGTTGATGGCCTGGGCTGGTCTGTTGCCCTACCGTGTGAAGCCACAGAGGCCTCGTGCAGTAACTGGTCCATAGGTGTTGACATGAAGGACCTCACGTGGTCATGAAGGCACCGGGTGGTGTTCACGTGGTGCAGTAACTCTTCCACAGATATTGATATGACGGACCTCATGTGTGGTGTGGGGCGGTGTCACAGTGCCTACTACCTCACGCTCTGCTAAGTGGTATTGTGTTATCTTATGGTCAGGTGTAAAGCCGACCCACGGTTGTTCCCAGGGTGGACTGATTAACGCCGCCTGGTCAGAAGATGGTGGTCGTTTCCCAGGGGTGCTTATCTCTGGGTGTAGACCTCACTGGTGGGTCGCGGCTCTAGCTGGTACTGTCTAGTACTGAATTCACTGGCTTAAACACTGTTCATCACTATTCAACACTGATCCCACTTCTTTCTGAAATGAAATTGTCACTTTTGGTAGAATTCTGTTGATATCCCGGTGGTGAGGATGGGTCGAGGAGAGGGACTTGGGTAATGGGCTAACATTGGGCGGGACAGCTCCGCAGCAGGAGAGGGCGCCCGATAGGTCATGACTCCGGAGGTCGAGGATGTAGTGTGTGTGTGTGTGTGTGTGTGTGTGTGTGTGTTCAATACGATTTCTATCACCATATATATTTGTACAGGTGACATGTACACTGCCACAGCAAGAGATAGAAAAGAGACAGAGAGGAAACGTTTTAATTAGTTCACCTGTAACAGACCTAAATATATAAAATAGCAAACGTTTACATTAAGTATAGCTGTAACACCGCTAAACATACATGACAACAATCGTTTCATTAAGTTCAGCTGTAATACCCTTCTCCCAGATGCTCAGCAGCGCAGAACTACAGCAAGATGAGGCACATTACAGCAACGTTACAGAGCAATTTCCTGAAGTCTTGCAGACCTCATTACGTAGATAACTATCGTCTGAGAGGTTTAATGGGAGAGAGAGAGAGAGAGAGAGAGAGAGAGAGAGAGAGAGAGAGAGAGAGAGAGAGAGAGAGAATCCTTCCTCTTTCTTATCGCTTTCAGATTATCCTGTCAGTTCCATCCTCCCATCACACTATCACTATAATACCTCATCATCTCTATTATCATATAACCATTACGACTCACATTACCCCATACCCCACTCTGATCCCATTACCCCATCCAAACCCCATCACCCCATCCTACACCCTAATCACCCAATCCCATCCCATCACCCAAACTAACCCCATCACCCCATCTTGCCTGCATTACCCTATCGTACCTCATCACATCCCAGTTACCATCCCCCATCCTCCCCATCACCCCATCAAGCTTGTGAATTATGGGTGAATTTGACGCTCTCGGTGATAAAGTTGCCTGTTACTATTTTTATTCGACTTCAATACCGCCAGGAGCAAGAGTGAGGTTGTCCAATGATGCTGAAAATGACTATGAGAGAGAGAGAGAGAGAGAGAGAGAGAGAGAGAGAGAGAGAGAGAGAGAGAGAGAGAGAGAGCTCATATGCCTTTAATAAGTGTACTAACACAGCACTTAAAGAAGAGTCTCTCATGGTGTGTGTGTGTGTGTGTGTGTGTGTTTGTTGTTATACATCATCCAAACACCAGACATACATCATCCAAACACCAGACATACATCATCCAAACACCAGTAATACATCATCCAAACACCGGAGATACATCATCCAAACACCAGACATACATCATCCAAACACCAGGAATATATCATCCAAACACCAGACGTACATCATCCAAACACCAGTAATACATCATCCAAACACCGGAGATACATCATCCAAACACCAGACATACACCATCCAAACACCAGGAATATATCATCCAAACACCAGACGTACATCATCCAAACACCGGAGATACATCATCCAAACACCAGACATACATCATCCAAGCACCAGGACATACACTAACCAAACACCAAACATACATCATCTAAACACCAGACATACATCATCCAAACACCAGACGTACATCATCCAAACACCGGAGATACATCATCCAAACCCCAGACATACATCATCTAAACACCAGACATACATCATCCAAACACCAGACATAGATCATCCAAACACCAGGAATATATCATCCAAACACCAAACATATATCAACCAAACACCAAACATATATCAACCAAACACCAAACATACATCATGCAAACACCAGTCATACATCATCCAAGCACCAGGACATACATTAACCAAACACCAGACATACATCATCCAAACACCAGACATACATCATCCAAACACCAGACATACATCATCCAAACACCAGACATACATCATCCAAACACCAGACATAGATCATCCAAACACCAGGAATATATCATCCAAACACCAAACATATATCAACCAAACACCAAACATATATCAACCAACCACCAGACGTACATCATCCAAACACCAAACATATATCATTCAAACACCAGACATGCATCACCTAAACACCAGACATACATCATCTAAACACCAGACATACATCATCCAAACACCAAACATACATCATCCAAACACCAAACATACATCACCCAAACACGAAAAATATATCATCCAAACACCAGACATTCATCATCCAAACACCAAACATACATCATGCAAACACCAGACATACATCATCCAAACACCAGACATACATAATCCAAACACCAGACATACATCATCCAAACACCAGACATAGATCATCCAAACACCAGGAATATATCATCCAAACACCAAACATATATCATCCAAACACCAAACATATATCATCCAAACACCAGACATATCTCATCCAAACACCAGACATTCATCATCCAAACACCAAACATACACATGCAAACACAGACATACATCATCCAAACACCAGACATACATAATCCAAAATCAAACATATATCATCCAAACACCAAACATATATCATCCAAACACCAGACATACATCATCCAAACACCAAACATATATCATCCAAACACCAAAAATATATCATCCAAACACCAAACATATCTCATCCAAACACCAAACATATATCATCCAAACACCAGACATTCATCATCCAAACACCAAATATATATCATGCAAACACCAGACATACATCATCCAAACACCAGACATACATCATCCAAACACCAGACATACATCATCCAAACACCAGACATAGATCATCCAAACACCAGGAATTTATCATCCAAACACCAAACATATATCATCCAAACACCAAACATATATCATCCAAACACCAGACAAACATCATCCAAACACCAAACATACATCATCCAAACACCAAAAATATATCATCCAAACACCAAACATACATCATGCAAACACCAGACATACATCATCCAAACACCAAACATACATCATCCAAACACCAAAAATATCTCATCCAAACACCAAACATATATCATCCAAACACCAGACATACATCATCCAAACACCAAACATACATCATCCAAACACCAAAAATATATCATCTAAACACCAAACATATCTCATCCAAACACCAAACATATATCATCCAAACACCAGGACATACATTAACCAAACACCAAACATACATCATCCAAACACCAGGCATAGACATACATAGACAAACACAAACACACACACACACACACACACACACACATACACACACTTGTAGTTAGAAATACAAACATACATAGACACACACACACACACACACACACACAGACGAAGATACACTGTCAGGAAGAAAGAAAAACAAACTCATGAACAATGATTCGTACAACTATTATTACAATTATTATTATTACAATTATTAGTACAATTGGTAGTGTGGTAACGAAAGAAACCCGACAAATAGATAGGGTTTTATTCCTGACGTTTGTGATGAAAAGGTTCAGTAATGAAACGTCAGGAATAAAGCTCCATCTCTCAGTCATGTTTCCTTCACTCCCACACTACCATCTGTCCACTATGAACATTGATCATTGTTACAATTATCAACATTATTTTTATCATAAAAATCATCAATAATAACACAAAAATTAATTCATTTCTATGATGCAAAGCATTAACAGTTTTTCTCTGTATCTTTTAATTATATCACCATTCTTCTCCTCTTTCTCTCTCTCTCTCTTTATCACTACACTCCACCATGCACACAGTTGTTCTCCTTTATTTCTCCTTCTCCCCTTTATTGCCCATAATTAGCGCGCAACAAGTGCAATACCTGGCACTTTTGGGCAGCTGACGGCACTTAAGGCCTGGACAGTGCCAACATACACACACACACACCCTTTTCATAGTCGTTAAGATGTTCGGGAAGGGACAGGTGTGTTGTGTTGGGGTGTGTTGTGTTGGGGTGTGTTGTGTTGGGGTGTGTTGTGTTGGGGTGTGTTGTGTTGGGGTGTGTTGTGTTGGGGTGTGTTGTGTTGTGTGGTGTTGGGGTGTGTGTTGGGGTGTGTTGTGTTGGGGTGTGTTGTGTTGGGGTGTGTTGTGTTAGGGTGTGTTGTGTTGGGGTGTGTTGTGTTGGGTTGTGTTAGGTTGGGTTGTGTTAGGTTGTGTTGCGTTGTGTTGTGTTGTTTGGGTTGTAGTGTGTTGTGTTAGGTTTTGGTGTTGTGTGTTGTGTTGCGTTATGATGTGTTGGGTTGTGTTATGGTGTGGTGTGGAGTGGTGTGGTGGAGTGTGGTGTGGTGTGGTGTGGTGTGTTGTGTTGTTGGGTGTTGTATGGTGGTGGGTTGTGTTGTGTTGTGGTGTGGTGTGATGTGGTGTGGTGTGTTATATTGTGGGGTGTTGTATGGTGTTGGGTTGTGTTGTGGTGTGGTGTACTGTGGTGTGTGTTCTGTTGAGTTGTGTTATGGTGTGTGTGTGGCTGGTATTGGGTTGGCTAGCTGGGTTGGGTTGCTGGGTTGTGGTGTGGTGTGTTCTGTTTTGTGTGTTGTGTGGTGTTGGGGTGTTTTGTGTTGTGGTGTGGTGTGGTGTGGTATGGTGTGGTGTGTGTGTTCTGATGGGTTGTGCTATGGTGTGGTGTGTTGGGTTAGGTTGGGTTGGGTTTGGTTGTGGTATAGTGTGGTGTGGTATGGTGTGGTGTGGTGTAGTGTGGTCTGGTGTGACGTGGTGTGGTGTGATGTGGTGTGGCGCAGTGTGTTGCGGTCTGTTGTTGTGTTGTGTTGTCTTCTGTGGTGTGGTGTTGTGTCGTGTCGTGTCGTGTTCAAACGCGTTATATATATATATATATATATATATATATATATATATATATATATATATATATATATATATATATATATATATATATATATATATATATATATATATATATATATATAGAGAGAGAGAGAGAGAGAGAGAGAGAGAGAGAGAGAGAGAGAGAGAGAGAGAGAGAGAGAGAGAGAGAGAGAGAGAGAGAGAGAGAGAGAGAGAGAGAGAGAGAGAGAGAGAGAGAGGACCCTTCAGTACTCAGTGAGAAATAGAACACACTCACACACACACACAGTCTCTTGCACTGTACAATAAAACCCATGTAGTTAGGACTCAGCAAGTGCATAAATTCCTGGGCAGGAGGTGGCGAGGGTCATACATTTGTTGCTCAGGAGAAATTAAGACAACACCGGTTAAGGACCCCCAAGCTATGTTGTGACTCCTGTAGCGTTACTTGTATCAGCTAAAAGGCTTTATCTTGTGTATAGTTCTACACCTTTAAAGCTTCCCCTAATATCTCTCCACCTACAAAAATCTCCCCCTAATAACTCTACACCTCAAAACCATACTTTAGATATCTCTTTATCCTTAAAATATTACATAAATGTCTCTCTCTTCCTCCAAATAAACGCTCATTATGAATCTCCACCTCCACCTCGAAACCCCGCCCTAACTACCTATCCCCTCCCAAAACTTTCCCTAAAATTTCCTTCCCTTCAAAGAAAAAAAACACATTTTTCTTTTTCCTTTTTAATACAAAGATTGTTTTAAACTCTTGCCCCATTCAAGGTAGTAAAGATGGGTTTCATTAATGAGGTCGTTGATATGGGTGTTGTGAGCGAGGTAAATCCGGTTATTATACTCCATCATACAGCTTACAGTATCCAGACAAGAGGTGGCGTTTTAATGAATGATTTCAAAGTCTTTTCTTATAGTGTGGGATCTCTCATTCCCTCCTTCCTCTCCTTTCTTCCTCCATCCCTTTCCTCTCATTCCACCTTCGTCTTATTTCTTCCCTCTCCTTGTTCTCCCCTTCCTCTTTTTTCGTCCTTTTTCTGCTTCTCCCTCCTCTCCTTCTCTCCCTCTCTCATGTTTTTTACTGTTGTGTAAACGAAGTGTTTGTGTGTTTTTAGTGTGGCTGTTTCTTTATTTTTATGCTTGTTTTTGTTGATTTTATTTTGTCTATCTGTCTGTTTTAAATCTTTTATCTCCCCTTTCTTTCTTTCTTTCTTTCTTTCTTTCCTTCTTTCTTTCTTTCTTTCTTTCTTTCTTTCTTTCTTTCTTTCTTTCTTTCTTTCTGTCTTTCAAACACACACACACACACACTGTCTCTCTCTCTCTCTCTCTAAATTTCCTTCCTATATCTCTATCGTGCTCTTTTTCGCCTTCTCTCCCTCTTCCTCCCGTTTTCTCTCCCTATCCTTCCGAGCGACCTCTCCTTCCCCCTCTTTCTCCCCCCCCTGACTCACTATTTCCCCACCTCCCCACTCTAATCCCACCTTTACACGTACCCTCCTCTCTCTCTCTCTCTCTCTCTCTCTCTCCTTACCACCTAGACACTTGCTAATTAGTTCACGTTTACCTTTAAATTTAAGGGATATCGGTAATATTGTGAAGTGATGGGGCATGTACGGGAGAGACGAGAGATGCGGGGAAGAGGAGGATAATTGGATGGAGGAGGGAAGGAGAGGGGGGGGGAAAGAGGAAGAAAGAAAGGAAAGAGGAGAAGGAAAGGAGAAGATTGGGCGGAAGAAAGGAGGAGAGGAGGGGGAAGAGGAAGATAGAAAGGATAGAGTAGAGAGATGTAGGGGAACAGGAAGATAGAGGGAGGAGAGGGAAGAAGCTGAAGGGGAAGAGGAATAGGGAAAAAGGTGGTATTAAGTTTCCAACTCTCTCCCTTCCTCCTTACCTATTTCCCTCCCTCTTTCCTATTCCATCTTTTCTCGCAATCTCTCTTCCTACCTCCCTCCCTCACCTTCTCTCTCTCTCTATCTGTCTCTTCCTCTTCCTTCTGTCCCCTCCCTCCCTATCACTTCAATCTTTCCGCGCCCCCCCCCCTATTCCGTCCTGTCTTCCTTCCTCTTCCTCTTTCCTCTCTATTCCTCTTCATTTTCCCTCCCTTCCTCCCTCCAGGACACGTCAATAACCCTTCACCAGATATCTGCATCTCCCTCACTTCTCCCATAAGTCAAGAGTTGAAAACTTTCTTAGTCTCCTTCCCCCATCTCTCCCTCCCGCCCCCCTCTTTCCTCAGCCCTCCTTCCCTCCTCTCTCTCCCTCCACACCATCTCTCCCTATGTATATATATATATATATATATATATATATATATATATATATATATATATATATATATATATATATATATATATATATATTGTTAATGAATATGATGTATTTCTTTTTGTGTACGAACTCTCTGTCCTGCGTGGCAGTGAGAAGTGATACCACCCTCAGTGTCAAGACCTGACTTAATTACTCAGAATAGGTGAACTGTACCTGCTTTGTCAATAAATTTGTTAAAACTAAAAAAACCTCCCACCCTCATCCTCCCACCCATCATCCCCCCTCATCATCCTCCCACCCATCATCCCCCTATCCCTCCCACCCATCATCCCTCCCTCTCTCCCTCCCACCCATCATCCCCCTCCCTCCCCACCTCCCTCCTCTCCCTCCCACCCATCATCCCTCCCTCTCTCCCACCCATCATCATCCCCCTCCTCTCCCTCCCACCCATCATCCATCCACCCAGCATCCTCCCTCTCTCCCTCCCACCCATCATCCCCCTCTATCCCTCCCACCCATCATCCCTCCCTCTCTCCCTCCACACCTCCCCCCCTCGCCTCCCTTCCACCCCCTCCCTCCCTTTCATCTCATATTGTAAGTCATTAAACATAATTGTCTCCCCTTAAGTGGTCCCAATTTCTCTCTCCTACACCCTCGATAGAAAAGGATAGGGTTAGAGGGAGGGGGAAGAGAGAGGGGGTAGAGGAAGGGGTAGAGGGAGGGGGAGGGAGGGGGGAGGGGAAGGGGAGGAGGAGGAATAAGTCTTACTTTAGAGTAAATATCTGTCTGTCTGTATGTCTGTCTATCTATCTATCTATGTAGCTATCTATCTATTCTTCCTTCAGTAGGCAAGATGCCATCTCCACCACCGTGACTTTTGACCTGTAGAAGCTTGGTACTCTGTGTGTGTGTGTGTGAGTGTGTGTGTGTGTCACCCCACAACACTTGGCTCGCTCCCCTGGTCGTTACCCGCAGGCCTCACCTACTACTCACTACCTCCTCCTCCTCCTCCTCCTCCTCCTCCTCCTCCTCCTTCTTCTCCTCCTCCTTCTCCTCCTCCTCTAATTCTTTTCCTCCTCCTCCTCCTCCTCCTCTAATTCCTTTTCCTGCAGCTCCTCCTCCTCTTCCTAAGCTTTCTGCCCCATCCCTCCCAACCAAGATAAAGGGAAGAGACGGAAGGAGGATGAGGAGGGGAAAGTAGTGATGGAAAAAGAAATGGAGAATAGAGAGGGGGAATAGGAGAGGGGAAAGGGGAGCTGGAGACTGGGAGACCGGAAAGGAGAAAAAGGAGATGACGAAAGGGAGGAAGAGATTGGGAGATGGTAGACTGGGAAGGGGGAAGTGGAGTGGGGAGGCAAGAAAATGGTGAAGGGAGAATAAAAAGTGGAAAGGGGTCTTAGAGGAAAGGGAGGAGGTGAATGGGGGAGGATTGGGGAAAGGGAAAGAGGTCGTGAGATGGGGAGCGGTGAGAATGGGATAGGTGGGGGTAGATGGGGTGGAGAAGGGAAGTTGTGAAGAAGGAGTAAGAGGAGAGAGGGGAGAGTGGGAGGGGAGGGCTAGATGGGGAGGGGAGAGGAAAGAGGATTAGAGAGGGGGAGGGGGGAGGGGAGACAGGGATCAGAGTGTAGCAGGCAGGATAATGGCAACGATTATAGGTGGTAATGATCACTCGGTCCAGTCCAGTGCACAGTTGTCATGGAAATAAGTAAAATAGGGAAACAGGCAATAATAAGTTAATAGGGAAAATAAATAAAGGCGCAAATAAAAAAATACGCTACAGAGTTGTCAACAGAGAGAGAGAGAGAGAGAGAGAGAGAGAGAGAGAGATTCTCTTGTCTCCTCGTCTTGTTGTCTGTTTCTGTCTTTCTTAATCTTTCTCTTATATTTCTGTTTTATATTCTTCCTCTTTTTATTGTACATTCTCTCTATCACACCTCTCTCTCTCTCTCTTCTGTCTATCTCACCGCATTTCTCTTATAACCCTATATCTCTCCCACCGGTCTTTTGTTCTCTCTCTCTTTCAAATCTCTATTTCTCTTTTTCTCTCACTTTGTATGTCCTTCTCACTATCTCTCCCTCTAGAAACATTCTTTCACAAGCCGACCATTCATACATTGTCTCTTATTCTCATATCTATGTTTCTCATTCTATTTCTCCTTCTTTCTCCCTCTATCTCCTCCTCCTCATACACTCACCAGCCGACCGTATACATAATCCCAGGATCTCTCTCACTCTCATATCTTCACTCCTCCCCCTATCTCTTCATTTCTCTCATATCTTCATTTCTCACTTTCTCAATCTATCTCTCCCCCTCTTTCACTATCTCTCCCTTTGACCTCATTCATTCGCTAGCATTACAAAAAAAGCCTGATTGTATTTAAGATTGTGTAGGGCGTCAACAGTGAGGTGAAGAGATAAAGACCAGCTGAAGGTGTTTATGTGATCAGCTGATGGTGTTTATGTGGTCAGCTTATGGTGTTTATGTGATCAGTTGAAGGTGTTTATGTGATCAGCTGAAGGTGTTTATATGATCAGCTGATGGTGTTTATGTGGTCAGCTGAAGGTGTTTATGTGATCAGCTGATGGTGTTTATGTGGTCAGCTTATGGTGTTTATGTGATCAGTTGAAGGTGTTTATGTGATCAGCTGAAGGTGTTTATGTGGTCAGCTTATGGTGTTTATGTGATCAGTTGAAGGTGTTTATGTGATCAGCTGAAGGTGTTTATATGATCAGCTGATGGTGTTTATGTGGTCAGCTGAAGGTGTTTATGTGATCAGCTGATGGTGTTTATGTGGTCAGCTTATGGTGTTTATGTGATCAGTTGAAGGTGTTTATGTGATCAGCTGAAGGTGTTTATGTGGTCAGCTTATGGTGTTTATGTGATCAGCTGATGGTGTTTATGTGGTCAGCTGGTGTTTATGTGGTCAGCTGAAGGTGTTTATGTGGTCAGCTGATGGTGTTTATGTGGTCAGCTGATGGTGTTTATGTGGTCAGCTGAAGGTGTTTATGTGATCAGCTGATGGTGTTTATGTGGTCAGCTGAAGGTGTTTATGTGATCAGCTGATGGTGTTTATGTGGTCAGCTGAAGGTGTTTATGTGGTCAGCTGATGGTGTTTATGTGGTCAGCTTATGGTGTTTATGTGGTCAGCTGATGGTGTTTATGTGGTCAGCTAATGGCGTTTGTATGGTCAGCTGAAGGTGTTTATGGGGTCAACTAAAGGTGTTTATGTGGTCAACTGATGGCGTTTATATGGTCAGCTTATGGTGTTATGTAGTCAGCTGATGGTTTTTATGTAGTCAGCTGAAGGTGTTTATGTGGTCAGCTGAAGGTGTTCATGTGGTCAGCTGATGGTGTTTACATCCTCCATCTCCTCTTCCATTATATTCTATCTTCTCAGTTCTCCTTTGGTATAGAAAGAAAAGGTGAAAGAAGATTTGAGGTGGAGCGAGGAAGTTATGGTTCGGAAATTGAAGAAAATTAGGAGGTAGAAGGAGGAGGGCTGACAGCCTTTCTATGGGTTAGTTAAGCTATTAGTGTGTTAGGGTTGTGTCCTGGGTTAGTTAATGTCCGTCGGTACAGGCAGTAGACAGCCTACCCTATCCCATATATGTATGTTTTGATGGCCATATTTCATATCCCGCCGACCCTACTGGCGGATGCTGGTCTAGGGAGGTTGTCTATTGTCTGGCCGAATAGATCTGGGGTGATAATGGACCTTTTGAGATTTGGTAACTTTTTGGGAACCATGTACGGTTGTTGTCATTGTCTGGTGGGAGTCTTTGAAGGGGCTCTTGCTCTGATCGTTCGATCTTTTGCCAGACTCTGTTGGCCAGGGTGTGCAGCTGCTGGTTGATGGGTTTTAATCTCTGGTCTCTATGTATCTCGGCTGTGGTTCTGATGAAGGGGTATCTTTCACCTGTGGCGAATCTCAGTGCTTCATTTTGGACCACCTGTAATTTTAATAATTAGGTGGTACTCGTTGTATGAAGAGGTACTGCTGGATAAGTTAATATCTGTATGATAAGTGATGTCACCAAGCGGAATTTTATTTTTTCAGGAAGCGCATTACAGCGGCTAGTTTTTTCAGCTCTCTTTTTGAGTTTTCTTTCCTTGTGTGGACATGATGTCGTGGATATATTCAGGCCCAGAAGGGTGCCTCTGCTTTTGTATTCAATATTGATTACTAATGGATGGGTTTTCCTTCTGCATAAGGTTATCACTGTGAATTTAAGGAGATTGGTTTGGATGTTCCATTTATTGTAGTTACAGTATTTACCCCTTCTATTTCCTGCCTGGTGTTGGCGACATGTAGTGCTCGTGATTTTCCTTTGATGTGTTGTTATTTGAGTAATGTCATCTACATACATAATAATTATCTTCGTTTCCTATTCTAGTAAGAGGCGGGGTGTCATTTGTGAAGATGATATATAGGGTGGGAGAGAGGACGCTGCCCTGAGGGACTCCGCTCATGAGTGGGAAGGTCTCTCCTGTGTTGTCCCACCCGCAATCTGGCATTTATGACGTCAAGAAAATTGCAAAGCAGCTTTTCACTGTTGGCGGGAAGTCCGAGTTGGAAGTTCTTATATTTTAGATCTTCATGCCAGACTTTGCCAAACGCCTTCGCTACGTCCCAGATAGTTAGATTGCACTGGCTACCAATTCACTGCGGCTCTGGCTATTTTCTCATATGCCAGGGCTAACGCTGTTGAGGTGAACTTCCCTTTCTTAAACCCAAATTGTCTGCAGTTGATTCTGTTGGTTGTTTCCAGGTGATTTCTCAGACGGTTATTGATGATTTTTCTAGGATTTTTTCCAGGTACTTCGAGGAGGGAGATCGGTCTATAATTTAGTGGGACGGCGGGGTTCTTTCCTTGTTTTGGTGTTAGGGTAATAACGGCCTCTTTGAACTTATTTGGGAAGTACCCCGAGGCTAGGCAGGCGTTCATTGTGATTCTCAGTCTCTCCATGGCCGGGTTGTTTATGTGGCTGAGGATATCCTTGGTGATTCCCGAGTAGCCAGGGGCTGTATTTTTGGTATTAGAGATGGCTGTATTGAGTTCTTCCTTATGAAGGGGAAGGCTGAGTGCGGTGTGTCTGGCCCAGGAGTTTATCAAGGACGAGCTCCTCGTGGGTACCATCAAATCTCCTGTTCTCTTCATTTGTGATTTGGAAGATGTTCCTCCATATATCCCTAACTATGGGTTCTTTGTCTTGGTCGTCATATATTTTATTGCCTGCGTGGTCAGCTATATATGGTGACTCGTTGCGGCTAGAACCTTTCAGTCTCCTAACTCGGCACCAGAACTCTCCTGGGTCGTTGTATGTTTGTGAGAGTTATGCTACTATTCCGGCCCTTTTGAGGTTTCTTTGTTCCAGAGATTTTGTTTTTATTTCCTCCCGTATTCTTCTGGAGGTATTGTAGCTTACAATGTTCCAACCATGGGTCTCGGCTCTCTGTTGTATAGTCTGCAGGATTGTCATGTCTTTACCCTCGAGTTTGGCTTTAGCTTTTTCGTTGAATAATTCCCAGTTGGTCCGCTTGGCGATCTCCTTGGTGGGGCTGGTATAGTTATTGGTGTTGCGGAGATGGTCATGATTATAGGTAGGTGGCCGCTGGGGGGTTACAGGATCTTGTTCAAAGAGGTAGTTATGGAAACATCTGCCGTTTGTTATTGCTATATCTGGGGTAGTAACCGAGTTCCTGCTGTAGAACGTGAAAAAGTCTGGGCCTATTAGCTGGGCTTTGTTGTCTGTTAAGAGGGCAGCAAGGCCTCTTCCAACATTGTTGGTTGTCCTCTTACCATCTAGTAGAGGATGTCTGGCGTTCATGTCCCTGATAATGGTGGCATGATAGAAGTCTGTAGAAGTTCCCGTTAGGCAGTTAGTCCCGGCGTGGTGGGAGGTAGGTTTTGGTTATTATGATTGGTTTTGTGGTCAGGTTGATTTGAACAGCGAAAGTTTCAGAGAAGTAGTCTATGATTCTGTGGTGGACATCTCTTTTTATGGCGATGTCCACCCCATCATTCGTCTCCTCTGATAGATTGGATTTATTGATCTTGTAACCAAATATTTTCAATTCCTCAGATACCTTTTGGCCGTGTGAGTTTATGAGTATAATATCTGGGTCAACTAGGTTTGGACAAACTGAATTTATTAGTTCTCCAGTGGAGGACGTTATGTTGCATTATTTTCATTGCCTTACGTAGCGTGTTCATTGTTTCTCTGTTCTTGATTTTTTTGATTTCTTCGCTGTGCGTCCATCCTTCATTGTTTTGATTTTCATTATGGTTGTCTTTTTGATGCAGATTGTGAAATCTATCCGTTTTTGTTTAATGACCTCATGTATGTACACCTGGAAGTGGAGTGGTCGTACTTCCATATCATCTTGCCATCAATTACTCCTTTCGCGACTTCATCATGTGTACAGTCCTCATTGAAGTGGTTTGGCATGTAGATGCATAGATTCAGGTCTTTATCTGATAGATCGTTTGGAGTCTGGGAGACAGGTATTGTTTCTGGTGTGGGTACTTGTGTATCCACACTTGAGACTTATGTTGCCTCTTCTAAGATTGTTGGAGTCTGGGAAAAAAGGGTTTTTTCTTGTGTGGGTACTTGTGTATCCACAGCTGAGACTACTGTTTCCTCTGAGATTGTTGGAGTCTGAGAGACAGGTATTGTCTCTGTTGTGGGTACTTGAGTATCCACACTTGAGACTTTTGTTACCTCCTCAGAGATTGTTGAAGTCAGGATTTGTGAGTCTACGTCAGGCAATTCTAGACAGCTCAGTGCAATTGACTGATGCTCCTGACCCTGCTGGGAGACGAGGCTGGTCAGTGTATCTGCCTGATTATCAGGTTCCTGATAGTGGCTCCTGTTAGTAGGTTTTATTCAGTTGTATGAGGATGTTGCCACTCATCAGTCCTCCACCTTCCCACCCCTTACCCTCTCCCCCCCCTTAATTAAAGCCCTGGACCTGGGAGAGAGAGGAGAGGGGAGAAGAAGGAGTGAAGAAGAGGACGGATGGAGTAGAGAGAGAGAGAGAGAGAGAGAGAGAGAGAGAGAGAGAGAGTTAAGTAAATAAAAAATGAAGGAGGAAGGGAGGGAGGGAAGAATGGAGAAAGGAAGACAGGGAGGGAAGGAGGGAGGGAGAGGGGAGACAAGGCGTAAAATAGGTAAAGAGAGAGGAAGGTACAGAGGGAGATGCGGAAGGAGGCGCAGGGTAGGTAAGGGGAGAGAGAAGGAGGGAGGGAGGAGGAGGGAAGAAAAGGAAGGAGGCGTTGTGTAGAGAGAGAGAGAGAGAGAGAGAGAGAGAGAGAGAGAGAGAGAGAGAGAGAGAGAGAGAGAGAGAGAGAGCGAGCACAGTACCAGGAGATATGAGCACAATCCTCCACCCTCCCACTTTACTCCTCAATGAGCAAACTTTTCCACTTTTTAAACCACACCAAAGCCGTACTTACGCCACCGTCCTTACATACACACTTTACAATCCTACTTTCTACAGGTTTATTAAAGTCACTTAACATAGGTCCTTTTTATTGGTTTAGAAATGTAACTTATGATGGTACTTTTTCCTGGTTTAAGAAAGTAGCTCTTCAATGGCACTTTAGGTTGATTGAAAAACAAAAAAATTACTAATGTGTTTCCATAAGTTTGACGCATTTACTATCATTATAACCGTTCGTGAGTGTTTTTAATTTACAATGGTAGTCTGTTGATTTAGAGAAGAGAGAGAGAGAGAGAGACAGAGAGAGAGAGAGAGAGAGAGAGAGAGAGAGAGAGAGTAAAGCAATTAGCAAGAACCTTCGTGATAAAAATCAGAATCGCAGACATGAATTAAGGAGAAAATTGAATCTGGCCACCACTATGTAATTTCACTAATTACTGTAATTATCTCCATGACATGACCGCATACAGCAGACGTAATGTAATGCCTGGAAGCTCTTAGATCACAGAGTGGAGGCAAGAGGAAGGTGATGGTTAAGACAGCCGAATTAAAGAGTATTTTTGATGGTACGACTAAAACAATAGGACCATCGTACCTCTGGCAGAGATACCAAACAGATGATTTCGTTTTGTTTACATTTTATGTGCGTAAATTTGTGAGTATTTTTATTCATGTCTGTTTTGTGTGTGTATTTTATATGTGTGCGTGTGTGTGTGTGTGTTTGTGTGTATTTTTATAAGTTTGCTATTTTTGTATGTGTGTATTTCAATTAGATTCCGTGTACGTCTTTTGACTCCTGGATGAACCTATATGTCCCCTGGAGGAACCTGTATGACTCCTGGAGGCTGGACATAACCTGTAGTACAGTTAGGCTTATCTATATATTAGACATATGATGTTGACTGCCCTCCAAGCTAGATAGAGGGTGTTGATAACTGTTTCGATTCTGTCCCAAACTCTTTATTTTTTTTTTTATTGGGCACCCCCCTACAACTTGTGTAAGGTGAAGCGCAGAAGCGTTTACAGCGCCCAACAGGGAAGCATGCTAAGTTCATGCTTGCCTTAATGTCTCATGAGTTAGGGCGTAGAAGCCTGAAGGGTCAAGGGCGTAGAAGTCTGAAGGGAAGAAAGAAGGAGAGAGAGGAAGGAGGAAGATAAGGGGGGAAAGAGGGAGAATGAGGAGGTAGGGAGGAGGGAAGCAACGATGGACATAAGGAAGAAGGGAGAGATAAGGAGGGAAAATTATAGGAAGAAAAGGGGAGGGAGGGAGATAATGAGGGAGAGAGTGAAAGGAAAGAGGGAAAGAAGGAAAGAGACAGAAGAGGAGGGAAGGAGAGAGGAAGGGATATAAGGAGAGAGAGAGATAAGGAGGGATAGAGGAAAGAAGGAATAGGTAAGGGGGAAATAAGAGGAAGAAAGGGGGAAAGGGAAGGAGATAAGAAGGGAGGAAGAAAGGGAAGAGAAAAAGAAGGAGAGAGAGGATACGGAAGGAGGGAAAGAAGGAGAGAGGGAGGGTGGAAGGAAGGAGGGAGAGAGAGAGTGAAGAATAAAGGAAAGAGAGAGAGAGAGAGAGAGGGAGAGAGAGGAAGAAGAGATACGAAGGGAGAGTTAAAGCATTAAATCTCCCTTAACACAATGACCCGCCACAGTGTTGGGAGATAGTCAGGAAATTATTGGAAGAGCCACCAACGCTTCAACCTCTTAGTATTAAAGAAAAAAACTATCATCTACGTTTCTTCGCCATAATCTCAGATGATCTACACATTCTAGTTATTTCTACAGGTGGTATTATTACTGGGATTATTTTTACAGGTGTACTGTAGGTACTTACTCTAATTATTTCTGAACACATTATTTTTGTTTATGCTTGGAATTGTAAAGGAAGAAAAGGAAGTTTTTATATTAGTTACTTAATAATTCTAAAACACCATTGATATATTGTTGAGTTGTAATGTTTGTATGTTTTATGGTGTTTGTGTGTGTAATAATAATAATAATAATAACAATAATAACAATAATAAATAATAATGATAATAATAATAATAATAATAATAATTAACGGTTTATTGAAAGAGCATGGCAACCGGAAGGCTGAAAATATACAGTTCCATAATTGGGGAATGGGTCAGTTGGGTCACTTAATTGACTAATAATATAAAAGTAACATAAGTGATACAAATATGATATGTAATAACTAGGTGAGGAAAAGGATTTACTACAGGGCATTTCAACATAGTGACAGTGCAAAAGGTAAGATTGAGATTGACTGGGAGTGAATACAATGGTTGATTACGAGCTGTTGATAATATTTACAATGGTTGGGACTGGGCTGTTCTTGTAGCGATCAATACGTGCTCGTATGGGCTGAACGTGGTTGAGGTGTCGAACAGCAAGACGCAGAGATAGATCTCGGGTGGAAATAAGAGCCGGTGTCGAGGATGGTGCAGAAGCTTCTCACCTAATTTGCAGATGAGGTCGTGGTGATGGTCAGAGAGAGCCGAGAGGGTCAGTGTGTTGAGCGCTTCTTGATATATGTGTGTGTGTGTGTGTGTGTGTCTTTGTGTATGTATGTGTGTCCACACGGGGGTAAAACAAGAGTATGTACTATCGTCCACAAAAGTCGTGTCCACTACCCAGCCACAGTGAGGTTTCGAATAGCCTTGAGTCTAAAGTTTCGAAACAACTAGGGGAAATGTGTGGGAGGGGGGGGGGATAGAGGAGGTGGGGGTTAGTGTAGTAACAGGCTGTGTGTAGGTGGAGCATAACATCGTGAATTCCGCAATTACTGATAACAATAAGAATGTCATGAAGATAGTTAATATTATTAAGCATGGTGAGAGATGTGTAACGGGTAAATAAAAGCACAACAACGACCATATCTCTGCCGTTCATGGCTACGACGGTGGGAATGATGGGCACACCAGTAATTAATTCTCCGTGACTACCAGTAATGGTTGTCACGGAGAATACACAAGTTGTTGCCAAGGTTGGCGCCACCCACACCAGGGGAAGGAGGTGATATCGAACACTGAAACATGCCGAGGTCTCATTCCAACCATCGTCGTCACCAACAAGTAAGTCACATTAATTTGCCAGCATAGCCCATGTCGTCCTTATACTATTGCAGGGTGTCCCATGAGTGACAGCAGATATTTGTAGAGGTGAAAGAATATGTGATACTGAGTTGAAAATCTTCTATACACATAAGCATTTTTCGGTTGGCAAAAGTCCTGGGAAAATGAACCAACAAGTCAGAAACTAAAAATGATCAAATCATCAGTTTATCCTTTGTCACCATCAAAACAATCCTCTCGACATCACGAAATAATTCTGAATCGTCTAAGAATTGGGCATACGCGATTGACCCATGGCCAACTCATGTCTTCCCTTATGGAGCCCCACCGATATGCTCCAACTGCCGAACACAAATAACAATCCAACATATTCTCATTGTATACCCTATTTATAATCGGTATCGAACATTGTGCTTCACTAACCCTACAATGTAAGATATTTTAGCAGAGACCCCAAAATTTTCCCAAAGTTCAGTTTTGACCTTTTTGAATATAACACTAAATTATAGAAACACAAATATATGTTAACTAATCCCTCTGGCTAGCCCTAGGAGAGACTCAAATGGGTGTCAGTGGTCTGGTTAAACTAAATCTTGATGATGATGATGATTATCGGCGAATGTTCACTCAACAGTCGCGAATGTTCACTCAACAGTCGCAAGGGTGGTGGTGGAGGTTTGGAGGATCTACTTGCAGTTCACTATGAATACATGAAATAGGAAGGGTTTCTTAGGCAGTTGATCCTAAAAGATTTACCAAAACGTTATGTCAGAGTAATAATACTTAACCTAGGTGTTACTAATACCATTAATTTACTCTAGTATGTAAAAGCCTGCATCAGTTACCACAACATAATATTACTCTGCCATTTCAGATATGCCTGCAGGACGAGCAAATTCGTCTGCAGTGATTGTTGAACGAGGCCAAATCATTGGGATGTGGAGAGCCGGGGCAACTGTGCCGAACATTGCTCTCGAAGTGGGGGGGGGGACCAAGACGATTAGGAGGTGGATCCGCCGGTGGGAGGAAGATGACTTAGTGGAGACGAAACCTCGAAGCGGGAGGCCACGAGTAACGTCAGCAAGGATGGACGCCATGATCGTGGCAGCTGCAACGGCATATCCAATGCGAATATCAGTGGAGCATACAAGAAATCTGGGCCTCAACTGCCATCACATGACGACGAGACGCCGACTTCCTGAAGCCGGGATCGACTGTCATATTCCAGCTCACAAAGGGTGGCTAACACCTTCTCACAAGGAGTATACACTCGGCTTTGCATTGGAACACCTTCCACATAGAGAAGAATACTGGAGAACCATTATATTTACTGCTGAAACGGTGTTCAGGTCAGTGGGAGCCGAAGCAAGGCAGTGCTGGCGGCCCCCCAACACACGCTACTATGATAAACACATTCAACATCGCGCAGTGAGTGGTAGGGTGTCAGTGTCATTCTGGGGGTGGATGTGGGCACATGGGCCAGGTGAACTGGTCAAGATCAATGGCCGTTTCACTGGTGAGCAGTATGTAGACATCCTGGAGCAAGTGCTAATTCCTGCAGTTTGTTCTATGGCAGTTCCAGTCCCCCACACTATCAGGCTGGTTCATGACAACAGTCCCATTCATACCAGCAACATAGTGAAGGACTACCTCCAGGATCACCCTTAAATTAAGGTCATCGACTGGCCAACACTAGGATGCGATATTAATCCGATTGAACATATTTGGGCCATGATGAAAGGTGATTGGGATATTGGGGAGCAGCGAACCTGTGCAGCAATAGAGGCCAAAGCTTATGTCGTGTGGGAGAGTGTACGTCGACGACCAGGGGTGTGCCTGAAGCTGGTCAACTCCATCCCTAATCGCCTTGATGAAGTCCTGAATGCAATGGTTGGCTGGACCAAATACTAAGATGTGTGTATTGGTGTACTGTTTGGATTTTAGTATTGTTTGTAAATACAATTAATATATATTAACTCACCTACAGTGTTATCTTAAATCCATGTCCTTAATGATGTCTTAAACTATCTCGCGTGAAAATTCATAGGAAAGTAACTTAGCAGCCACAAATTATGTATTGTGTGGTATACAATGATCTGTATGACACGTCGTGGAATGTGTCGTCCTAAAACATAATATAATCATATAGTTACAATTGCTACCATCATTGAAATGCTCATGATGTTCAGCACACAATATTAACGGTAACTGAGCACACTCCAAAATATATGAAGCTTGCATATTGTGGTGGGGTGTTTAAACACTGGAGACCTAGTGCCGAGTTGTCTAACTCCTGGGTCTTCACTGTGGGTGTTCCAGTTATGGATTGAGGACAACCCATGCAAGACCATCAATAATGCTGCCACGGCCACCTCACGTTCCCTTACGAGAGGAGAGGTTGGTCAAAGCCTTCTTCTTCTCAATCAGCAAGAGCTGAGAATGGGATGCATAGAATACGTCGAGGTGACGGTAACTCGAAACAAAGTGCACATGGATTCGATGTGGGTCACTCAGCGTTGCTGTAGTGGTGGTAGTGTACTTGGGTGTGTGTTGTGACGGGCGGCCAGTCCCCGCACCTGCCCCCCCCACCACCTCCCACAGACAGACTCACACGGGCTTTCAAGGTCATGAGGGGCAGTGGTTGGAACTTGGAAGAATTGGAACGGTCATCTAGATTAAGTCTGAATACTATTTTACAATACTGATAACTTTTTAACTCCACTCTTTTTAACATAAGTATATAATTATATAATATTGCACATTATCACAAATATTTTTTAAGCAAAGGATGAGTGGAATATAAATAAATATTACCATAATCTCTTTGTCGGAATAACAACAAAATTGTGACGTGGTCGCTGAGTAAAACTAGCTGACCAAGGCCCTTCACCCTGATCCTTGCATATTTCACTTTTATCCTTAATATATTTCATTCTTTAAAGTATCATTGTGACCTGAGCGGCAATAAGCACCCAGGGCACTGCACCTGTTCCATGAATTCCTAACCATAAACAAACAACTGTAAGACAAAACTTAGTTAAAAAGGCAGCTTGAAATTATGGTGGTATCAATAATAAATAAACCTGCCTCTCATCCAGCCCCCATCTCCTCTATTCCCCCCTCCCCACACACACACTACAGTGGGCGACATCTGTTGGCCGACCATAGCATTTCCCCCAGTTGTTTTGAAAATTCAGATTCTAGGCTATTCAAAACCTCACTGTGGCTGGGTAGTGGACACGACTTTTGTTCCATTTTCTTGGCTACCTTCCTTATCTGTGCCAGTGCCAATTTTGCTGGCCGGGTTGACATCCAGTATTGGATGAAGGGAATTTTCAACACAAGACAAATCCGTTACTGAACTTCAGTATACAGATGACCTCACCCTCGTCGATCACATTAAATGCGACCTAAAGGAGATCCCGAACACCTATGCAGATGCGCATGCATAATTCGGCCTTGAGGTGAATGCACGTAATACGCAGATTCTATTTCAGCCTGCCCCCGGTTCAGACACACCTCCACCATTCATGCAGCTTAATGGTTACCCACTCCCTGTACCTTGCCTCCCACCTGTCCACCACCGGATTAGATGTGCATCTCAAGCCTTTGGCAGACTCGGTACCCATGTCTTCAGCTGTAGGGAGCTGAAATTATCTTCAAAGTTGCACGTGTATCGACCAGTGGTCCTCCCCACCCCGCTATATGTGTTCGTTGGGAACACAAGGGACCAAATGCCAGTATTCTCACTGACTCCAGCTGTAGGAGCACCGAGACTACCATAATCCATGAATAACTATGATGGATTGGCCATGTTACCCGCATGGACGACAGGAGACTGCCCAAACAATTACTTTACAGTCACCTAACGCATGGCAAATGTGACGCTGGCGGACAACGGAAAAGGTATAAGGATAGTCTTAAGACAAATCTGAAAAAGTGCCAAATAGACCCCCTCACCTGGGAGACGATCACTCCACTCTGTAACACTTGGAGGAACACCACACGAGAAGGGGACAATACTTTCGTGTTAGCCTAACTGCATCCTAAGGCAGACTAGCGCCAGCGCCGGGAAGACAGTGCCGCCTCCCCTCCCGCATTAGATGTAGCCCTCCACACGTACAGCATCTGTGAACCCTGCCGATCCCGTATCGGCCTTTCGTATCACCTCAGAGCTCACCAACGAAGGTGACATCCTTAATAACTCATATCAATCAGTGCATCATAGCTGGATGATCGTTTTACTCGATTCCGAGTGACAGCAAGTAGTGGTTATAGTAGTAGTAGTAGGCTACAGTCACGGAATGCCGCATCGATCTGCGGCTCAACTAATTTAACACAGATAGGATAGTTGCTTATGTATTAGGATATTTAATATTAAGGTAAATAAATGGTGGCGAAGGTGTGGCTATTGGGGGAGGCTGGAGGCCACGTTAAAAAAAAAAGTAGTAATAGTAGTAGTAGTAGTAGTAGTAGTAGTGTGTGTGTGTGTGTGTGTGTGTGTGTGTGTGTGTCGCCAAACATTTCCCATCATCAAAACGACAACCAATACCAAGCATTCACTGAACACAATGTAAAGTAATCAGTAACGAGGTTT
>NW_024713129.1:31742441-32029941 GCF_018991925.1 Homarus americanus | reverse complement strand
AGAACTTAGCACTCTGTCGAAGTCGCCGTAAAAGGCCTCCTTGATGTCATCTTCTGCCACCGGCAGTCCCCCCTCCCCCCACCTCGCGCAGTCCGCCACTAAAACAAAATTCAGCCCATAAGAGCCCGCACTGATGGATATAAGAATAGCACCATCCCATCTAATGTTAAAATAATAAACAACTCCTGATTCATGTTCTGTACAGCCCTGTAAATGTATTCAACGCATATCATTATGTTTAAATCTAATGTAAGTTTGTAACTCTATTAATAAACCTTTTATTATTATTATTTATATGCACTAATGAAAAAGTCATGACAAGAGTGGTTCAGTGGGACTCGGGGCGTCATGAGGCGCTCGTTGATCTCAATAGGCATTTTAGTTAGCCTGTGTAGGATGCGTTGGCGGATGGCAAAGCCAACCCCATAAATGCGGTTTCTCTCCTCAGCAGGCTTACCTTTCCAGAAGAAGGTATAGCCAGAACCCCGTTCTGTGAGTTGATTCGTCTGGGTGCCGGGACTCTCTAATGCCACAAGGGCAGTTCTTCTTTCAGGACACTCATTTGTGCCAGTATCCAGAAGGGTCCTGACATTCTATGTAGCGACCATAAGAAGTTGTATAATTAGTTTTCGTTTTTTGTTTGGATTTGTGATTTTGATTGTGTTTTCGACTGCATAAGGATGACCTTACTGGGGGTGGTTGCTCAGTCAGATTGGTTTTTTAGGCAGGCTATGCTTAGGGTATCTTTTCTAGTCCCTTCCCCATGTGGGGTGGGCAGAGTGGCTCCTCGAAAGGGCTGCTCAGTCGCACAGACAGGAATGGATTGCACTGCTGCCTAGATCCCAGTGCATACGTGACCATCTTATCTGTGCTGCCCATGTGCAGAGATGTTACTAGAGACTCCCGGCAGTCATCTCTGCTTATCCACGTCGCCACTCGACCGTCGCCATAGGACTTTTTGGGGTAAAGGGGTTTTGTTGAAGATGAGAGGTATGATGAGCTGGATGATGACTGTGCATGAGTTGATTTATGTGGTGAGGCAGGAGCACACTCTGCAACCATACATCTTGGCTCTCCCCTTTCCTGATCCAGTGGGGCAAGTGCTGCAACGACAAGGGAGAGGGAGAGTTGGAATAGACTGCCGATAGCCCAGTTTTTTGGGTTTCACCTTAGTAGTCTGTCTATGATGCCGGTTTAGTTGTTGGTTCCAATGGTGATTTACCTCTTCCACCTATACCGCCGTTTGGGTCTTGTTGGAGCTTTGTAAGCATGTCTGCCTGATGCGGGGCTCCACCACAGGTTTTTCGCTCGGGGTTTACTCCCGTAGCCTTATACCTGCCAAGATTAATCCACAAGGCAACGGGGCAGTGGTTGGTAGGCGCCTGAAGGTGTCCACATGCCAGTGCGCCTATGCGTCGTCCCTCTGGGGCTCACTCCAACTCCGAGATCCCCTGCTGGTCTAGCCTGGGCCCACGAGGCACCCAGTTACCGTGTGTTCCCACGAGGAGGCAGAGCAGGAGTCTTGATGGTCAAGAGGCTGTGTACTGGCAGGCAAAGACAAATTGCTTCCTTGATCGCCACGAGGGCTAGCCAGCGGCAGTAGGTGAAAGCGAGAGGAAACAAGTAATGCCTGCACCTTAACACTAACTTAATACTGCCACATTAGACGCATTACACCACCCTGCACACACACACACTTACTACTACTTTGCTGTCACTCGGAATCGAGTATGACGATCATTCAGCTTTGATACAATGATATGAGTTATTAAGGATGTCACTTAGGTTTATGAGTTGTAAGGTGAGTAAAGAGGATGATACGGGACCGGCAGAGTCGTTCACAGATGTTGCACGCACACACTCACACAGTGAACCACTTAGACAACCCGGCCAGGACCATTCAGGGAGTATAACACAATTATTGGAATATGAGTTACTGTACAAGTTTAATGGTCGGTTATGAGTGATTTCTTTAACACTCACATATACATATACACTCACATATACAAAGGCAAACATATACACCCTCATACACACATGTATATATATATACACTCACACAAACATGCATACATGTAAACTCGCATACACGCATGTACGCAGATATAAACTATAATGGTCGCCCCTCGTCTAACGAAGATGGTTGACCCAAGGGCCACCTAGGCGTGAATTTCTTTAAGGTGTAGAAGCTGTCGCCAACACAACACCCACACCTTAAGTTAACGAGTAGCAAGACCGAGTGTCAAGGAATATTCCGAGAAGACCGGACAACTCGCCAACTGCAATGGCTAATCATTAACCCGGAACACAATCCGCAAATCGATTAACATCCAGGTCCCCGATCACTGCCAGACAGACAGAGACAAAGGGCATAAAGAAATTTACCCATAGTTTCACCCTGCCCGAGGATCGAACCCGGCTAAACTAGCTTGAGGGGTGAGCATGCTGACCATTAAACCACAGGTCACCATACAGATACACTCATGCACAAATGAATACATATACACTCATACATGCATACAAACATATGCACTCTCATACACAGATGCATACATATGCACCCATACATACATGTATGCATGTACGGGGATGGGGTGCACCTGTCTCGGGATGGGGTGGCAACCCTGGCTGGGTCTCTGGAGGGGGCAGTTCAGAAGATATCGAAGTCTTTAACTACTAGGGGAACATATAGGCACGGGGGTGGAGGAGACTGCAGTGAGAGCGGGTAAACAAGGCGATAGATTACAGGGAAATAGTGTTAGGAATGATGACAAAACTAAATTAGACAGGGAGTTAAAACCTAAACGCTGTAAAGGGGGGACTCAGAACACGACTAACTTAAATGTCTACTACGCGAACAGGAGAAGTATGAGAAACAAAATGGATGATATTAGGGCGATGGTATGTACCGAAAAAATTGATATAATAGCATTCACTGAAACATGGATCAACCTAGACTCATGTGAGTTACCTGTCGAATACCAAATTGCGGGTAACAAACTGTTCCATACCTATAGGCAGACCAGGAAAGAAGGCGGAGTAGCAATCTATGTCAGGGATTATCTGAAGTGTGAAATAACTAAGGAAATAAAAACTGAGCGAAATACAGAAACAATTTGGATAGAATAAATCGACAGAAAGGAAAAATTAATCACAGGAATAATATATAGACCTCCCAATCTTGAAGAAGTTAGTGAGCGACTTATCTGGGCTGAAATGAGCAGGGCTTCCATACACAACAAAGTCTGTATAGTAGGCGACTTTAACCTTGGCCAAATAGATTGGAATGACCTTACGGGTAACTCAGACCGTTAAAGCCGACCTGATAACGAGATCTGAGACTGCCGAGTTTCATGACAATTTAAATAATGAGTTACTTAATGCACAAAGGCAGAACATACCATACAAAAAACTCAGATCAGACAACAATGACCTTAAATGGATAAATAATTATTTAAAGATCATTATTGACCAAAGGAAGGCTATACGTAGAAGGATAAATCGTGGCGAAATTTACCTCCGGGATTATTATAAGGTATTGGCCAGTAGGGTTAAGTTCGACATAAGGAAAGCTAAGAGGAATAATGAAGTGAAGATAGCAAGGGAGGAAAAGATATACCCGAAAGGATTCTACCAAACGTATAAAACTAAAACACGAGAAAAGATTGGACCAATACCGTCAGATACCAGTGAGCTAACTGATAACGAGGCACCGACTCTATTCAGAGATAGTGAAGAAAACAAATTAAGCGAGATAGTAGTGACTAGTAACGATGTTAGTAAGCAAATAGACAAACTAAAGCCTAATAAGTCACCTGGTCCGGATGAGATATTTGCCAGAGTATTAAAGGAATGTAAGGAAGAGCTTAGTATGCCCTTAGCAAAGTTGTTGAACATGTCCTTAAAAACAGGCGATGTAACAGAATCCTGGAGGATAGTGAATGTAATACTGATTTTTAAGAAGGGGGATAGATCACTATCCTCTAACAACCGCCCAATCAGTCTAACATCAATAGCAGGTAAATTACTGGAAGCAATCATTTCAAACTCTATTCGAAATCACCTGGAGATTTAACAATTGATCAATGATTCCCGGCATGGCTTCACAAGCAGGCATTCATGTGTAACTAATCTATTAACATTCTTTTCATCAGTTCTCGAATCGGTGGACGAGGGGCACAATTATGATGTGGTATATCTCGACTTTAGCAAAGCCTTCGACAGAGTCCCCCATGAAAGACTAATTAGAAAGGTAGAAGCAGATGACATCAAAGGTAATATCCTTAAATGGTTTAGGGCGAGTGAAGATTAAGGGCCCATTGGAGCAACGTCACCAGTGGAGTTCCCCAAGGCTCAGTACTTGGACCATTATTATTTATTATATACATAAACGACATAGATATCTGCATAGACAGCAACATAAGTACATTTGCTGATGACACTAAAATAGGACGTGTTATTAAATCTGACGAGGACCTCGCAAAACTACAGGAAGATCTAAAAAAAAAATTCTGGTCTGAAAAATGGCAGATGAAATTCAACGTGGACAAATGTAAAGTACTCAGTATAAGAGATGTAAACAGTGAAAACAGTTACCAGATGAACAACGATGCCATTGAGAAATCCGACTGCGAGAGAGATTTAGGAGTAATGATAAGTAGGAACCTTATGCCAAGTAAACAATGTGTTTTTGCTCGTAACAAGGCTAATAAAGTACTTGGGTTCATACAAAGGAGTGTTAGTTACAAGACTAGCGAGGTCATCTTACGATTATATCTTGCGCTTGTAAGACCTCACCTGGATTGCGCAGTTCAGTTCTGGTCACCGTATTACAAAATGGATATAGAATCCTTGGAAATAATTCAGAGGAGAATGACAAGACTAATCCCGGGCATTAGGAACCTTGAGTATAGAGACAGGTTAAAGCATCTTAATTTGCACTCCCTCGAGAGACGTAGAGTGAGGGGCAACATGACCGAGGTGTATAAATGGAAGGCAGAGCTAAACAAAGGGGACATTACAAAGGTACTCAAACTTTCCAACCAGAAGCGAACCCGTAACAATGGTTTCAAATTAGACAAATTTAGATTTCGGCGAGAAATAGGTAAACACTGGTTTGGAAACAGAGTAGTGGATGAATGGAACAAGTTACCAAATACCATGATTAACTCGAAAACGCTGGATCGCTTCAAATATAGGTTGGATGCTTATATGAGCAATAGGGGTTGGGTGTAAATGGGACTGCCCAGTATGGGCCAATAGGCCCGCTGCAGTTTCCTCCATTCTTATGTTCTTATGTTCTTATGTACACTCATACATACATGCATATATATATATATATATATATATATATATATATATATATATATATATATATATATATATATATATATATATATATATATATATATATATATATATATATATATACAGTAATTCATCCTTGACCACCGAAGGGTCAAGGCATACCTGGCGCTCCTCTGGGAGCAGCCAGTTCAACTGTTAATTTGTCCATACCAACTCCCTCCCCTGAAACCTCCTCCCCACAGGAATCTCAACAAGTTCTCGACAGAAGTTAAAATTTCATTTAGGAATGGAATGGAACCAGTGTTGAACAGAGGTGAACAGTGGTGAACAGTCCTTAAGTCAGTGAGAACAACTCAACAGTAAAAGCCGAGTCGTACCCAAGTTAACCTTCACACAGTGAGGTCCCAGGTACCCAGTGATGACTCCCCGTGAGACCCAACAACAACCAGCGATGTGTTAATCCGCGTACGATAGGAAGGCCTGGGACCACACCTTACTCATATAACACCATCTGTGAGGGAATTACTACACCACGTGAGGTCCCTCATAACACCATCTGTGAGGGAATTACTACACCATGCGAGGTCCCTCATGACACCATCTGTGAGGGAATTACTACACCATGCGAGGTCCCTCATTACACACTCTGTGAGGGAATTACTACACCACGTGAGGTCCCTCATAACACCATCTATGAGGGAGTTACTATACCACGTGAGGCCCCTCATAACACCATTTGTGAGGAAATTACTACACCACGTGCGGTCCTTCATAACACCATCTCTGAGGAATTACTACACCACGTGAGGTAACTCATAACACCATCTGTGAGGGAATTACTACACCATGTGAAGTCTCTCATAACACCAACTGTGAGGGAACTGCTACACCACGTGAGGTCCCTCCTAACACCATCTGGGACGGAGTTATTACACTACATGTTTGCTGTTCAACACCTACATTAATCTGTATGTTCACTGTATTTTATTTTACCTTTCTCTAATGAAGGCTTTTGTTAAACCACCAATGTATGTATTAAGTCTTTATGTCCAATGTATAGTTTCAGCCTTCGGGCTGCAGAACTTTGTCAATAAACCGTTAATTATTATTATTATTATTATTATTATTATTATTATTATTATTATTATTATTATTAATTTTATATATACACTCGTACATACTTGCATACATATGCACTCTCATACACACACATGCATACATGTATACTATCATACACACATGCATACATGTATACTATCATACACACATGCATACATGTATACTATCATACACACGTGCATACATATACACTCATACGCACATGCATTCGTATACATTCATATATATATATATATATATATATATATATATATATATATATATATATATATATATATATATATATATATATATATATATATATATATATATATATATATATATACACAACCATACACATACACTCATACATACATATACACTCACACAAATATATACATATACAACCATACACATACACTCATACATACATATACTCTCACACACATATGCATACGTATAAACTCACACATATATGCATACGTATGCACTCACATAAACGCATGCATACATATAATGGTTGCCCCTCGTGAAACGAGGCTGGCCAGCTTAAGGGCCACCTAGGCGTGAATTTGTTTAAGGTGTAGAACCTGTCGCCAACACAACAACCGCACCCTGAGTTAAGGAGTTGCATGACTCAGCGTCAAGGAATAGTCAGAGAAGACCGGACAACTCGCCAACTGCACTGGCTAATTATTACCCCGGAATACGTTCCGCAAATCGATTAACATCCAGGTTCCCATTGCCTGCCCGGGGATCGAACCCGTATCCACTCGCTTGCGAGGCGAGCATGCTGACCATTAAAGAACATAAGAACATAAGAACATAAGAATGGAGGAAACTGCAGCGGGCCTATTGGCCCATACTGGGCAGTCCCGTTTACACCCAACCCCTATTGCTCATATAAGCATCCAACCTATGTTTGAAGCTATTCAGCGTATTCGAGTTAATGATGATATTTGGTAACTTGTTCCATTCATCCACTACTCTGTTTCCAAACCAGTGTTTACCTATTTTACGCCTAAATCTAAATTTGTCTAATTTAAAACCATTGTTACGAGTTCGCTCCTGGTTGGATAGTTTGAGTACCTTTGTAATGTCCCCTTTGTTTAGCCCTGCCTTCCACTTATACACCTCTATCAGGTCACCCCTCGCTCTACGTCTCTCGAGGGAGTGCAAATTAAGATGCTTTAACCTGTCTCTATACTCAAGGTTCCTAATGCCCGGGATTAGTCTTGTCATTCTCCTCTGAATTCTTTCCAAGGATTCTATATCCATTCTGTAATACGGTGACCAGAACTGAACTGGGTAATCCAGGTGTGGTCTCACAAGAGCAAGATACTGTTTTAGGATGACCTCGCTAGTCTTGTAACTAACACTCCTTTGTATGAACCCAAGTACTTTATTAGCCTTGTTACGAGCAAAAACACATTGTTTACTTGGCTTATGGTTCCTACTTATCATTACTCCTAAATCTCTCTCGCAGTCGGATTTCTCTACGGCATTGTTGTTCATCTGGTATCTGGTTTCCCTGTTTACATCTCCTATACTGAGTACTTTACATTTGTCTACGTTGAATTTCATCTGCCATTTTTCAGACCATTCGAAAAATTTGTTTAGATCTTCCTGTAGTTTTGCCGAGTCCTCGTCAGATTTAATAACACGTCCTATTTTAGTGTCATCAGCAAATTTACTTATGTTGCTGTCTATGCCGATATCTATGTCGTTTATGTAAATAATAAATAATAATGGTCCAAGTACTGAGCCTTGGGGAACTCCACTTGTGACGTTGCTCCAATGGGACTTTGTGCAGTTAATGCTCACTCGCTGTTTCCTGTCCTGTAACCACGCCCTAATCCATTTAAGGATGTCACCTTTGATGCCATGAGCTTCTACCTTTCTAATTAGTCTTTCGTGGGGGACTCTGTCGTCCACTGATTCGAAAACTGATGAAAAGAATGTTAATATTAGTTAGGCAAGAACGTCCGCTTGTGAAGCCATGCTGGGAATCATTGATCAATAGGTGCTTCTCCAGGTGATTTCGAATAGAGTTTGAAATGATTGCTTCCAGTAATTTGCCTACTATTGATGTTAGACTGATTGGGCGGTAGTTAGAGGATAGTGATATATCCCCCTTCTTGAAAATCGGTATTACATTCGCTATCCTCCAGGATTCTGGTACTACACCTGTTTTTAAGGACATGTTAAACAACTTTGCTAAGGGCTTACTAAGCTCTTCCTTGCATTCCTTTAATACTCTGGCAAATATCTCATCGGTACCAGGTGACTTATTAGGCTTTAGTTTGTCTATTTGCTTACTAACATCGTTACTAGTCACTACTATCTCACTTAATTTGTTTTCTTCACTATCTCTGAATAGAGTCGGTGCCTCGGGTATCATGTTTAAATTTTCGGTGGTGAAAACTGTTGAAAAATATTTATTCAAATTATTGCTCATTTCTCCGTCGTTATCAGTGAGCTCGCCGGAGTCTGACCGTATTGGTCCAATCTTTTCTCGTGTTTTTGTTTGATACATTTGGTAGAATCCTTTGGGGTTTGCCTTCCCCTCCCTTGCTATCCTTACCTCATTATTCCTCTTTGCTTTCCTTATCTCGGTTTTAATCCTACTCGCCAATACCTATAATAGTCCCGGAGGTGAATTTCGCCACAATTTATCCTTCTACCTATAGCCTTCCTTTGGCCAATGATGTTCTTTAAATAATTATTTATCCATTTAGGGTCATTGTTGTCTGATCTGAGTTTTTTGTATGGTATGTTCTGCTGCCTTTGTGCATTAAGTAACTCACTATTTAAATTGTCGTATTCACTCACATACACATATACTTACATATACATTCTCATATACATTTGCATATATATTTACTCATGCACTCATGCATACATATACACTCACACATACATGCATACATATACTCATACACATATGCATACATGTGCACTCATACATATACTTTCCAAACTCACCTATGCCTCCCCTTCCTGGTCTTCTTCCCTAAATGCCACACAACGGAAACTCCTAGATAAAGTACAAAAGAGGGCATGCAAGATTATTCTCTCCCCTTCCTACTATCAAGAAGCACTCAACACACTGACCCTCTTGGCTCTCTCTGATGATCACCACAACCTCATTTGCAAATTTGGTGAGATGCTTCTATACCATCCTCCACACTGGCTTCTGCTTTATAATGAGGGTAAATTCAGAGCTAAAAGTAAAGTAAGAATTATTTAGTAATAGGGTGTAAAGTGAGGAAAGCTTGGTACCGTGGCCGATTAGTTTATTATCTTGGGTATAATATTCGTAGGGGAAACCTTTCTAAACACCAATTCTAAGTACAGCTATTTATTAGTTAACTGAATGACATGGACACATTAATTGATCATTATATTGACGTTACTAGACAATGACTCTCGGACACAAACATGAAATGGATACACTTCCCACCGTAAGTAACTCAACCTATGAATCGCTCTGACAATGACTCACATGTGACCTGAGGGAGCCCCAGCGGCTGGGGAATGTCTGCTGGTGCTGCTGGACTCTGCTAGCTGGAAGACTCTGCTGGCTGGGGACTCAGTGCTGGGGAGGGAAGTCTCTCTTCCGACCTCGACTAGTGACGAGCGTGACTCCTGTGTGCCTCTTAATTCTGTCTGTCCCCGTCTGACCCTACGAAGGAGCTGTAGGACCCTTATATTGGAGGTCACAGGCCGGAAGATGACCTCTCATAATTAACAATAATATGGGTGTGTCGAGACAGCTGTGTTTGCCCAGGTGCGTGGTGCTGGCTGGAGGGTAGTTTCTTGAGTTAACACGGCCATGACGGCCGGTTTGGCTATCGCGTGGCAGCGACAACTCTGGTTCCCTTTGTGACCTCTTTTGGGTCAAGTCTTAATGTCACCTAAATTACGAAGGATGGGTCAACTTATGTGGGTGTACGCCTAAGCTTCTACTTTACTGTTATATGTGTTGTTCTTCTCTGGGCTGTAAGCTATGGTCTGATAAGCTTCCACCCGAGATACCGCGACCGCAAATTGCTGTTCGACACCACAATCGCATCCAGCCCATACGAGCACGTACTGATAGCTGTAGGACCAGCCCATTCCCAACCATTGTAAAAATTATCAGTAACTTTTAGTCAACTAGTTTGTTCACTATAAGCCAATCATAACTTTTTGCGCTGTTACTATGTTGAAATGCTCTGTAGTATGACCTTCTCCCCACCTTGTTAGTGTAGCACTTATGCTACTTGTATTTCATTTGTCAATTAGGTGATGGATTCCCATGTTTTGTAACTGTATATTTTTAGCCTTCTAGCTGTCAGGTTCTATAAATAATCCGTTAATTATTATTATTATTATTATCATTTCACACACACACATGCATAAATATACACTCATACACACACCATACATATACATTCATACACATGTGCATACATATACATTGTCATGCTTGAAAACACACACACACACTATTACTTTGCTGTCACTCGGAATAAAGTATGACGATCATCCAGCTATGATACAATGATATGAGTTATTAGGGATGTCACATAGGTTGGTGAGTTTTGATGTTACTAAAGAGGCCAATACGGGACCTGCAAGGTAGTCCACATTCGTTGCACTTGTGGAGGGCTCCATCTAGTGCGAGAGGGGCGGTGGCAGCGTCTTTCCGATGTTGGCGCTTGTCTGCCTCGGTTTGCAGTCGAGCTAACTCGAAAGTATTGACACCTTCTCGTGTGGTAATCCTCCAAACGTTACGATGTGGAGTAATCGACTCGCAGGTAAGGGGGTCGATTTGAAACTTTTTCGGGTTAGCCTTAAGACTATCCTCATACCTTTTCAACTGCCCGCAGGCGTTACGTTTACTATTCGTTAGGTGACTGTAAAGTTGCTGCTTTCTCAGTCTACTGTCATGCATGCGGGTAACATGGCCAGTCCAGCGTAGCTGTTCATGGGTAATGGTAGCCTCGATGCTCCTACAGTTGGTGTCAACAAGAATACTGGCATTTGTTCTTTTGTCTTCCCAGCAAATTCGGAGGATAGAACGTAGAATACGTTGGTGAAAGTTTTCAAGTGCCTTGAGGTGTTTCCTGTATGTGACCCATGTCTCATTGCTATATAGCAGGGAGGGGCTAACCACTGCTCGATATACATGCAGCTTTGCAGATAATTTCAGCTCCCTACAGTTGAAGACACGGTTTCGGACTCCGCCAAAGGTTTGAGATGCACATTTGATCCGGTGTTGAATCTCATCAGCGATGTGTGCGGTGGTGAACAGGTGGGAGCCGAGGTACCGAAAGTGGGTAACATTAGAGAGGGTAGTACCGTTAAGCTGGAAGGATGGTGGAGGTGTATCTGAACCTGGGGCAGGTTGAAAGAGAATCTGAGTCTTACATACAATCGTCTCAAGGCAGAAGTGCGCATGCGCATCTGTGTAGGTGTTTAGGATCTGTTGGACGTGTTCAGTGCGAGCAACAAGGGTGAGGTCGTCTGCATACTGAAGCTCAGTAATGGAAGCTGCCGACACCTTTGTTCTTGCCTGGAGTTGTCTTATGTTGAAAAGTGCTTCTTCACCCGGTACTCGATATCCACCCCGCCGGCTAAATTGGCACAAGGAAGGCAGCCAAGAAAATGGAAAAGAGAGTTGGTGCCAGTACACACCCTTGTTTAACCCTTGTTTGGATGGGGAAAAACTCAGACTGGGTGCCGTTGTGTCAAGACACTACCGTTAATGCCATCGTGGAGTTACCTCACAATGGCAATGAATTTTATTAGGTAGCTAAAACGGCTGAGGGTCCACCAGAGGGCTTCCCTGTTGACCGAGGCGAAGGCCTTGGATAGGTCGATGAAAGCCATATACAGGTCACGACGTTGTTCTCAGCACTTTTCTTGAATCTGATGGGCAGCAAAGATCATGTAAGTGGTGCCACGTGATGGTCTAAAACCACATTGAGATTCTGGGAGGAAGTTTTCCGCCTCAGGAAGGAGTCTGTTTCGGAGGACTCGGGCGATAATCTTGCCAGCTATGGACAGCAGCGAGATCCCACGGCAATTTCCACAGTCTGACCGGTTTCCCTTGTTCTTATAAATATTGACAATGGAGGAGTCTTTAAGAGCTTGGGTGATTTCCTCCTTTTCCCATATATTCTCTCGGAGAGAGTGGAGACACTAGGTAGCAGAGGTCCTCCTGCTTTATACACCTCGGCTGGGACTCGATCAGGCCCAGAGGCTTTGTTATTTTTCATCTGTTTTAGGCAGTAACTACCTCATCCAGGGATGGAGGATAGCTGAGGTGGGTCAGCTTTGGATGCTGAGGGACCTGCTGGGTAGTCAGGATATCCACATCGGTGTTTCGGTAAAGCAATAAATGATAGTGCTCTTTCCAACGCTGAAGGATGCCTTCATCGTCTTTAATTATGAAATTACCGTCAGATGAGCAGAGGTGAGCTGCGCCACGAGTTGTTAGCCCATAAAATGTTTTAAAGGAATTAAAAAAATCGTGCATCTTGTGCTCATCTGCATGTTTTTGTATTTCACATGCCTTATTATTAAGCCAGTCATTCTTGAGAATGCGAAGTTCCCGCTTGACTGCCGCTTTCTTCTTGTGGAAGGTATCAGCTTTCGTCCGAGAATGAGGGTTGTTTTGCCAGTCAGTAAAAGCAGCACGTTTATCATCGACGAGTACTTTGATTGCCGGGTCATTTTTATCAAACCAGTCCTGGTTTTTGTCCTAACAATGTTGAAAGTGTCCCATTCGGCACTGGGATTCACGTTGTTTGCTGTTGGGTTGTTTATAAACCCATGTCAGAGCTGCTCTCTTAAAGCATGTGCTATTGCTGGGCCCTCCAGATGCTTAGTATTAAAACCTCACGTGAAGTGAGAACTTGGCTCTGACATGTCGATGATCAGTGTCACAGTGGTCTGAGCCAAGCATGGCACAGGTGATAAGGATATCTCGGCGATCTCTTTCTCTGACAATGATGTAGTCAATCAGATGCCAGTGTTTGGATCGTAGATGTTACCACGAGCCCTTGAACTTGTCGGCATGCCAAAACGAGTTAAGCTGTCCGCACCACACTTGCTGAGGAGGAGTAGGCCGTTGGGAATACACTTGACTCGTCCATTTCACCCCATGGTTCCCTGCCAAATGCAAGCATCTCAGCCAACTCTGGCATTGAAGTCGCCAAAGAGCACAACCTTGTCTTCTCTGGGGATAGAGGTAAGCACTCTGTCAAGGTCGGCGTAAAAGGCCTCATTGGTGTCATCCTCTGCATCCAGTGTTGGGGTGTATGCACTGATGAAAAAGGCATGACGTGAGTGATTCAGTCTGACTAGAAGCATCATCAGGCGCTTGTTGATCCCAAAAGGGATTTCAGTTAGCCTGTGTAGGATGCGTTGGCGGATGGCAAAGCCAACTCCATAAATGCGGTTTCTCTCCACAGCAGGCTTACCCTTCCAGAAGAAGGTATTGCCAGACCCCCCATCTGTGAACTGGCCCTCATCATGGAGCCAGGACTCACTAATGGCCTCTTTGTCGATGTTATAACTAGCCAGCTCTTTTGCCACAAGGGCAGTTCTTCTTTCAGGATGCTCAATTGTGCCAATATCCAGAAAGGTACTGACATTCCATGCAGCGACTATAAGAGGTTGTATGGTTTGTTTTTGTTTGGATCTGTGATTTTGACTGTGTGTTCGGCCGCATAAGGATGACCTTACTGGTTGCGGTTGCACAGTCACGTTGGGTTCTTAGGCAGGCTATGTTTAGGACCCCTTTTCTAGCTCCCTCCCCATGCAGGGTGAGCTAAGTGGTTCCTGCAAAGGGCAGCTCAGTCGCACAGACAGGAACGGAATGCTCTGTTGACTAGATCCCAGTGCATAAACGACCATATTATCTGTGCCGTCCATTTGAAGGTTATGACTAGAGACTCCCGGCAGTCATCCCTGACTGTCCCCGTCGCCACTCGTCCGTCTCCATAGGACTTTTGGGGGCATAGAGGTTTTGAAGATGATGAGAGGTATGATGAACTGGATGATAGCTGTGCGTAAGTTGATTTATGTGGTGAGGCAGGAACACAGGCTGCAACCACACATCTTCGTAATTAAAGATGAAGAAGGCATCCAACAGTGCTGGAAAGAGCACTGCTCAACCGAAAAACCGGTGTGGACGTCCTGACTACCCAGCACATCCCTCAGCATCCATAGCTTACCCACCTAAGTTATCTGCCATCAAACAGATGAAAAATAACAAGGCCTCAGGGCCTGAGTGTATCCCAGCCGAGATGTATAAAGCAGGAGGACCTCTGCTTATTAGCCGTCTCCACACTCTCCTGAAAAATGTATGGGAAAAGGAGGAAATCCCTAAGCTAATAAAGACGCCTCCATCGTCAATGTTTATGAGAACAAGGGATACCGGTCACATTGTGGCAACTACAGCGGGATCTCGCTGCTGTCCGTAATTGGCAAGATTATCGCCCTTGTCCTCCTAAACAGACTACTACCTGAGGCGGAAAACTTCCTACCAGAATCTTAATGTGGCTTTAGACCATCACATGACACTATTGACATGATCTTTGCTGCCCGCCATATACAGGAAAAGATCAGAGTACAGTGTCGTGACCTGTACGTGGCCTTTATGAACTTAACCATGGGCTACGACTCAGTCAACAGGTAAGCCCTCTGGCAGACCCAAAGCTGTTTGGGCTGCCCACCAAAATTCATCGCCATTGAGGTAACTCCAAGACGGCATGAACGGCAGTGTCCTGCACAATGGCACCCAGTCTGAGTTCCTCCCCATTAAAACTTGAGTAAAACAAGGGTATGTACTGGCGGCAATTCTCTTTTTTTATTTTCTTGGCTGACTTTCATACTCGTGCTAGTACTAATTTAGCCGGCGGGGTGGACATAGAGTACCGGATGAAGGATTTTATCAAATTAAGACGATTCCAGGCAGGAACAAAGGTGTCGGAAGCTTCCATTACTAAACTTCAGTATACAGACGACCTCACCCTTGTCGCTCACACTGAACCAGACCTACAAGAGATCCCGAACACCTATGCAGAAGCGTATGCACACTTCGGCCTTGAGGTGAATGTGCATATTACTCAGATTCTCTTTCGGCCTGACCATGGTTCAGCAACACCTCCACCATCCATCCCGCTTAATGATACTACTTTTTTTTAATGTTACCCACTTTCATTATCTCCGCTCCCACCAGTCCACCACCTCGGACATCGATGAAGAGATTCAACATCGGGTCAGATGTATATCTCAAGCTTTTGGCAGATTCCGTACCCGTGTTCAGCTGTAGGGAGCTGAAGTTATCGACAGAGTAGCATGTATATCAAGCAGTGGTCCTTCCCACTATTGCTATATGTCAGTGAGAATGAGTTACATTTCACCCTGTGGTGTAATGGTGGATGGTAATGCAGTGGAAGCACCCGTGACCGTGGAATAGCTAGTACCTGTGAGTGGGGTTAACGAGACGCACTGGTAAAATATAACACTTCTATTCCTTCTAACACTACAGACGGAATCAATAACTGTACACAGGCACTAGAGTACACCTTTTCACATATACGTTGAGACATTGTTATATACCTATTTGGCATATTTCATAACCGAATGACAGAACACATATCGAATGACATTCTAAAATAACTGTTCGTTCATGCTAACAGAAATTATTGACAAAGGTTATGAAATTGACAAACGTGAACAATAACCGACAGTCTGCATATAGTTTGAGAATGCAACAATTGGAGAACGACATACCACCATAAGATTTTGACAAGCAGATAATAAATTGACAAACATCATAACAACTATCATACCCTTTGCTGCATTTTACACAGAGGGGTTGACCACCCCATACGAGGTGACTTGGTGTGCTACCTGTAGGTCGGTATCAGTCCCGAGACACCCACTCGAGGAGTGCAGTACATAGTCGGTCTGGCACACTTTGAAAGCACCCTGCTATGCCTCGTAGACGATATCGCCGGGTGTCAGACGAAGATCGTGATAGAATAATTACTCGATATGAAGCTGGAGAGGATTTTCTGGACACTGCTGCCGAGCTACGAATTCCAAGAACCACAGCATATGAAATAATTCGCAAGTTTGGGGAGACAGGAGAAAGACGGGGCCGATATGGAGGAGGACGACCACCTGTGCTGGATGACGAGGCGAAGGACTTTTTGGTGAAGCTTGTTGAGGCTACACCAACGATCACCATTAGAAAACTTAACCATACACTCCGGCAAACATTTCCAGGCAAGCCACATGTATGCAACATGACTGTTTCTAGGGCTTTGGATGGCGAGCTTATAACCCTGAAACAGGTACACAATGTATCGGCTAACCGCAATTCAGAGGTCGTGAAAGCCGCTCGTGTAGCGTTTGCTCAGTACATGTATGAGGATGGCATTCATCAACATCGTGTGTACGTTGATGAAACCGGCTACAACCTGTATACGTGTAGGACCTACGGCCGGGCTCCACGGGGACAATGCGTCAACAGGATCGTTGCAGGACAGCGTGACAGTGACGTGACATTGATAGCAGCTATCTCCAATCTGGTATGCCTATTCTATTATGAAATTCATGTAACATCTGTGACCAAGGAAGTATTCAAAACTTCATGACCTCGCTGGATTCTGTTCTAGGTCCTGAGGCTGCTGTGATTTTAATGGATAGTGCACCATGCCATGCAGGAATTGAACAGGAATTTGAGGATCGTGTCATCCAGAAGCTTCCTCCACACTCACCTTTCCTAAATCCTATTGAGAATTGCTTCTCAGTACTGAAAGCCACTGTGAAACGACAACTGAACAACATAGTTGATCGGTGCGATGCACGTGCTGCACGTCGACATGGGGTCACCTGTAGGACGTATCGAGAGAGCCTTCTCCAACAGGTACTGAGGACAGCAGTCCCCAGTATTGATGCTACCCTTTGTTCAGCAAACTACCAGCACTCCCAGACATACTTACGGAGGTGTATTGCACGAGAGGACATCTGGGATTAAAATCATCATTGCTAATGACCCGTCTGCAACTTTGTAATGTAAAGGGACCTGGGTTTTGCTGAATTAATTAATTGTTGAGCTTCTGTATATATCGTTTATATACATGCACTACTGTATATGCCATTCAAAGCTTATGCTATTTGTCAAATATATGTGTAAAACTATCCAATCTTTTATTTTCATTGTCAATATCCATAGTGCTTCGTCAATAATTTTGTGAGTATCTCCTCTGTCAAAATATTTTGTTACAGCGTCAATTCATTACAAGGGAATGTCAAAGGATGAGATATAACGTCAAAGCCAAAGGTGAACTGTCCTTTATTTCGTTGAACTGTTCGAAATGTTATGTGACAAGGTGTGCTTCTTAGCGTAGCTTATAACACTACAATGTGAAAAAAAAAGTTGTACATGGTATCCAAAAAATTATTAACAAATATTAATTGCACCTGAACTAATAATGCAGCAGTACTACATACACCAGAACGAGGAACTCATCTGGAACAATTCCTTCGTACATCCTACATCACTTAGTGGCATATAAAACATTACAAAATATTACTTGCACCGATGAAAATGCCTTAAGTGCATCCGACAAAATTATAGCAATCCCTGAGGAATAGAAATCCTGATTTAGTCATACTACACAGGAACATGGATCACTCATAGCCTGTCTGGGATGACCCACAAGATACTATAATCCTAACGGTCCTAACTACACAAAACCCGAAAGTTGTAATTACTAACCTGCCAAGTGGAAGGCATTTACAAAAAACTGAGAAAATCACTCATGACCCGTCAGGCAGGCGGGTGCTCCGCTGTTTTTTCATTACTCTTTCTAGGTTTCAGGAGTCATGAGTGTATTTCTCGAAGGAACGCGGGGGATGGGACGAGGCTACATGGTCGTTTTCCTTGGCGGGACGCATAGTTAGACGTCTGTCTCGGTCAATGACCGGGAGCTACTAAGGCCCGGTCAACGCCGGCATCCCTCTGGGAGCTCGCCTACCCCCACCCCCCCCCCCTCCATATGACGTCATCTTTCGCGTATTTCTAATAGCTTGGTTGGGACACACGTAACATAATTCGACTGGGAAACTATCCACAATGACTTTAAATTTTATAATTGTCCCTTAACATCATGAATCATGTCTACATTAATTCAATAAAGTACATCTAAATTTCAATAGGCCTAGTTCAAAATGCTTCCACCCTGACTGAGGGGTTTTATCATATATTTACAAGGTATTATTTCTCTAGAGTAATAAACCATGATTTCTGTTCGGAAACAGAACCTAGCGAAAGCTAGCGATTCCGCTCGAATATATATATATATATATATATATATATATATATATATATATATATATATATATATATATATATATATATATATATATATATATATATATATATATATGTAACCGGTCGGAATTTACTGGACTTTATTTTCTCACTTGACTTGGGGTTTATTAAAGATTATTAGATGGTAATGGCAGTGGAAGCGCCCCTTAGTGAGAAAAATCCCGAACCAGCACAAGAACACTTAAATTTACTAACAAAATGAATTGTCCGTGACCCGTGGAAGGATAGCGTCTGTGACTGGGATGAATGAGACACACTGTAAATTTTAGACACTTATATTCCCTCCAACTACAAACACAATCAAATAATGGTGCACCAATATGCGCACCTCTTAACTTGAACTTAAAACACTACTCTGAGGAATAAAAGTTATACATGATATTGAAATTATTAGAAACTCAGGCAACAATAAATTTAAAGTATTAAGAAATGTTGCTTGCACACATGAAACAGGCCTTAAGGGTTTTCACAGAATAATATCCACCACTGCGGAAGTGGTATAAAAATAAGAAATTATTAATTCCACCATGAATAGGCCTAAAGGGCACTCAATATAATTATGTTACACCAACAGATGCAGGCCTTAAGGGTTTTCAACAAAATAATATCAGTCACTGAGGAAATGGTATTAAAAAATAAGAAATTAAATACTCTACAATGAATAGGCCTTAAGGGCACTCAATATAATTATGTTACACCAACAGATGCACACCTCCTAACCTAACTTAAACACTACTCTGGGGAACAAAGGTTATATCTGAGATTGAAACTATAAAGAAATTTTAAATGCACACAGCATACATTAGTAACTGAAAAAATAGTATTAACTACACACAAAAATATTGTCACTATTATAAAGACGTTACTGAGTCCAATACCCGTGAACCATGCTTCCTAACCTAACACACACACAGATTCCACCTGCACTCCGTAGTCGTTTAAGGCACAACCAACAGGCACCCGTAGTTGAAGGCCCAAATCAGCCTTTCTCCACCTTGGAAAGTGTACCTCTAAACTCCACTGACTCTTGGCCCCAGTGTGCGACCCTGTATCACTCAGCTGGCCTCACTTTACCCCCCCGGTACATCCATAAAGCTGAAGGGAGTGAGCCAATCAGAACTTGTACAGTTGAGAGAAGCTTTAGCTTCCCGTTAGCAAGAGGGTTTCACTAAGCTGCTCGAGACATGTGGTATTGTGAGCCGAGGTAGAGGAGAGCTGATGACCCCAACGATCGTCCTGTCGTCAGCTGGGCACCCAGACGGCTATATTCCCTCAAGAGATCCTTTGATACCCCGCTAAACAGTGACAGGCCTACACTGATTGGTCCAATGGCGACAATCGCCACCCTCAAACGGCAGTCAATCTCTCGCAGTCAAGTGGGTTCTGGCGGAAACCCTGAAATGAACTCACTGTTAGCTCTAGTTTACTTTATCACTGCCCTATCTAAACCCTGTCTGAGATTCAATGAGACTTACTTGTTATACTGCAATAGCGCAGCACAGGTGACTAGACCACGTGACTATTTCTGTGGACGGACGCGCAGGGATGTCCTGTAGGTCCAATCGCTTTCACGTGACTGAGGACCAGCCAGCGTCGCGTCTCTCCAAGGCGCTAGCTTAGGCCTACGTGACATATTTTCCGCCTAACTAATAACTCCTTGGGACACCCGTGACATTATTCAGACTGATAAACGATCTATAATAATTTCAAATTCAATAATAGTCCCTTAACTTCATGAATCGCATCATTATTAATTCGGCAAATTACATTTAATATCACTTAGGCCTAGTTCCACAACCTCTCACTATGTGCAGGGAGCGCTCTCTTCCCTCCCACGACCTTGAAAGCTCAGTATCGCCAATGGCGCGGTGTTTGAAATTACTCTGAAATTTCTGAATATTACATACTGTATATATATATATATATATATATATATATATATATATATATATATATATATATATATATATATATATATATATATATATATATATATATATATATATATATATATTACTAGCGGAATCACCGCCCTCCGGGCGGCTCTTTCGCTAAGTTTAAGATTTCTTAAGAGCATTATAGGAGTTCCAATCTTGTGAGTGAGGTGGTAAGGAGGCATTCCAGCGGGCTCCAAAGAATTAAGGAATTCGGCAGGGTACTGGACTGCTTGATCCTGGTCGATTACTATATCAACAGATTTGAATGAGGTCTCACTGCCTGGAAGCTGTCTGAGTAGAGTCATGTTGATTTCAGCCACTGCTTCATTCTTTGGTGCCAGAATTACACGTTCACGCAGCCACTTGTGATCCTTGTAGTGGTGGATAATGTTTGGGTAGACCATGTTAGTGAGCTCAGTTGAGGACTTTACAACATTTCCACATCTTTTTCAACCTCTGTGTGGTTTAACGGGTCGGGTCGGGTTAGGTGTGTCGGATCGGGTTGGTTGGTTCTTTTTTTGAGATCCCCACAAGACAATTGCTATCCATGCCGAGTTTGGTCCGGGCGGCTCACTCGCTAGGCCACGGTAGGACGCCACCCTCTGGAAGGCTCCACTTTGTCTTACTGTTCATTCCCCAAAACTTCTTCCATCAACAGTTCATTAACGGTGTATGTAAGTTCCACTACAATGGTACAGCAAAGTATATTTTTTTAGCATTAAACTGTTATTATTTTATTGTCTAATCATCACTACATATAACACCACCCATCATCACTACATATATCGTCATCCATCATCACTACATATAGCACCATCCATCATCACTACATATAACACCATCCATCATTACTACAGATCGGTAAAGTAGTTTCCGAGAACCTCCTGCGGAGACCTTGCAACATTTCCATATCTTTTTCAACCTCTGTGTGGTTTAATGGGTCGGGTCGGGTTGGGTATGTCGGATCGGGTTGGTTGGATTTTTTTTTGAGATCCCCACAAGATACTTGCTATCCATGCCAAGTTTGGTCCGGGCGGCTCATTCGCTAGGCCACGGTAGGACGCCACCCTCCGGGAGGCTCCACGTTGTCTCACTGTTCAGTCCCCAAAACTTCTTCTTCCATCATTAGTTCATTAAAGGTGCATGTAAGTTCCACTACAATGGTACAGCAAAGTATATTTTTTTAGCATTAAACTGTTATTATTTTATTGTCTAATCATCTCTACATATAACACCATCCATCATCACTACATATAACATCATCCATCATCACCACACGTAACATCATCCACCATCACTACATATAATACCACCCATCATCACTACATATAACAACATCCATCATCACTACATATAACATCATCCATCATCACTACATATAACACCATTAATCATCATCACTACATATAACACCATCCATCATCATCACTACATATAACTCCATCCATCATCACTACAGATCGGTAAAGTAGGTTCCGAGATTCTCGTGCGGACACACAAACACACATACTTCTTTGTTATATATATATATATATATATATATATATATATATATATATATATATATATATATATATATATATATATATATATATATATATATATATATATATATATATATATATATATATATATATATATATATATATATATATATATATATATATATAATTAACAACCTCACCCCGCCAGGACTCGAACCAACGAAACCGGATTTGGTAAAACGTTACTCTGATCACCTAAGAGGCACGGGTATTCCCCAATTAGAGGTTCTCGGCGCCATAAGCTCGATGAACAGGCTTTGTGTGAAATATAACAAAGTCTAGAAATGCTTTTAGTGTCCTGCTGGTCTAGAGGTAGCGTTCCCCAGTCACACACATAAGATCGTGGGTTCGAGTCTTGGCGTGGTGAGGTTCTTGATTATATGGAGAAGTCTGCGCGCTTTATGGGCTAATGAAATATATATATATATATATATATATATATATATATATATATATATATATATATATATATATATATATATATATATATATATATATATATATATATATATATATATATATATATATATATATATATATATATATATATATATATATATATATATATATATATACACACACACTGTATGTAGGTGTGTACTATTTAGTGCAGAAAATCGTTGACATACAAGAATTATAACTCTCAACTTGGATTTATCGTTGAAATTTGAAGCTTACTGTCTCATGACTCATCAATCTTGAACAGAATTTCCAAGCTTTCAAAAGTAACCATGACAGTATCCCAACGACCGTAGCTAAAATACCATAGTAACGACACACCCAGTCTTGCTGACGTTGTGGCCTCCGCGGACGATTTTGTTTTTATTTACTATTCATGATGAAAGACGAAATCGACTGAAAGGAGACATGGAAGAAAACTCTATTCTTTAAGCATAATTTCTCACTAATTCACTTCAAATACTGAAACTTGTGCAGCTTTTACTTGACCTTTAACGTAACGGTGGCAATGCCGTAAGCTCAGTACTTTCCAAAGGGTGAAGGTTGAGGAGAGGAGGGGAGCACAGTTGTGTGTTAAAATTCGTCCCAAAAGAGCAGAGTGCATGTACTGTAAGAGATTATTACAAATAATAATAATATATGATTTGTGAAGAAATTAGTTTGTTTTAAGTAGATACCTCATATTTATAATTAAGAATAAATTATGTAATTAAATTTGAATTTAAATTATCATATCATCAAGCTTATAAATTTATGCATGAATATCACATCCGTATCCGAGAATGTTTTAAATGTGACATCCTATATATAAGTAGCATGTGTACATATGTTTGTGTGTGAGTGTGTGTGTGTGTGTGAACGTTCACCTGGCAGGTGTCATGGGCCGTGAGGTGATATATAGCGGCGCCTCCCACACAATACACACACTCAACCTCGCTCGTTCTCTCCCTCCCAAGAATTTGTTTTCAGTCTAGTTGATTTTTTTTTATTTGTTGGTGTTTGCTTGTGTGGTTAGTGTTGTTAGAGTTTTTAACTGTATTCGTTTTTGTTTGTGCATAATTGTATGGATGTTACTTTGTGCATTTGTGTTTGTTTATGTATCTGTGTTTGTTTGTCTTAGAACAAACACACTTTCAAACGTAACTATAAGTAAATACACTTACAAATAAACACACACACACACACACACACACACACACCTAAAACTAAAAAAAAAAATGCAAACAAACATTTATACACAAATATACTTGTAAACACAGACCTATACAAAATTATAACCTCAAACAAACACACTTCCACACAAACACACATAGAAACTAACAAACTTACGACCAAACACACTTCCACACAAACACACCTGAAAAACACACTTACACACAAAACCACCCACACTCAAACAAACCTAAACACAAACACACCTACGCACAAATACGCATTCAATTAAACACACACCCACGCACACTAAAGCATGACAAACAAATAAACTTACACACAAGCTTACCTACCCACACAAACACACCTACAACAAACACACCCACACACACAAAAACATCTAGAAACAAATAAACTTACCCACAAACACACCTGTACACACAAAAACATTTTCAAACAAACACACCTAAACAAAACACAGTTACACACAAACACACCTCCAAAAAGCACCTCCCAAAAATTTTACATATGTCTGTGTATTTACATAGTATTAAGATGTGTGCTGTATATTCATCTTGTATCAATCACTGTAGAAAGAGCGGTTTTCTATGAAACAGATATGAGAGGTATACGTCCTTTGTAATGATTAGTAAATTTTTTTTGCATTGGATGTGAATTATATTGGTTCTATGTTACTTTTAATGTTTTGTAATCATACAATATTAAGTACTTATATTATGAAGTTTTGAGCTTACATTTTGGAGAGTCTCCCTCTGGGGTACGATAGCTGACAGCTGTGAGACCAGGGAAAGTGACTGTAATCATATATCATCCATTGTTTATCTTATATTTTGGCATTAATTTACCCATCAGTATTATGGATGAATATTAGGTGATCTTTATAGTGAGCGGAGGAAGAGCCATATTATAGGATTAAGGTAAATAATTTATTGAATTACCTGATTCACGGGGCCATGAGCTGTTACTGTCTGTGCTATCATTTTACTGTAAATACGATCAGTGTTCGATGTTTTAAACTGGCAGTTCTTACTCCTGACTCAATTGGCACAATTTAATGAATGATTTCCTTAGGTGTATTCTCACAATGTAATTATATTAAATGTTACCTTCAACTGTTAGCTGGAGGAAGCAAAGGATTGTCTACGTGATTCTGAGGCACTAACACACCTACACAAAACTCACTCAAACACAAGTACACACACCTACACAAAACACTCTTACACACACAAACACACCTTCCCATAAGCACACCTACAAACAAACTCACCTACACAAACAAACCTACAAACAAACGCACCTACAAATACACATACAAACAAAACACACATAAACACAGCTACACATAAATCACACTTACACGCAAACACACCTACATAAAACATACTTAAACGCAAACACACCTACAAACAAACATGCCTACAAACAAACACACCTACACACAAACACACACACACACACAAACACACCTACAAGCAATTACACCTACACGTAAGCATACCGACATAAAACACACATACAGACAAACACACCTACACACAAAAAACACCTTCAAATAAAACACACACACACACACAAACACACATACACACAAACACACACCTACACAAAACACACCTACACACACAACTACACCCATGCCAAACACACACACAAACACACATACACACAAACACACACCTACACAAAACACACCTACACACACACAAACACACCCACTCCAAACACACCTACAATCACCACTCTAATACTGCTAGCAACACACCTGATGTTTTAAAATAACCTGACAACTCGTTAAAATCTTCCTGAGAGATTTAGAAAATACATATTGGATATTTTGTGAACGTAGTCTATCTATCTATCTGTCTATCGTCCGTCTGTCTGTCGGACTGTTTATCAATTTATCTATCATCTGAACAGCAGCGGGTACAGCCTCGGGATGGTCACCAACAATACCTATACAGTATTAATGATGGGTCACTATTTTCGCATATTGCACACTGTTGATATTTTATTGCAGATACGAAATGAATGATGAATCCATATACAGTAATGAAAAGGTCCACCCCCCTCCCCCCCGGCCACGCCATTAACTACAGCAACTTTTCCATAACAAATACTCTTTATAACAAATATCTCTTTATAATATACAACTGCTGCATTCTCATCTATGATCATAAGGATAATTAGTGTTGTTTATCTATAAATTATATTGTATTTGTTGTTATTGGTTTGGTATTAATAGTTATGGACATATTCACCAGTAAGAAACCTAACCTAATGTACCCGAATCTAATGATTGCCGACACCAGCACCTCGGTAGTGAGCAGCTGTATACTGCTGGGAGTCACCATCGCTCATAGCAAGACACATCGATAGTATAACCATAAGAGCAGCCGAGCTTTTTCACATCCTCTACTCTAAACCCTGAGAAAATGTAATGCGGCAAAACAACAACTGTTCACAGCATACGTCAGTTACGTCATATACTGTGCATCCGACCACTCCTGGGACACTGCTGCCCACTCCTCCACGCCGGCCTCACAATACAGCAGGCGAAGCAGGTACCTGTAGAAGGGACACAATGTGGGTTGGGACACAATGTATCGAAATGCCCATAACATGTTCGAGCTAACTATATTAGGACAGAGGCGCTAGGCCCTATACCTTTAAGTTTGGTCATGGTCTACTGGCTGATCCTCGACAATACAGATTTACAGATTACCCACGAGGGGGCTAGTTTATTGGGCACCCCCTTACATCCTGTGCAAGGTGAAGCGCAGAAACGTTTACAGTGCCCAACTGGGAAGCATGCGGAGTTCATGCTTGCCTTTATGACTCATGCATTGAGAGCGTAAAAGCCTGAAGGGTTATGGGTTTTGTCAGAAAGTTACATAAAGTGACAGAATGATGAGTGTGTGGAGGGAAAATTCCCGGAACAATTAATCTGTTTATGGCAAAGTGTGGCAGGTCCCTAATAATGTCAAGTGCCAGGCCTGTCACTAGGAGGAGGGATATCTGGTCAGGGAGGGAAGAGGTGTTGGTAACGGCTGGGGACCTGTAGGAGGAGGTCATAGGGCAAATGAGGATGTGGTGAAAGAGGGTGTGAGAGTCGGTTGACCACAAAGTTTACAAACAGTGCAGCCAGGCTCAGGGATGCCAATGTACTAGGCGTGGCGAAGTACAGTGGGGGTGATGGAGGTGATATGGTGTGGTGGGGCAGGTACAGTAGGGGTGGAGGGAGGCACATAGGCATTGACAACATTGAGGGACACACCTATTGGTGTAATAATAATAATTATAATAATAATAATAATAATAATAATAATTAACGGTTTATTGAACGAGCTTGGCAGCCAGAAGGCTGAAAATATACAGTTACATAATTTGGGAATGGGTTTCGAATTAAAAATAATATACAAATAACATAAGTGATATAAATAAGATATATAATAACTAGATGGGGAAAAGCTCAAGCTACAGGGCATTTCAACATAGTGACAGTGAAAGAAGTAGTATTTACTGGGAGTGAATACACTGGTTTATGCCAAGTTATTGATAATTTTTATAATGGTTGGGAATGGGCTGTTCTTATAGCGATCAGTTCGTGCACGGATGGGCTGGATGCGGTTGTGGTGTCGAACAGCAATTCTCGGGCTAGGGATCTCAGGTGGTAGTAGGAGCCGGTGTCGAGTATGATGCAGAAGCTTCTTACCAAATTTGCAGATGAGGTCGTGGTGATGGTCAGTGAGAGTTGAAAGGGTCAGTGTGTTGAGCGCTTCTTGATATGTGGAGTAGGAAGGGGAGAGAATAATTTTGCATGCCCTCTTTTGTACTTTTTCTAGGTGTTTACGTTGTGTGGCATTTAGGGAGGAAGACCAGGTAGGGCAGGCATAGGTGAGCTTGGGAAGTATGAATGTTGAGTAACACTAAGGAGCTCGGGTGCAGGAACTCCGAGGGACTTGAGTCGGCGGAAGAGGTGGAGACGGAAACTGGAGGATTTGACAACTTCACTGACGTGTGGTTTCCAATTAATTTGTTGTCTATGGTGACGCCGAGGAGCTTCGTGGAATCAACAACCTGGAGTGTGTTCGGACCTAAATTAATGGAAGGGGGTGGGACAATGTCGGAGGAGAGGTTGATGTGCATAACCATGGTCTTGGTATGGTTGATGGTGACGTGGTTGTTGGTGGCCCAGTTTTGGAGAACTGTTCAATATATCCTGAAGGGCGGTATAGTCGGGAGCAGAATTGTTGACGCTGATCCCAATGGTCGAGTCGTCGACATATTTCCAGCGAGTGGGGGTTTCTCTTAGGGCATCATTGATAAGCATAAGGAAGCAGAGTGGTCCCATGTTGGTGCCTTGGGGGACGCCACAGGTGAGTGACTGAAAGGTGGAGACAGCCCCTCGGAAGCGTACAGCTTGGCGTCGGTCACTGAGGAAGTCTATAAGCCATGGTATAAGACTTCTCCGAAGCCCAGGTCAATAGCTTTGTTGATGATTATATTGTGGTCGACTAGGTCGAATGCTTTAGTGAAATCAATGAAGGCGACAGCTACAGACGTTTTTCGTTTCTCGAGATGGCGGTATATGTAATCGAGAAAGCTGACAAGACAGTGAGTGGTGGAGGAAGTTTTCATATTGCCAAATTGCTGAGGGTCTACTACTCCTGCAATATGAGCATAAGCCCAGTCGAACACAAAACTTTCACAGATTTGGCTTGGTATTAGGGTGATTGTAATAGGTCGTAACTGATTTAAGGATTGTGGGCTGGTTGACTTGGGCACTGGTGATACATAAGAGGTCTTCCAGTCAACTGGGCATCTGGCTTGACTGAGAGAAGCATTGATGATGGAGCATAGGGGTTTAGCAAGCTCCGGGGAGAACTCCTTGAAGAGTTTCATTGGTAAGTCAATGGGGATGGTAGAGCGTTTTAATTTTAGTTTGTCCAGACGTTTTGCTACTTCAAATTCTTCTACTAAGTCAGTGGGAAGGGGGGCTGGTAGGGAAGCAGGAAGAGTGGTTGTGTCAAGCCGGGGGAGCGTCTGGCATATAGTAGCGAAATGGTTATTTGATTGCTCAGCTGCGTCAACATTAGTGAGATGGTGTGTGCGTCGACATGCCGGTGGGGTACAGGTAGCCGGGGGTGGTGTCCTCAGGTCCAGGTAGCCCTGGTGGAGACAGCTAAGACACAGGAGCGGGCGCGGCTTGCTGTGGGTGGAGGACAGGTTGAGGCACAATGTGCCGTGAAGATGAGGCAGGACTTCGCTCTGGGGCAGCAGGACACACCAGGGCAGGCCCGGTAGGCACTACACCAGTAGTAAAGGACGCCGGTGGTGGTGGAGTAGGCCGTGAGCAGGGGGCTCACGGGGGACTACCAGCTTGTGTCAAACCAGAAGAGAGGAGTAACTGGGTGGCAACAACAGATGGCAAGAGTAGGTCGGAGATGGTAGTATAGAGTGTAGCGAAGAATTTTTCAATACGGTTGGTAAAGTCTTGGAAGAGGGATATGATCTGTGTCATGTCACTGGCGGGGGTTGTGGGGCGGGTACCGGTGGGAGCACAAGGCCTGGTAGTTTCAGAGTACAGACAGGGAGGAGGCCCAGTATTAGTTGAGTTAGGAGACGACCGGGACTGCTGTGTTGTAGCCAGGAGAGGCCAGGCAGAGGCAGGTGTTGTTGAAGAAGTCATTGCTGGAGACAGAGGGTACACAGGGGGGTGTGGTCCGGAAGACTGGGGGGGGCGTTGTGGTAGACTTGGCCTTCGGGGAGGCTTTTCCCCTGGGACAGACGGGCGATTGGGGCATTGCCGTGAATCAGCATTGTACTGGCCGCCACAGTTACAATATCTGGGATCAACTACATAGCCCACACCACCCCTATTAAGGTGGTCTTTGATTTTCTGGGCACAGGCGGCGGAGTTATGGTTATGTGAACAGAAGCGACATCTGGGACGATCACGTCGGTAGCAGGCAGTGAAGATGTGACCCCAATGAGAACAGAAAACACAAAATGCAGGCTCAGGATGATAGGCTTCTGTATACAGTGGGGGTAAGAGTGGGTGGGCATCCACAGTGGTTGGGCACTCCCTTCCCTTCCACTTGACAATGACAGCGGATTGTGGAACTCTCCCCCGGTAATGGCGACGTATACTCAGCATTCTAGAGTTAAAGGCATGAGCATCTTCGATGTCAGCGTATAAGGGGAAACGTTTCACCAGGATGTAGCAACATTCATCAGCATCTACTGGGGTGGGGGCACCAAGGCGACCCCGTCAAAGCCAACAGTACTAAGTGTTTCATAGACCTCAGGAGTCTCACAGTTGATAAAGTTTCGGTTCTTACCTTGTCGAAATTGAATGCTGAAATCGTGCTGTCTGCAGTACTTCATCATCCAATTAAAGCGTTCCTGTACAGTTTTCAGAGTCCTTGGGGAAGTGCAGATTCAGCTTACTTGGCTGGTTGGCAGAGGGTAGGGCGATAGGGTTCGTGGCATTGGTGTTTCCACTTCGGATAGTGTTTCCCATAGAAACATTACCGTTACTGTCATAATCACTGGGGTCTGACTCTCAAATAGTGTTGGATTCAGTATGACCAGGCGATGCGACCTGCTGCCGCTGCAGAGGGTGGAGGTCAGTGCCAGGGCAACACAGGGCTCAGATCGCTGTCAAATCTTCTGCTGCATCGTTAGACTCGAGAACTTGTGTATCCCATATATTACATCCCAACTTATTCACTTCACTTGTAACCTAAACTGAATCATGATATATTGTAATTTATGTAGCCAGAAACTTAACCCTTTATGTACTTATTATTTGGTGGAGAGTTTAACTTTGACTTGTGTTATTGTGACGGTTTTATGCAACCTCTTACAAACATTTATGTAAACATGTCCTTTATATACCTTACGGGGTCGTGTAATGTTTATTAATAAACCGTTTTTCTCTTTCTCTCTCATCAGGTGTGTGAAGTTTTAATGAAGGGCCAGATAGGTTTGTGAGGTGTTATTGAAGTGCCAGGCAGGTGTATGAGGTGTTAATGAAGTGACAGGCAGGTGTGTGAAGTGTTAATAAAGTGCCAGGCATGTGTGTAGGGTGTTAATGAAGTGACAAACAGGTGTGTGAGATGTTAATGAAGTATCACATAGGTGTGTGAGGTGTTAAGGAGGTGCCAGGCAGGTGTGTGAGGTGTTAATTATATGCCAGGAAGGTGTGTGTTATCGCCGCTGGCTTCAGCTACAGTGCTGGCGTGTGATGCCATTAAATCTTTCGACCCGTGACCTCGCCAGATGTAGAAGTGTTTACAGACAAGTCCTGGTCCTGCTGAGTGGACTGTCTTCGACTGGTGGCGGTGCTGCCCGCCCCTCCATGAGACAGATCGGCCTCTCTAGTGATGCTGTGAAGACCAGCCTTCTCCTGTCCGAGAATTTGTGCTGGGACGATTTATGCAATACTATTGTCTCTTTGAACACAATACTCATCTGCATTGACCCACACTTGTAAGTACAGCCTAAGTGATGAAATACCCCTCGGTACTAAAATATTGTTGACTTATTACTTCTACTCGTTTCTTCCTAACCTGGAGTAATAAGACAATGCAGAATGAAGCGAAGCTAAGATTAATAGAGTTATGAACTTTGCGTTATGTCTGTATGTTTAATAAATTGTAATTAAGATAAAATTTTGTGAGACTAACTAATAATGTATCAGATGGATCACCATGTAATATTATGAACGCCTCCTCCTCTGCAGGTTTTGATCACATCAATAAATATTGAATGCATCAAAAGACGGGTTTCAATCATTCCCTTCGACTTGCCCGTCACCTGAACGTCCTTAACTAAGGCGTTTACAGTGTGTGAGGTATTAATGAGGCCCCAGGCAGGTGTTTGAGGTGTTAATGACAGACTTACTTAATAATCGACCCACTTGGTTGCGCACACACGACTTATCCTCTCCTAAACGTCTTAAGACCCTAACCTAACCTAACCTAACCTAACCTAACCTAACCTAACCTAACCTAATCTAACCTAACCTAACCCTTTCTAGTGTCAGCTCCCCCGTGGGTATAACGTCAGTACCTTTCGTAACGTTATCAACGTCACCGGACATCAATTCGTTCTCACAGTTTACAGAAATTCATCACGATTGCTTACCAAGAAGTAAACTACAAAAATGAAAAACAAACAATTGAACAATACTGTATTTACCAAATGCTTTAGAGTTAAGATGGTTTGTTTTCACCCACATATTAGTAAACAAGGAGAGGGAGCTGGGAGGATAATCGGTTTACTTGTATAACCATCCACATATGAACAAACAACGTTGGTCATTCGTTGGGTAAATAAACTGTTTAATTTTTTGCTTATGACCGTTGCAATAATGGCTTAGATGATTTATAAACCTTATGGAAATAATTAAACTCGAGTAAAGTAAACTAAATGCTCTATGGTGTGGCTATTTGAGGGTATTGTTAGGTTAGGCTAGTTAAATTAGGTTAGGTTAAGGTAGATTAGGTTAAGATAGGCTATGTTAAATCAGGTTAGCTTAAGTTAGGTTTGGTTAAATTAGGTTAGGTTAGGTAAACATACTTTCATTTACTTTGTGATTAAGTTTTCTTAAACTAAAATTAAACTTACTTAAAATTGATTAATCACTACATAATTCATACAGTTTTATTTCATATATGTCAGAAATATTTTCACTAAACTTATTAGCATTTTAGTAAAAATTTCTGGCATTAACAATGATGTCTTGTATTACTGTTCCTTTATAACTAGTTAACGAAAAATTATTCATAAAAAAAAAATAAACTGTAACTCTGATTGCTATTATCATGGGTGTGTGGTGGACGAGTTGGTACAGTACTCGCCTTCAGTCTTTAGGGTCGCTGGTTTGATCCCAGGCCACTTCCAGTCCACCCACTTGAGGAAGTGAAGGTGGTCGAGTGCAGTGTCGGCCAGGCTGTCTCCTTGTGTACCCAAGACTTAGTATACAGTGTGTTGCATCTATACTGTCCCTTAATGTGAATAACTAGACTACTACTACTACTACTACTACTGTTATTACAACTGCTACTACTACTGTTATTACAGTACAACTAATACTACTACTGTTATTAAAGTACAACTACTACTACTACTGTTATTACAGTTCAACTGCTACTACTACTGTTATTACAGTACAACTACTACTACTACTGTTATTACAGTACACCTACTACTACTACTGTTATTACAGTACAACAACTACTACTACTGTTATTACAATTCAACTGCTACTACTACTGTTATTACAGTACAACTACTACTACGACTGTTATTACAGTACAACTACTACTACTACTGATATTACAGTACAACTACTAAGACTACTGTTATTACAGTTCAACTGCTACTACTACTGTTTTTACAGTACAACTACTACTACTACTGTTATTACAGTATAACTACTGCTACTACTGTTATTACAGTTCAACTGCTACTACTACTGTTTTTACAGGACAACTACTTTTTTTTTAATGGCCTCCAGCCTCCCCCAATAGCCATTCCTTCGCCACCATTTTATTACCCTAATATTAAATATCCTAATGCGGCATTCAGTGACTGTAGCCTCATAGTCAATATCTGCAACTGTTGTCGGCTTTGGGGCCGAAGCTCTCGTTCCCCTGAGGCAGAGCAAAGCCGACCGAAGGAGAGAGAAGGACAGTCAACATCTCATCCAGGTTGTAACATAACTTCTGGGCTGCTGCTTCTGTTCGGATATCACCTCCGTGAGTCTGGCGTAGAAGAATCTTGCACTTGGTCTCATCCCACCAGAGGTTGTAAACACTAGAGGAGTTAAGCTGCCTTGATCAACGTTCTGAATTCTCTCCCCGCATGCCCTTATCTTGTCGTTCTCGTTCCTCCTGTGTGCAGCGTCGAGAGCTAAGTTATGGTGACATGCGGCCATGGGATAAGAAACCCTGATGTCAAAGAAGGCTCGCTGTCCCCGAGTCCCAAATCCTTGAGCACTGACGTCAACACGGGCTTAGTTGGATGTGTTTGAAGTCCTATGTTGGAAATTCTCACCGTCCAATGGAAGGAGGGTCGGTTCTACCCTGACATCACGGCAGATTTCCTTCAACATATTTGCTGTGAGATCCCTTACTTCGTCATGCCTCATGCATATGAATCCCCCTTTCTTGCACACCATGGCGTGATCGGCGTCATAGGAAGAGCCACACATGCATTGGGAGGGCAAACCTTCCACTGGCCTACCATACCTTAGAGCAATGGCATTTAAAATTCTTGTTTATTGAGACTGAAACCATTTGCCCGTATCGGTTACGTGGTTAACCAGTTCGAGGCGCCCACCTCCGGCGCTATAGCTACTTTTTTTTTTTTCAAATTCTCTGGTACTTCCAACAATAGTTGCTGCAACTTATCACTTTGACTGTGCTGTCATTCTGTCGAAATGGACCTTCGAATCTTGTTTACTTCACTGGTATCCACCTCCCCTGTTGCGTTCTGAGCTATTATGTGGTCCGTGAGGGCTGCTGTGAGCTTAACTGAGTTTTGATGTTCGGTGGCAGCAATCTCCTCTGGATTGGTCAATCCCATACCTCCCAGTCTCGGTGGTAGTGCTAGGAGTGATCTTTCTGCTGGGGTTAAGTGAGGGTGTTTCACTAATTTGGGAATCAAATTGACGCTGATAGCTTCTTCCAGAGGGTGGAAGAGGGGACCAATATCAGGGATAGTGCGCATCAGGTAGTTCCAGCGATGCTTGACTCCACGGGTGAATGCCGCAAAAGCCGCCTGTGGCTCTGTGTTAGCAATCTCTGACAGAGCTTGGATTTCCCTAATCCACTCATTCACCTTTCCCGTTATGTACTCGGTCTTCAAGTCAGTCGTGCCGATTACTGCGCCTTGGTGTCTTTGAACTTCCTTTGTTATTTTGACCTCACTTCCGCCAAATACCTCCATTGCCCGTTCATAGTGTTCTGGCTTCACAATGAGGAAGGGCTTGCTGGCGTTGTGGGCCTCGCGATGTTACCAGGTCCCACCACTTTTTGATGTCCTCCACTTGTCCTGCTCCTGTAAGGTCATCAGTGTACGCCACTTGTTTGACCTCAGTTGTTTCATATTTTATTGTGTGTTGGAGCACGGATAGGCCTATTGCATACATTGCCATTGCAACAGAGTCCCCCTTGCGTTGTTCCCTCGGTTGACTGTATGATGGAATCACCTCTTAGAACCTTTTTTCTTTGTGCTTAGTCTTTGTGTGTGTCCTCTGTCAGAATAGATGTGGTATTATTGCCAGTAGTATTTGAAGAGCTAAAGGGGCGAGGAAGCAGTCCTGAGTGTAATCAGTTATGAGGCGAATCATCTCCCGAATCATTTCTTTGGTGGCCGCACAATTGGGTGGTTCAAACAGGTTAGCTGGCAACCACCTGACAATTTCTGAGTAAGTTTCTTTAACCCATATGTCTGCATTTTCCATCGACATGCCATTCCACTGTGGTGGCTGTCTCTCAATCACCTCGTGGACATCTGCTACTATTGGAGCAGCATTTATTAGTACTACATTTTCAAGTTGAGTAGACTCACTGCTATCATTTAGGATATCATCGGGCGGATGGGTCCCGGCGATATCCACTATGGCCTCCAGTGTCGGCTCCCTGCCGTGTGGGTTGCGGCAATTCTTTCCCTTTCTGCAAACCACACATGGTCGGTTGTTTCTCGCACAATCACAGCTAGTGCAGTTTTGGCATTGGCTAGCACAGACGCAACAATGTCTGTTACCCGGCATAGTGTTCCGCCCCTTGGGCGACTGTTACGTCCACCTCCGACTTCAGCTTTGGTCCCATACAGAAGAATTAACTAGTTCTTATGAGGGAAGGGCGGAGAGGTGACAGTCTGGACTGCTGTGTCCAGGTAATAATAATAATAATAATAATAATAATAATAATAATAATTAACGGTTTATTGAAAGAGCTTGGCAGCCAGAAGGCTGAAAATATACAGTTACATATTTGGGGAATGGGTTTCGAATTACAAATAATATACAAGTAACATAAGTGACAAATAAGACATATAATAACTAGATGGGGAAAAGCTCAAACTACAGTTCATTTCAACATAGTGACAGTGCAAGGAGTAGTGTTTACTGGGAGTGAATACACTGATTTATTACAAGTTATTGATAATTTTTACAATGGTTGGGACTGGGCTGTTCTTATAGCGATCAGTTCGTGCACGTATGGGCTGGATGCGGTTGTGGTAATAGGGGCATACGTGCGCGCGTGGGTGTGAAGACTATTCCCCCTATGGGCGACAGTCCACACATCAGAATGATACACTGGGAGCAAGAAATTGTCACACCTAACATTTGTTTATATATCCTTGGCAGAAATAACCACTATTTCTATGGTCGCACTGATGTAATATTAGTTATATATACTTAATTGGACGGCTGACCCTACATGAGGTGTTCGTTGCTACGGGGGGCGGAGGCGACCGCGAGCGTAGAACACTTGGCCTACTACCACTACTACTAATACTACAGAATCCTAACCACGACCTATCATGTGAGCGACTGACCTACACGACCTACCAAGAACAGCTCAGCAGGAATATTTTAGAAGACAACAAAGCTAAAAATACCTCAATAACAAATATGCCATCACAGAAGATATCACGGCTAAATGTTGAACTAAGATTATGAGTAAGTAAATATTTCTTAAGCTGAGCTAGAGAGTTATGGATATATAATTTGGTAACTTAGAAGGTCATAAAAGAGCACGTGAGAGACAGAAAAATATATTAAATTTATATGGTGAGGGCTATTTATTATTAATGAACCCCATATGTAAGTAAATTAAGGTATGGGAGGTCATATAATCAGAGAATATTCCTCAATTAATCTGTGTAAAAATGTGTTAGACGTTAAAAGGCATGTTTGATAAGTACTCCTCATTTGTAATAATGTCATATCTACAACAATAACGTTAAAAATGGCATCAGAATTATACTGAGACTCTACCTTAAATATAAAGGTTTCTTAGCAGCAGCACACAGACACACACACACACACACACACACACACACACATGGGTGTCCCCCAAGGAACCAAGATGGGACCGCTCTGCTTCCTTATGCTTATCATTGATGTCCTAAAAGAAACCTCTGCTAGCTGGAAATATGACGGCGACTCCACCATTGGAAACAATGTCAACAACTCGGCTCCCGACTACACCGCCCTCCAGGATAAATTGAACATTCTCCAAAAATGGGCCACCAACTACCATGCCACCATCAACAATACAAAGACCATGGTTATGCACATCAACCTCTTCTCCGACCTTCTCCCACATCCCTCCATTACTTGGGGCTCCAACACACTCCATGTTGTGGACTCCGCTAAGCTCCTCGGCATCACTATAAATAACAGACTAAATTGGAAAGTACTCCTCCAGTTTTCATCTCCACCTCCTCAAAAGAGGGCAAAAGAGGGCATACAAGATTATTCTCTCCCCTTCCTACTCCACATATCAAGAAGTGCTCAACACACTGACCCTTTCGACTCTCACTGACCATCACCACGACCTCATCTGCAAATTTGGTAAGAAGCTTCTACACCATCCCCGACACCGGCTCCTACTACCACCTGAGATCCCTAGTCCGAGAATTGCTGTTCGACACCACAACCGCATCCAGCCCATACGTGCACGAACTGATCGCTATAAGAACAGCCCAGTCCCAACCATTGTAAAAATTATCAATAACTTGTAATAAATCAGTGTATTCACTCCCAGTAAACACCACTCCTTGCACTGTCACTATGTTGAAATGAACTGTAGTTTGAGCTTTTCCCCATCTAGTTCTTATATGTCTTATTTGTGTCACTCATGTTAATTGTATATTATTTGTAATTCGTAACCCATTCCCCAAATATGTAACTGTATATTTTCAGCCTTCTGGCTGCCAAGCTCTTTCAATAAACCGTTAATTATTATTATTATTTATTATTAAATCCCTCGGTGTTCCTGCACCCGAGCTCTTCAGTGTTTACTCAACATTCATACTTCCTAGGCTCAAGTTTGCTTCTCCTGCCTGGTCTTTTTCCCCAAATGCCACACAAGGGAAACATCTAGAAAAAGTGCAAAAGAGGGCATGCAAAATTATTCTCTCCCCCCCTACTCTACATATCAAGAAGCATTCAACACATTGTCCTCGGCTCTCACTGATCATCACCACGACCTATTCTGAAAATTTGGTGAGAAGCTTTTGTACCACCCTCGGCATCGGCTCCTGCTTCCACCCGAGATCCCTCGTCCACGAGTTGCAATTCGACACTACAACCTCATCTAGTTCATACGAGCACGCACTGATCGCTATAATAACAGTCCAGCCCATTCTAAAAATTATCAACAACTCGTAATCATCCAATGTATTCACTACCAGTCGATCTTTCCATTTTCCACTGTTACTATGTTGAAAAGCCCCGTACTATAACCTTCTCCCCACCTAGTTATTATATATCGCATTTGTATCATTTATGATACTTGTATATTATTGTTCATCAAGTGACCCAATCCCTAATTATGTAACTGTATATTTTCAGCCTTCCGACTGCCATGTTTTCAATAAACCGCTAATTAATATTATTATTATTATTATTATTATTATTATTATTATTATTATTATTATTATTATTATTATTATTATTATTATTATTATTATTATTATTATTATTATTATTATTATTATTATTATTATTATTATAATTATTATTATTATTATTATTATTATTATTATTATTATTATTATTATTATTATTATTATTATTATTATTACACACACACACACACACTTACTACTACTACTTTGCTGTCACTCGGAATCGAGTATGACGATCGTCCAGCTATGATACAATGATATGAGGTATTAGGGATGTCACCTAGGCTAATGAGTTTTGAGGTGACTAAAGAGACCGATACGGGACCCGCAGCGTCGTTCATATTCGTTGAACATGTGGAGGGCTCCATCTATTGCGGGAGTGGCGGTGGCAGCATCTTTCCGGCGTTGGCGCTTGTCTGCCTCGGTTTGCAGTCGGGCTAACTCGAAAGTATTGACACTTTCTCGTGTGGTGGTCCTCCAAACGTTACAATATGTAGTAATTGACTCCGATGTTCGGGGATCGAATTATCACTTTTCCAGGTTTGTCTTAAGACTATCCTTATAACTTTTCAGTTGCCGGCCGTCATTACGTTTAATATTCATTAGGTGACTGTAAAGTAGCTGCTTTGTGAGTCTACTGTCGTCCATGCGGGAAACATGGCCAGTCCAACGTAGTTGTTCATGGATAATGGTAGCCTTGATGCTCCTACAGTTGGTGTCAGCAAGAATACTGGCATTTGTTCTTTTGTCTTCCCATCAAATTCGGAGGATGGAACGTAGACTACATTGGTGAAACTTTTCAAGTGCCTTGAGGTGCCTCTTGTATATGACCTATGTGTCACTGCCATATATCAGGGTGAGGAGAACCACTGCACAATATACGTGCAGCTTTATAGATAATTTGAGCTCCCTACAGCTGAGGACACGATTTCGGAGTCTAAGAAAGGCTTGAGATGCACATCTGATCCGATGCTGAATCTCTTCATCGATGTGTGCGGGGATGGACAGGTGGAAACCGAGGTACCGAAAGTGGGTAACATTAGAGAGGGTAGTACCATTAAGCTGGATGAATGGTGGAGGTGTTTCTGAACCAGGGGCAGGTTGAAAGACAATCAAAGTCTTACTTACATTAACCTCAAGAACGAAGTGTGCATATGTGTCTGATTAGAAGTTCAGGATCTCTCGTAGGTCGTGTTCAGTGTGAGCAACAAGGGTGAGGTCGTCTGCATACTGAAGTTCAGTAATGTAAGCTGGCTACACCTTTGTTATTGCCTGGAGTCGTCTTATGTTGAAAAGACCCCACTTCACCCGGTACTCGATGTTCACCCCGCTGGCTAAATTGACACTGGCACGAGTAAGAAAGGCAGCCAAGAAGATGGAAAAGAGACTTGGTGCCAGTACACACCCTTGTTTAACCCCTGTTTGGATGGGGAAGAACTCTTACTGGGTGCCGTTGTGCAGGATACTGCCGTTTATGCCATCGTGAAGTTGCCTCACAATGGCGATGGATTTTGGTGGCAGCCAAAACGGCTGAGGGTCAACCAGAGGGCTTCCCTGTTGACCGAGGCGAAGGCCTTGGATAGGTCGATGAAAGCCATATACAGGTCACGACGCTGTTCTCAGCACTTTTTCTTTATTTGGCGGGCAGCAAAGGTCATGTCAGTGTTGCCACGTGATGGTCTAAAACCACATTGAGATTCAAGGAGGAAGTTTTCCCCCTCAGGATGAAGTCTGTTTATGAACTCAGGCGATAATCTTGCTAGCTATGGAAAGCAGCGAGATCCCACGGTAGTTGCCACACTCTGATCGGTCTCACTTGTTCTTATAAACATTGATAATAGAGGCGTCTTTAAGAGCTTGGGGGAATTCTTTCTTTTTCCATATATTCTCCAGGAGAGAGTGGAGACTGCTGGTAATTAGAGGTCCTCCTGCTTTATGCACCTCGGCTGGGATTCCATCAGGCCCTGAGGCTTTGTTATTTTTCATCTGTTTGATGTCAGTAGCTACCTCATCAAGGGATAGATGATAGCTGAGGTGGGTCAGCACTGAATGCTGAGGGACCTGCTCGGTTGTCAGGATATTAACATCGGTGTTTCAATTGAGCAGTGAATGTTAGTGCTCTTTCCAGCATTGAAGGATGCCTTCATCGCCTTTAATTATGAGGTTACCGTCAGATGAGTGGAGGAGGGCTGCGCCAGGAGTGACTGGCCCATAAAATGTTTTAGTGGAAAAAAAAAATCGTGCATCTTTTGCTGATCTGCAAGTCTTTGTGCTTCACGTGCTTTATTTTTAACCCAGTCGTTCTTTAGATGTTGAAGTTCCCGCTGAGCTGCTGCTTTCTTCTTGTGGAAGGTATGAGCTTTGGTTCGAGACTGAGGGTTGTTCTACCAGTCAGTAAAAGCAGTACGATTATCATCGATGAGTACTTTGATTGCCTGGTCATTTTCATAAAACCAGTCCTGGTGAATTCTTTTGATCTGGCAGAGGGTATCTCTGCAGGTTTTTGTCATTACATTATTATTATCCTATTCGTGTTTATAAGCCCATGTTCGAGCTGCTCTCTGAAAGCATGTGCTCCTGCTGGATCTTCCAGACGCTTAGTATTAAAACCTCCACTGGATGTTTGCTGCCTTCGCCGTTTTGGGGCGACATGAAGCGAGAGCTTGGCGATCTCTTTCTCTGACAATGTTGTAGTCAATGATATGCCAGTGTTTGGATCGTGTGAATTGCCACGAACCCTTGAACCTGTCAGACTGCCTAAACAAGGTATTGGTGATAGTGAGGTTGTGTGCAGCACATCTTCTGAGGGGGGGGGAAGGCAGTTGGGATTACGCTTGGCTAGTCCATTTCTCCTTATTGTTCCCTGCCAAATTTTAGCATCTCTGCCAACTCTGGCATTGAAGTCGCCAAGGAGCCCATCCATGTCTTCTCTGGGGATAGAGGTTAGCACTGTCGAGGGCAGCGTAAGAGGCCTCCTTGATGTCATCCTCTGTATCCAGTGTTGGGGCGTTTGCACTGATGAAGAAGGCATGATTTGAGTGATTCAGTGGGACTCGAAGCGTCATGAGGCGCTAGTTGATGCCAATAGGCATTTCAGTTAGCCTGTATAGGCTGCGTTGGCGGATGGCAAAGCCAACTCCATAAATGCGGTTTTTTTCTGCAGTAGTCTTACCCTTCCAGAAGAAGGTGTAGGTAGACCTCCGTTCTGTGAGTTGGCCCTAATCTGGGAGCCGGGACTCACTGGAGGCTGCTATGTCGATGTTATATCTAGCCAGCTCTTTTGACACAAGGCCATTTCCTCTTTCAGGACGCGCATTTGTGCTAGTATCCAGAAGGGTCTTGACATTCCATGCAGCGACCATGGGAGGTTGTATGGTTTGTTTTTGTTTTGATCTGTGATTTTGGTTGTGTTTTCGACCGCATACAGATGACCTTACTGGGTGCGGTTGCCCTGTCAGGTTGGGATTTTAGGCAGGCTATGTTTAGGGCACCTTTTCTAGCCCTCTCCCCATGTTGGGTGAGCAGATTGGCTCCCCGAAGGGACTGCTCAGTCGCACAGACAGGACTGGATCGCACTGCTGCCTAGATCCCAGTGCAAAAACGACCATCTTATCTGTGCCGTCCATGTGCAGAGTTGTGACCTGATACTCCCGGCAGGCATCTCTGTCTGTCCCCGTTGCCACTCGTCCGTCGCCATTGGACTTTTGGGGGTATAGGGGTTTTGAAGATGATAAGAGGTATGATGAACTGGATGATGACTGCGCATGAGTTGATTTATGTGGTGACGCAGGAGCGCAGGCTGCAACCCCACATCTTGGCTCTCCCTTTTCCTTATCCAGTGGTGCAATTGTTGCAACGACTGGAGAGAGGGAAAGTCGCAATGGACTGCCGATAGCCCAGTTTGTTGGGTTTCGCCTTAGTAGTCTGTCCATCAGGCATTGCCTTCGTCCGCCGATGTAGTCGTTTGGTTTCCATTGTGGTCCCCTCTTCCACCTACACCGCTGTTGTGGTCTTGTTGGATGTCTGTAAGCATGTCTGCCTGACGCGGGGTTTCAATGCAGATTTTTCGTTCGGGGTTTATTCCCATAGCTTTATACCTACCAAGGTTAATCTACATGGCAGCGGGGAGGTGGTTGGTACTCACCAGGACGTGTCCACATGCCAGTGGGCCTATGCTACGTCCCTCTGGGGCCCAGTGCTACTCCAAGATCCCCTGCTTATCTAGCCTGGGCCCACGAGGCACCCAGTTACCTCTGTTGCCAGGAGGAGCCACAGCAGGAGTCTTGGCGGTGAGGAAGCTGTGTACTGTACTGGCAGGGGAAGACTTATGTAAGTTACTTCCCTGTTCGCCATGAGGGCTAGCCAGCGGCGGTAGCTGAAAGCGAGAGGGAGCAATCAGTGCTTGCACCTAACACGAACAAAATTCTGCCACTTTAGACGCATTTCACCACCCTGTGTGTGTCTGCACACACACACACACATACAATAGCAAACTTGAGAAAACTTCCTACATAATCATTTCCCAGTTTTTGTCACATCTCCCAGCCAATACTCCCATCTGCCCGACCACCTCCGACCTCCTTCGACCACCTCTGATCTCCTCCGACACCCTTGACCTTCCCCAACCTCTAACCTTAAAAAAGATAAAATACGTCAGAGGTCAGAGAGGTCACTTAGATAAAACATTTAGAGGTCAAAGAAGTCATAGAGGTCAGAAGTCAAAGAGGTTAGATGTCAAACAAGAGTTCAAGTGGGCCAGATAAGTCATAGGTAAGGGAGGTCAGCGAGGTTATAGAAGCCAAACAAGTCAGATATCAGAGGCCAAGGAGGTCATACAGACTATAATCTTCACGAGACAAGACAGGATGTGAATGACCTCATCTTGGGGTCACTTGGGGTCATTAATATCAATTCTCAGGATAATGGAAATTTTAAAAAAATATTTTTTTGCCCCGTTGAAGAACTCTCCTCCGGGGTCCTACTTCACCGGGGCAGTAGGGGCTATGAGGGGTATGAAGCGCGGAAGAGAGGGAGAAAGAGGGACGAAAAGGAAGAAGAGGGAGGAAGGGAGCAGATAGGTAAGGAGGTATAGAAAACACCGGTAGGCGACTCGGGACAGGAGGGGGTAGGAAAGGAAGGGGGAAAGATAAGGAGGATGTGGAAAGGAAGAGGTAGAAGGTAGAAAGGGAAAGAAAGCTTCTTTAAAGAGGGAGGGAGTTGGAGGAGCGTGCGGGAGGGAGTAGGAGGGGAGTGGGGGTGCGGGAGGGTGAGTAGGAGGTGGAGGGAGGAGGACGGAAGACCAAGTTTATTAAAATTATGAATCGGTTTTTCGACGCGGAAGTTTGAAAAATGGCTGCGTTTGTGGGGACCGGTGGAGGGGGAGGGGGTTATGGTGGTGGGAAAGAGGAAGATGGCAAGCGGTGATAGTGAGTGAGAGAGATACGAAATAAGGCTGGTTGGTTACGAGAGAGAGAGAGAGAGAGAGAGAGAGAAAGAGAGAGAGAGAGAGAGGGAGAGAGAGAGAGAGAGAGAGAGAGAGCAATAAACAGATAATCAAAACCAGAAAGAAGGAGGATGTAGAAATACCACAAAAAGAACTAAAATGAAAGTAAAGTAAGAAGAAAAAAAGAGAATCGACCAGATGGTGCCGACCTGAGGAGGAGGAGTGGCGATTATTTATCTGGATCCAAGAGATCTGGCAGGAAATACTATCTCCCCTCTTGTCTCAGCTGTGCGTCAGCCAAGATTTAGGCGTCGATAAATTGTGGGCGGTCAGATCAGGTCAGGTCAGATCAGGTTTGGTTTAGTTTGGTTAGGTTAATTTAGATAATTCATATTTGGTTAGGCGAGGTCAGTTCAAGTTTAAGTTTGGCTGGTTAGATTAGGTTATGCCCAATTAGGTCAGGTTCGGTTTGGTTAGAGTCAAGTCAGACTATGTTATGTTAGGTGAGGTACGATCAGGTCAGGTCTGGTCAGGTTTGGTTTTGTTAGGTCAGTTCTGATTAAGTTATGTTTGGTTATATTAGGTTAGGTTAGGTTAGTTTAGGTTAGGTTAGATTAGGTTCGCTTAGTTTCGCTTAGGTCATGTTATGTGAGATGAGGTAAGATCAGGTTAGGTCAGGTGAAGTGTGTGATGGGGAATGTATTGGCCAAAACTTTGTTACACTGACTGGTTCCACCTTGAGGGTGAGGTGGAGTCAAGGTCTATAGAGGACGAGGTCAACCCGCAAGTGGGTGGGCAGAGCCTTGCTGGTAGACTCCCACTCCCTCTCACTCCCTATAAACACAATATTCTATTGTTATACTTACTATACTTTGTTATCTCAGTATCTCACATAGAAAATAATACTAATAGAGTGTCTAACTATGCATATAACTAGTTTAAGGACACAATCATTGCAGGAGGTCCTGTTCTCCCCGTTGTACTAATTACACACACACACACACACACACACACACATACATACATACATATATATATATATATATATATATATATATATATATATATATATATATATATATATATATATATATATATACAAGGAAAAGCAGGATTCAGGGGTGAGTACAGACTAAAAGAAGTGCAAAACAAGGTGTATATATACAGAGGTGAGATCAGGTCCACAATGGTCAGGTATTAGGTAATGACCCTACTAATCTTTAAATAGCACCGCAACGGTCGGTAGTCAGGTCAGAGGGTAAGGTAACCCAACCTTCTCAACTGGTTACAAATCTTCTTAATTACAAAATTGTCCAGTTTGTACATGCCATGACTCAAATTCATGTTGAATCCTTCGGTATGTTTAATGAGACTAGATTCTATAATGTTCTACTATCAATTGAATTACAAGGAAATATTGAGGCACTATCCGATCAATGCAATGCTTGTTATCCCTCAAATGAACAAACAGAGCATTGGATTTGCCTGTCCTAACACTATATTTATGTTGTTTAAGTCTAGTTCAAGATCTTTACCTGTCTGGCCTAAGTAAAACATATTGCATTCCTTGCAAGGAACTTTATAAATGCAACCAATTGTGTTGTTGGGGGAGTTCTTGATTAACAGTTGTTTAACAGTGCATGAGTTTTTAAATGCCACATTGACGTTCCAGGTTTTTAGTTGTAAAGGAATTTGAGATAAATTTTTGTGAAATGGCAATATTAAGACATTCTTATGGTCATGGGTGGGCTTGGGATCAGTTCTATAAAAAGATTTCTTAGTAATGTTCAGGCATTTGTCTATGAAAGATCTAGGGTATTTAAGGTTTGAGCCAATATTATAGATATATTTATATTCCTCATCAATGAATTAAATTCTCAAAGCACGTAAAAACATTGCTGAAAATACTGACTGTTTGACTCTATTATGGTGGGCAGAATAATGAATGTAGGAACACACATTAGTTGGTTTTCTATAAATACTGAACTTAAAGTGTTACCTATTCTGTGTATCAGACAGTCTAGGAATGGCAATTTACAGTCTTGCTCTAATTCCACAGTGAATTTGATCGAGGGGCTAAGTTGTTAAGTAGTGGCAGGCTTTTAGGTCCTCATTACATGGCCAGAGACATAATACATCATCAACATATCTAAACCAGACTGCTGAAGGTGGTAAAATATTACTTAATAGTTTCTTTTCAAGAATTCCATATATAGGTTATACAGGGAGAGTGGATTACCCATTGCCATACCAAATTTTTGAGAATAATATTCTCCATCGAATTCAAATTTACAATCCTTAATACATAGTTTGATGAGTTCGATGAAGTCATCTTTCGAGACGAACGAAGAAATGTCATCAGGGAATCTATGAGGTCCAGTAAATCATCAACTGGGACCTTTGTAAAAGTGATGTTACATCAAAATTGACCAGTTTAAAATCATAATTAATGTGTGAATTATTGAGTTTATCAACCAAATCCATATTATTCTTGATATTAGAGTTAGAAATGTTGCCAACTAGGGGTTTAGTAAAAGAAACTAACCATTTAGATAGTTTATAAGAGATTGCCAACTGAGCTAATGATGGGTCTTGCTGGGTTATTAGGCTGTGGGTCTTGATTACACCGTACATGTATGGCAGTGGAGGGCGTTGAAGTAAGATGTTTAATGAGAGTAGTTTTGCCTCTCAATAGAGACTTCAGTTTTGTTGAACTGGGTGTTAACTGTGTTGAGAGGATTATTTATGAGTTTAGAATATGTTGTAGTATCACATAAAAGGTCATTCATTTTAGAAATACAATCATCTTTGTTTAAAATCACTACTGTGTTGGCTTTATCTGCTTTAGTGACATGTAGATCCATATTTTTCTTAAGGGCTTGGATTGCTTTGGTGAATCTTTCTGGACAGTTTGGAATACAAGGCTTGGACATAGATGCATACACAACACCTTTACACACCGCGTCAGGTCCCTCATAACACCATATGTGAGGGAATTACTACACCACGTCAAGTCCCTCATAACACCATCTGTGAGGTAATTACTACACCACGTGAGGTCCCTCATAACACCATCTGTGAGGGAATTACTACACCACGTCACATCCCTCATAACACCATCTGAGGGAACTACTACACCACGTGAGGTCCTTCCTAACACCATCTGGGAGAGAGTTACTACACTACGTGTTTGCTGTTCAACACCTACATTAATCTGTATGTTCACTGTATGTTCCTTTACCTTTCTCTAATGAAGGCTTTTGTTAAACCATCAATGTATGTAATAAGTCATTTATGTCCAATGTATATTTTCAGCCTTCGGGCTGCAGAACTTTTTCAATAAACCGTTAATTATTATTATTATTACATATACACATACATATACACACAAATACATATCCACACATACATATACACACAAATACATATACACATACATACATATACACACATACACACATACATATACAGACATACACACATATACACACACACACACATATACATACATACACACATATACATACATACACACATACACACACACACACACACAGACTGTACTCACCCCTAAAGATGTGAATTACACGAAAGCGCTTGGGAACTTCGTGTTTTCTTTTTCCTTGTGGTTATCAGCATATACCTGGATCACGGGCACCTGCAGTGATTTACTTGCATATATATATATATATATATATATATATATATATATATATATATATATATATATATATATATATATATATATATATATATATATATTTATATCCGGGCATTGGCAGTATTAATGTTGTATTTTCTCTTGAAGAGGTTAATCCACTGTATCTTATTTCTTCATCAATAGGAATATATGGACGAGCATATTTCCCTTTCGTTTGAAAAAAGAATCACACCCAAACGCTACACAATAAGCGGGAATTATGTGACAGGACATGTGCGAGTTGGGTCGCATATTGGGTCAGGTATGGGAAGACCTCCTCCTTGAACAAAGTGAAGGGGCAGAAAAACAGAACGGATGGTAAAAACACACTTGAACCAAAGCACAGACAAATGGCAACAATCCAGGATAATTAACCTCAACATGTTAGACAACAACAACCGACTAATTGCTCCAATAACCACTCACGACATCTAACAAACAATTGCCAGCTTCAAGAATAAATCACCTGGAATAAGTCAAATAAACAAAACCTTAATGTAAAACATACCTCCACCAATGAACAAACAGCTTACAGACATCTACAATGTATCAATGGCAGCCGGGTTCTTCCCATAAAAATTTAAAATGGCCAAAATAAGACTCATTCCAAAACAAGGAAAGAACCCAACACATTTAGTAAACTACAGACCCATATCACTCCTCGAAATACCTTGCAAAATCCGGGAAAAAATAATAAACCATAGACTAAGAAACTACCTAGAACACGAAAATAAATACAACCAGAGACAACACGGCTTTAGGAAAAACCGAGGCACCAACACTGCAATAGCCTTAATACACGAATCCATAGCAAATGCAGCCAGCAACTGAAACTAATGCAACATAGTACCTAGAGTTGCCAGCAAAGCCTTCGATAAAGTATGGCATGAAGGACTTAAATATAAGATCTTCCAACTTAACTTGCCACCCAACATCACGGCTCTCCTCTGCAACTTTCTCGACAACAGACAAGCCAAATTCATCATCGACAACTACATAGGACAAAATACCACCCTTCATATAGTGGCGTACCCCAAGGCAGCAACATATCACCAACACTATACACCATATATACAGCAGACATGCCCAAACCAAGAAACTCAGAGTACATACCATATGCAGACGACGTAATTCAAATCATACAATACCCAGGGAAATCCCCCAAAATATGGCAATCAGAATAGGCAGAGAAATGAAAACCATAAATAATTACGAAAGGAAATGGAAAATCAAAACAAACACGCAAAAACTGAAGATAGTTCAAATAGCAAAAAACAGACCCTACCCCATCATTGTCAACAACCAAAATATACCATATGCAGAAAATTGGAAAGTCCTTGGCCTCAAAATAAAAAAAATGGCATACTGCCACATATCAAAGAAAGAATCGCAATTGCCGAGACCCAACTAACTAAACTGAGAAGATTCGGTAAACTAAACACCAATACACAACTACATCTTTATAAAGCACTAGTAAGACCACACCTGGAATATCCCCCAATTCCACTCAACACTATAACAAAAACAAATAAACTCAAAATACAGGCAGTCCAAAACGTAGCCCTCAGACCACCATATACAAAAACTGCCAGCGAGCTACACACACAATATAACCTAACCACAATCAACATCAGAACGCACAATCAAGCATAACAATATGGGAAAAGCTACAAGGACTGGAAGACCCCATATTACAACAACTAATGCAAGAAGACATTACCACAACACACACCTGGTGACCAAAGAGCATAGCAGACGATGACACAGAACCAGGAACAGTATATACACAATGAAAACTAAGATATACAATAGTATGAAATGAAAAGATAGGGATACCCCAACAGACACACAAGGACCCGACACCACGAATTACCGTAGCTTAACTTAGTTTAGCTTGTCTTCCCTGTCGTGGCAGACATAACCAGTCCCCGCAAGGTGGAAGCCCACCTGCTATCAAATCTCCCTCTTTATTTCTCACTTCCTAACTTTACCTTCCTCCTACACCGTCTTTCCCTGTCAGTACACACCCTCTTCACCATCAAGGCTCCTGCTGTGCCTCCTCGTGGCAACACTCAGTAACTGGGTGCCTCGTGAGCCCAGGCCAGACCAGTGGGCCCCAGAGGGGCGGCACATATGCCCACTGGCATGTGAACACGTCCTGGCACCTACCAACCACTGCCCCACTGCCTTGCGGATTAACCTTGGTAGGTATGCGGCTACAGGAATAAAACCCGAATGAAAAATCTGCGATGGAGCCCCGCATCAGGCAGACATGCTTACAGAGCTCCAACAATACCCTAACGTCCGTATAAGCGGAAGAGGTGACCACCATGGGAACCCAACGACTACACCAGGGGACGAAGGCCATGCCTGATGGACAGGCTACTAAGGCGAAACCTAACAAACTGGGCTATCGGCAGTCTATTGCAACTCTCCCTCTCCCAAGTCATTGGAACACTTGCACCACTAGATCAAGGAAAGGGAGAACCAAGATGTGAGGTTGCAGCCTGCGTTCCTGCCTCACCAAATAAATCAATTAATGCGTAGCCATCATGCAGGTCGTCATACTTCTCATCATCATCAAAACCCCTCTACCCCAAAAAGTCCTATGGCAACGGGGACAGGCAGAGATGACTGCTGGGAGTCCCTAGTCACAACTCTGCACATGGGTGGCACAGATAAGATGGTCGTTTTTGCAATAGGATCTAGGCAGCAGTGCAATCTGGTCCTGTATGTGCAAAAGAGCGGCCCTTTCGAGGACCCACTCTGATCACCCCACATGGGGAAGGGACTAGAAAAGGTGCCCTAAATATAGCCTGCCTAATGAACCATTCCGACTTGGCAACCGCACCTAGTAAGGTTACCCTTACGCGGTCAAAAATACAATCATAATCCCAGATGAAAGCAAAAACTAAACAACATCTTATGGTCGCTGTATGGAATGTCACGACCCTTCTGGATACTAGCATAAATGAGCGTCCTGAAAGAAGAGCCGCCCTAGTGGCAAAAGATCTGGCTAGGTATAACATAGACATAGCAGCCATTAGTGTGTCCCAGCTCCCGTACGAGGGTCATCTCACAGAACGGGGTCTGGTTATACCTTCTTCTGGAAGGTACGCCTACTGCGGAGAGAAACAACATTTATGGCGTGGCCGGACAGATGGCCGAAGGACAATTGGCCGACGGACGTTTCACCGACTGACATTTGACCGAACGGACATCGAGCCGACGGACATTTGGCCGAATGGACATATGGCCTTTTTAATTTTTTTTTTATTTTTCTTTGTTCTTTGCAATGTATTTTTTGCACATGATATACAAATTTTTTTTTAATATTTGTTTCTTTTAAGACCATGGAATTCATACCAACGACAAGAGGAGGAAGGCTTTTGCTTGACGGCTACGCCTACATCGTTGAACGGAAAGACAATGTAATATATTGGCGATGTGAAGGCAAAGGAAGTTGTTGGGGACGATTAAAAACAGAAAAAGACGTTATTCAAGGAGAAGCAAGTAATCACTCACGTCCTGCTGATGCCGAACGTAACCTGTCCTTGAAAACAGTAAAGAAAATTAAAGAAAGATCCAGACAGTCGGAGGAAGTGACATCGACTATTATACAAAACTGCACCAGTGAGTACCCACTTGATGCTGCAGGTGCTCTTCCTAAGAAAGAAACTCTGGCAAGAATGGTGCACAGACAACGCATGGCACCAGACGGGGAGTTTTTAACTGACGACTTACGGAAATCAATTAAAGGAGAAGACTTTGTCATCCATGAAAGTGACAACCTGCTAATTCTGTCAACACCTCGAAACTTACAGCTTCTTGCTTTCAAAGACCACTGGCCAACAACTTCATTTGCGTTCACATCGCCAATATATTACATTGTCTTTCCGTTTATCAACGATGTAGGTGTAGCCGTCAAGCAAAAGTCTTCCTCCTCTTGTCGTTGGTATGAATTCCATGGTCTTAAGAGAAACAAATAAAAAAAAATTTTTATATCATGCAAATGTATCACATTGAAATTATGTTATCTTTTTATCCTTTGTTTTATAAAGCAAATACATTGCAAAGAAGCATTTACATTACAATAAATATCTTTTATCCTTTAGTAAATGTGTAAAAAAACATTGCAAAGAAGAAAGAAAAAAAGATAAAGGCCATATGTCCATTCGGCGAAATGTCCGTTCGGCCATTTGTCCGTTGGGTCTATTGTCCGTTCGGCTATTTGTCCGTTCGGTCTATTGTCCGTTCGGCCAAACGTCCGTCGGCTCGATGTCTGTTCGGTCAAATGTCCGTCGGTGAAACGTCCGTCGGCCAAATGTCTTTCGGCCATCTGTCCGGGAGCCATTTATGGAGTTGGCTTTGCTAACCGCCAACGTATCCTACACAGGCTAACTGAAATGCCTGTTGGGATTAACGAGCGCCTCATGACGCTCCAAGTCCCACTGAATCGCTCAAGTCATGCCTTTTTTATCACTGCATACGCCCCAACACTTGATGGGGAGGATGACATCAAGGAGGCCTTTGACACCGACCTCAACAGAGTGATGTCCTCAATCCCTAGAGACAATAACTTTGTGCTCCTTGGTGACTTCAGTGCCAGACTTGGAAGAGATGCTGGCATTTGGCAGGGAACCATAGGGAGAAATGGACTAGGCAAGTGTAATCCCAACTGCCTCTCTCCTCCTCAGCAAGTGCGCTGCACAACCTCACTAACACCAATACCTTGTTTAGGCAGGCCGACAAGTTCAAGCGTTTGTGGCAACACCCACGATCTAAACACTGGCTTCTCATTGATGACATCATTGTCATAGAAAGAGATCGCTGAGATGTCCTTATCACCCGAGCAATGCGTAGCTCAGACTATTGTGACATCGATCATCGGCTAGTCAGAGTCAAGCTCTCACTTCACGTTGCCCAAAAACGGAAAGGAAGGAAGCCTCCAGAAGAGTCTGGAGAATCCAGCGATAGCACATACCCTAAGAGAGCAGCTCGAACATGGGCTAATAAACAACCCGACAACAAACAACCCAAATCGCAGTGCTGAATGGGATATATTCTTGACGCTGTCATGACAAAAACCTGCAGAGAGTCCCTCGGCTAGATTGAAAGAATGCACCAGGATTGGTTTTGTGGGAATGACCCGGAATTCAATGTAGTCGTCAATGATAAACGTGCTGCTTCAACGAATTAGAAGAACAGCCCTCAGTCTCTGATCAAAGCTGATACCTTCTACAAGAAGAAAGCGGCGGCCCAGTTCAAACTTGCCAATCTATACAACGACTTGTTTAGAAATAAAATATATTAAACACAAAAAAATTGTAGATCAGCACAGGATGTGGGAATTTTTAAATTCCTCTAAATAATTTTATGGGCTACTCACTCATGGCATAGTTCCCTCTTTGCTCATCCGATGGAAACACCCCAATTAAAGATGAAGAAGACATCCTTCAGCACTGGAAAGAGCACTACCTTTCACTGCTCATTCGAAACACCGATGTGGATGTCCCTTAGCATCCAGAGCTGACCCACCTTAGTTATCCTTCATCCCTGGATGAGATAACTACTGCCATTAAACAGATGAAAAATAACAAAGTCTCAGGGCCTAGTGGAATTCCAGCCGAGGTGGATAAAGCAGGAGGACCTCTGTTTCCAGCCATCTCCACTCTCTTCTGGGGAATATATGGGAAAAGGAGCAAATCCTCCAAGCTCTTAAAAAACGCCTCCAACGTCAATATTTATAATAACAAGGGAGACCGGTCAGACTGTGGCAACTATCGCGGGATCACGCTGGTAAGATTATCACCCGAGTCCTCCTAAACAGACTTCTTCCCGAGGTGGGAAATTTCCTCCCAATATCTCATTGTCGCTTTAGACCATCATGTGGCACCACTGACATTTTATGTGCTGCCCACCAGATAGAGGAAAAGTGCAGAGAACAGCGTCGTGACCTATATATAGCTTTCAACAACCTAACAAAGACTTTCGAGTCAGTCAACAGGGAAGCCTTCTGGCGGACCCTTAGCCGCTTTGGCTCTCCACCAAAATTCATCACCATTTTGAGGAAATTCCTCTATGGCATGAACTGCAGTGCCCTGCACAATGGCACCCAGTCTGAGTTCTTATCCATACAAATAGGGGTTAAACAAGGATGTATAATGGAACCAGCTCTAACCTTCTCTAGCTGACGTTGTTGGGTAGAGTTGGGAGAAGATGAACCGGGCTGATGACGCATACGCTAATTTGGGGAGAATAAAGCCGTTGTAGATAGTCCTCAGCTCAGGCGTGGGTGCCCCAAGTGTCCTGAGTCGTCGTAGCATGTAGAGTCGGTATGAGGCTGCCTTGATTGTGTTGTTTACATGGGTCCTTCCAGTCCAGTTTGTGGTCTATGCTAACACCCAGGCGTTTGGCAGACTGCACAAACTGGAGAGGATGGGCACCCACTGTGACTGCTGGAGCTTGCACTGGAGTGGTGGCAGTATTGATATGCATGACTACGGTTTTGGTGTGGTTGATGGTGATCTTGTTCTCCGTAATCCATGCCTGTAGCCTATCCAAGGAGCCTTGTAGTGATGAGTAGTCCAGTGAGGTGTTGTCCACTAGGGTTGCTCATTTTTTCACACTTTTTTAAAATTGTAGGTGGGGGTGTTTTTTTCCATTATTTTGTTAATCTTAAATTCATTGGTGCCAGAATTAATGAAATCCAACATGTTCTAGGGGTCGCGAATCCAAATATAAAAAATGAATTTTTGCGAAAAAACGTCAAAACTCAAGCTTTTTCTCTTATAGATCAGCAATCGCGCTGCTTTTCACTACTTAACCCTAATGGCTGGCTAGAGCAGCTATTCAGTTTTCCATTGACACCTAATTCGATTGCATGCACCTCTTATTTGACCTTCTAAGTCAGGTCAAAGGCTGTAGCCTACCTGCGTTAACGGAGTTATAAATTCACTAGGTTCACATTGGCAGCTTTAAAACCCTGCGCTTCTTTGCAGTGTTTTGACATGTGTTGTGTTGTTGTTGGTACTGTGGTGTTATTTTATAATTTACTTAAATCTGCTATATAGTGTGGCAGTAAATTTATGGTTATCTATTTATGTTGTATTTTCTACAGGTGATTAAATTGCTCTTATGTGACCCTATTTTGTTTGCCTATTTTGTTTTATTACAAAACGTTTTTTTCTTACAGAGTTCATCTGTTTATATACATACAATCATGGAAGAGAGTGAGTCGCAGTCGGGGGAGAATGCTAAGGGGACTGTCAGGCCAACATCATCCACTACCCGTTCTGCCACTGAAATCTATCTAGTAGGCCAGCCAGCATCGTCAATTAGAGGCAGTAAACTCCCGACGATGCGTCAAGTCCTGAAGTTCTTCTTTCACACAGTGAATGAATCTGGTGACAGACAGGAGACGTTTAAAGAAACAGTGAGAAACGTACTCACGTTCTGGAATTTAGCTCGCATCAAGACTATCTCAGAGAGGGGGTGCCGGGAGAAGCTGACAAGGTTATGGGAGCACTGGAGAAGTCTACAAAAAAGTCGGGACAGGGCTGCAAAGGACAAGGTTGAAAACTTCAAGTCTCAACTTGACCTGTTGTGGGACATCGGAGCACCGGACGCCGTAGAGGACATCGAGAAGAACCGGCTGCTTACACCGGCCGACAAACAACAAGACATCGCCTTCTATCAAGACCAACGCGGAGAAAGAAAAGCGTTCATAAGTGGTAACGATAAGATTTTTGCCGCTAAGAAGAGAAAGCAGGAGGAACGAGTCGAGAAGCAAATGTCGAAACAGGGAAGGTTCGCAGCCTGTGAACCAAGCAGCAGTGATTCGAGACCTCAAACCTCTGTGGTGGCTGACACCCCAACGGAAGTAGAAATGGAGAAAAAGGACACAGCGATACAACCTGGCAGGTACACATCAAAGCACCCTTATGTGACGGTTCAGCTTCCACGTCGCATTCTCCAAGAGCCAGCATTAAAGGAACTCGCTGACCGTCTTCGGATATCCAATAACGAAGTAAGTGTATCCATAAATGTGTTTGGAATGTTTGAAATTTCTGTTAATTATTTGATAAGCACTTAAACAGTCGACATTTTCTACTGACACCCTTACCTGCTTTTGCTCGCAGATAGTTTCGGTGGTCGCAGCAGTGCTGCGCTCTGCTAACCCGCCAGGCGATCTGTCTGAGTTCCGGATCTCGAGAGAGACTGCGAGACGGGCGCGAGCTTCACACCGTCGTCAGGTAGCTGCCGCACAAAGGGAAGCCTTCACGCCTCCACCACATGCAGTGGTGCACTGGGATGGTAAGCTGGTTAAGGTGAGAACACGTTTAGGTACTACATTAATATTTTACCAAAGCCTAGACTATTGTAATATATTGTTAGAAATGTATCAAATCATTAACAAAAAGCTTGGAGAAAAAGGCAGCCTTGATAATTCTTCATTATCTGTCTGAATTTTTATATTTCTCTCATTTCAGAACGTCGTGGGAGAAGAAGAACACCAACAGGCCATCTTCATCTCAGGGCGCGGCCATGAGGAAGGGAAGCTGCTTGCTGTCTTGCCAGTGAAGGACGGCACTGGCCTGACCCAGGCACGCGCAACAGCTCGTGCTATCGAGGACTGGAGCTGCGCTTCAAACGTCAAGGCACTGTGCTTTGATACAACGTCGTCCAACACAGGGCGAGTCCAAGGTGCGGTTGTCCATCTGGAGGCGCTGCTGGAAAAACAGCTGTTGAGGCTTGGGTGCAGACACCACGTCATGGAACTGGTGGTGAGAGCCGCTGCCAGCAACATCTTCGGCAAAACATCGGCCCCTACGGACCCTCTCTTCCAGACTCTTAAGAAAAGGTGGAGTCAACTAGATCACTCTCAGTATCTCAGGCTGGACATTGCAAATCTACCAGAGTCTGACTGGCTCAGTCACCTCCGACACAGGACCGTTAGCTACCTGCTGACCGTCACAGAATGGGCCAGAGAGGATTACCGAGAAGCGACAGAACTAACGCTCCTCGTCCTCGGTGTGAATCCTCCGCGCGGCACGCACTTTCTGCGTCCTGGCGCATGTCACCACGCTCGCTGGATGGCGAAGATCATATACTACCTCAAGATCTACATGTTTAGCCACCAGCTAGAACTCAGCAGTGACCTGTGCGTCAAGCTGCAGAGGATGGCGATCTTTGTGTCTCTGCTGTACACACCGGCGTGGCTGAAATCACCAGTAGCCGAGGATGCGCCTGTGAATGACCTGCAACTGCATCACGAACTCCTCCGCTACAGGGCCGTGGACTGTGAGGTGGCTGATGCGGCGCTGGCGGTCGCGAGCCGCCACCTGTGGTATCTAAGGCCACAGACCGTCGTTCTGTCGCTGTGCAGCGAGAAGTTGAGTGCGGCAGAGAAAAAGGAGATGGCGACCAAATTGAGCTGCCTAGAAGAAACGAACGACTACGCCAACGACAACTTGGTCATCCAACAGACTACACGGCTTTCCGACCTGATAGATGAACGTTCATGGATGATCTTCAAGGAGCATCATGTGTGCGGCACAGCATGGCTGATGTCACCGGTGGAAGACTGGGAGAAAAACGAAGAGTTCATGAAGCTGAAAGATTTCTCCAGAAGCCTGAAGGTAACCAATGACGTGGCCGAAAGGGGAATAAAGCTTATGCAGGACTTCATTGGTTCAGTCACGAAGGATGAGCAGCAGCTGCCGGCGCGTGAGAATGGTACATGTGGGTACTCAAACACAGGCCTCACCAACGTCTTGTATGTACAGGTGGGCTTGTATCTTCTCAGGCATCAGTTTAAAACGCTTTAATTTGTCTGCAGCGACTTTGGCTTTCTTTATTCTGTCCTTCACGTGAGACGAGATGCCCGTCCGAGAGATGATGAGGCCGATCAACATGCCTTGTTTAATCTCTTCGTCGTCAATCATCAACGGAGCCGGCTTGAATTTGGCTATGGGTATTACCTCGAATTTCATTGTGTTTGTTATTATCTTCCATTTATTTTCATACCCCAAGATATCCTCGATTGTCCGAGCAGTGAGTCGCGCCATCCTGGGCAGGTAACGATCTGTGTCACATCGTCGGCATACATGACGTACTCGCTACCGACGATTGGGGTTGGCAGGTCAGCCGTGTAGAGCGTGCAAAGGATTGGTGAGAGACAAGAATCATGAGGCATGCCGTTCGAGAGTGAGAATTCTTCTCCACAATGTTCTTGCATCTTGATTTTGGCTCTGCGGCTCGTAATGAAGTTGCACAACAGGCGCATCAGGTTTTCGGGTGGCCCCAGTTATATAATCTTATACTTTGTCAAACGTCTTGCTGACGTCCCTCAGCACTACGTTGCACTGCAGGCAGCCAGTCGTGGCGTTGGCGATCGCTCGTAGGCCTGGGCTATGGCAGTGGATGTGCCTCGGTACTGGCGGAAGCCGAAATGGCGGGGATTATGCACGTCTTCGTCCTCATGATACATCCGCAACCGCTTGTTTACTATTTTTTCGAGGATTTTGGCTGGTACCTTTAGTAGGGATATTGGTCGAAAGTTTTCGACTTTGTTTGGAGGCTTCCTTGCTTTTGGTATGAGGCGGAGAACGTCATTTTGAACATCTTAGGGAAGTATCAGAGGCAAGGCAGGCAGTGCATATATGAGCAAGCCTCTCTATCATGTTGTCGGGGGAGCTTCCTTGCTTTTGGTATGAGGCGGAGAACGGTCATTTTGAACATCTTAGGGAAGTATCAGAGCAATGCGCTCCGTCAATGCTTTTGTCCACCAATCTAGTGAAGTCAGTGTGTGCGAGCGGCTGGAGCAGGTGCTGATGGTCCTGCAACTGACCTAAAATGTCTTCCTCAAACTCCCTGTTGATATCCTCGTTCTGTTTTTCAGTAATGGCAAAGATCTTCCGTAAATTTCGCCGATGTAATTGTTCTTGGCTTTCCTCCTCGAATATTTTCACGTTGTTTTGGTCGAGCAGGTAAGGGACTGTGTTATAAGTGGAACCTATCAGTCGATTGATCCCTTTCCAGAAAGCAGAAGAATCGCGGTAATTGTTGGCTGCCTCCCACACCAAGGTCGCCCACTTTTGTTCATGTAGACGTTTGCTCTCGTGCTGCATGTCCGTCTGTAGCTCTAGGTACCGGTCTCTCAGCTCTTGCGTCCACCCGCGGATACTGGCTAGCTGCCTCACATGATCGTACTGGACACTGAGCTGCCTCAGCTGGTGACTAGTGTGAGGATCGGGAATGGTCCTGTGGGTGGTGGTCGGGATGTTGTTATCCATCTCTGTCTTCACATCATTGTACCATTGTTCGACCGCGTCGTTGATGTCATTGGGGCTGGCCTCTTCCAGGTTCCTCCCCTGCTTGAGACTGAGAGACTCCTTGAAGGAATTCCAGTCTGCCCGTTTGAGGTTTGACCTGATGTTGGTGGGGGTCATAAAGGGATTGGATGAGAGCGTCACGACAACTGGCAGGTGGTTTCTGGTAATGATGGGTCCGGCGGTAACGTGCCTGTTCCGGACGGCCTCGTTGTTGGAGAGGATTATGTCGGGTGTTGTGGCACTAGCAGGTCTGATCAGTGTCGGGAAATCTGGCCAGAGGTGTTGCAGTTTACCTCTACTGATGTTATCAAAGAGCGCCCCGCCGACGTTGTTCTCATTACCGTGACAAAGATCCTCCTCCTCCTCCTCCTCCTCCTCCTCCTCCTCCTCCTCCACCCTTGCCTTCTTGTCCTCATCAAACCATATATTACGCCGGAGTCATAAAATCGTATTTTTTTTTAAGTTGAAAAGTGAGACATAAAAAGCGAAACTCCTTTTTCAACGAGATGTGGGGTTCCCATCCTCTTTTAAAGTGAAGCAGACAATTGAATCCCTTATTTTTTCGTGAGATGGAGAATCGAATAAGTTTTTAGAAGTTGATGGATAATTGAACTCCTTAATAGAGTAAGGCAGATAAACGGATATCCATTTTAAAGTGTGATACTCGAATCCGTTCTTAAACTGAGACAGGGATTCGTATCCCTCTCCAATGTTGCAAAGAGCTTTAAATCCCTTTCTAAACTGAAAAAAGAGACACGAATCCTCTTTTAAAGTGACACAGAGAATCGAAACACTTAAAAATCTTGGAGGAAATTCGAACCCTTCACCCCAAGACGAGTATAGAGGTGGAGAACTGATATCCTATTTTGGGTAAGATAGAAGATGATCAAATCTTATTCACCTATATCCAAAAGAACCATCGTGGGGGATGGGGAGGGAGGGACTTCTAATCTTTGGCTTCGAATCTAAATTGCATGGGATCAGAATCTATTTAATAAGGTGACAACTCAACTGTGGAAAGGGGATGTGTTGGGGGATGTGTTTGTGTGTGGGGGGAGGTGTGCGTGGGGGAGGGGTGTCTTGGAGAAAGTGCGTGTGGGAGTGTGTGGCCAAGTGCGTGTGTGGAGGTCTGTGTGGAAGGCGTATGGAGGTGTGGAGATTTGTAGAGAAGTGTGGTGGAGGTGTGATGGAGGTGTAGTGAGGTGTCGTGGGGGTGTAGAGAGGTGTGGTGGAGGTGTGGTGGAGGTGTAGGGAGGTGTGGGGAAGTGCAGGGAGAAGTGGAGGTGTGAGGAGGTGTGGAAGTGTAGGGAGGTACGAAGAGGTGCAATGGGGGTGTAGGGTGGTGTGGAGAATGTAGTGGAGGTGTAGAAAGGTGTGGGGTGTAGGGATGAGTAGAGAAATGTAAAAAGGTGTAGAGAGGTGTAGGGAGATGTAGTGCAAGTGTGGGACGTATGGGAGGTGTAGGGAGATGTAGTGCAAGTGTGGGACGTATGGGAGGTGTAGGGAGGTATAGTGGAGGTGTGGGACGTATGGGAGGTATAGGGAGGTGTAGTGGATGTGTGGGGTGGTGGGGGAGGTGTAGGGGGTGTAGAAAGGCATAGAAAGGTGTGGAAAGTGTAGGGAGGTGCGAAGAGGTGCAATTGAGGTGTATAGATGTGTGGAGAGATATAGTGAAGGTGTAGGGATGTGTGTGGGTGTAGGGAGGTATAGAAAGGTGTCTACCCAGCAGTAATTGGGAACCTGGATGTTAATCGACTTGCGGATCGTATTCTGGAGTAAGGGTTAGCCAGTGCAGTTGGCAAGTTGTCCGGTCTTCTCGGACTATTCCTTGACACTGGGTCATGCAACTCGTTAAATCAGGGTGTGGTTGTTGTGTTGGCGACAGCTTCTACACCTTAAACAGATTCACGCCTAGGTGGCCCTAGGGCCGGCCATCCTCGATTTCGAGGGGCTTCCATTATTATTATTATTATTATTATTATTATTATTATTATCATTATTGGAAAGGTGTAGACAAGTGTAGGGAGGTGTAAGAAGATGTAGTGGAGGTATGTGAGTTATGAGGTGTAGTAGTTCGGTGTACAGTAGTGGAGGTGTGGGGATGTGTTGGAACTAATATAATGTCGCAGGAAGGCTTACGGTGTTGATGAAAATGTACGAATATGCCAACGACAGAGACACTATGAGAGGATAGTCATGTTTACAATATAATGGGAAATTGTATCAGTATTTCTAGGTGTTGTTGTTCTCTCTCTCTCTCTCTCTCTCTCTCTCTCTCTCTCTCTCTCTCTCTCTCTCTCTCTCTCTCTCTCATAAGTTCAGAGAGAAAACTTTGCTACATTACAGGAGATTACTGTATAACCTTGATCTATTAAAATCAGAAACCGACACCTAATTATTAGACCTTCTTGCTACCTGCCATTCTAAGCTCTTCTTCAACACTAAAATCAAACCCACTAGAGTAATTGCCACCTCTGCCACTGTGATAGATCACATCTGGACAAACAACACTCCTAACATTCTAGCAAGTGGAATTATTTATAACAATATCTCGGATCACTTCCCAGTTTTTGCCATGTATAAAGCAGCCACAAAACCTGAAAGGTCTAGTAGAGCCTCAATAAAATACAAAGACTACTGTGCCGACAACATGCTCCTTTTTTAAAACAACTTAATGAATGCTGTTACGAACCCCTCCACCAATTGTCATGATCTACCTACCCAGCACTACGAACCACGCCATCTATTGTCCTGATCTACCTACCCAGCACCACGAGCAACGCCATCTAGGGACGAGACACGAGTATGACTCGTCTTAGTTACCACTCCGGGGTTTCCCTTCTCCATATCCTGGTTGTTGCGTCACTTCCTCCAAGTCTTCTTTGTGAGCTCGAGTTCGAGGAGAGAGCACTTCACTCTGGGAAGTGACCACAGGATCATCTATCCTCTAAACCTACGGCACAGTGACTACCTATCGTCTTCTACAATACTCAGCCTTACTCGTCAGCCATCTCAGCTCCTCACTTAAGTATTTGTAATCTTGTATTGCCTCTCCCACCTCCACCTTGCTTCACGATTGTTTTATGTTTTATTAATATGTATATACTGTTAATGTTTAGGTTAAGTTTGGTTAAGGGTAATTTATAAGCTGAATATTTTGTTAAGGGATTTATGGTACTTTATTATACACAACGAAAACTCGCATCCTTTGTCTACCCTTTTATAGTCCGATTGTCTTTGTTTTTTTTATTGTTGTTACCTGTTGGGATCTGGGTAGACTTTTAACTATATTCTAAATCCCCAACTCGTAACAAATGGCGACCGTGACAGGATTCGACCTTAAGTACCATATTCCTTCCTCCCTTGTTACTCAGTGTTAATTATTCCTCCCAGTCACTTCTGTTCTCAATTGCTTTACGGTGTTTTAAAGTTTCCTTCATATGTGTGTGCATATATTGGTATTATCGTACAGTAAGAGTGACAGATGTAGGATATTAGGTTCCAAGTGTCATAAGGCTTACCTGTTATTACACGTGGCAGTCGTGTAGTAAGTCTTATCGAGTGTAGGGAAGAATCCGGATCTGTTTAATGCCGTACCCTCGCTCGAGAGTAGGCTGTTCCATAGTCACTAGTTTAGGGTGAAGTGATATCTTGGGATGCCCCGCTCTACCAGGACCCCATAATTATAAAGCCTCCATTATTGTTCTTCTCATTATCTCATTCGTGGTCAATAATCAAGTATCTAAGGGTTGTTAATCCGGATCTTTATATTAATGCCGTAATACGCCCTTCCTCTTTCAAGTATTTCAGGGTTGTTAATCCGGATCTTTATATTAATGCCGTTATACGCCCTTCCTCTTTCAAGTATCTCAGGGTTGTTAATCCGGATCTTTATATAAATGCCGTAATACACCCTTCCTCTTTCAAGTAACTCAGGGTTGTTAATCCGGATCTTTATATAAATGCCGTAATACGCCCTTCCTCTTTCAAGTATCTCAGGGTTGTTAATCCGGATCTTTATATTAATGCCGTAATACGCTCTTCCTGTTTGCTCAAGGGTTGTTAATCCGGATCTTTATATAAAATGCCGTAATACGCCCTTCCTGTTTCAAGTCTCTTGTCCTTATCTAAGGATCTTCTCAGAAGAACAATATTCATAAGTGTAAGTTCCCTAGGTATAACTTGGGTAGTTTCCGGGACTTTCTGGTTATCCACTGCCGTGATATTTTCTAGGGTAATCCACTTATCTTACCTTTTGACCATTAGTTAATTTATCTAGGTTTTCTTAACTATGGCCACCTCAGGATTTGTTAAACTTGGTAGTCCTGGAGGAGTGGAAGAGCAAGATACCATTTCACATCTTGAAGCATGTGGAGGATCGTGGAGAGGTTAATTTAGGGCGTGCTGCTGAGCTGGCTGATGCGTACGCCTTGCTGATGGAGTCACTGTGCCGAAGGGAACGTGGTACTTTCTGGCATGTTAGGTCCTCCTCTGATGATAACCTTGGAGGCGTGAGTGGTAGGTCGAAAGGTCCCACACCTACCCCCCCTGATGCAACCAAGTTTTATTGTTCTTACTGTAAAAACCCAGGCCATACAATCCAGACTTGTAAACACCCAAAGTGTCGAATTGCTAAAAGTAGTTCCCTGGATCCCAAATCCAAACCAATAGCAAACACCAATGTGGAAAGGCCCCATCAGGATCTCTTCTCTTCATTCACCTATGAGGGAAAAATTTCAATCATAGAGGGGTCTCGTTCTTTCCCTATTCGTATACTACGTGATACGGGCGCAGCACAATCTATCCTACTGTTTAACGTCATTCCTGATATATCTACCGCATTTACTAATGAGAGTGTTCTAATTTCAGATCTCTCATCCCATTCTTCCTATCCTATAGCTAAAGTGCACCTCCAATGTCCCTTGATTACTGGGGAAGTGCAAATAGCCATTAGGAAAGATCCAATGCCTGTGAGCGGCATTCATTTATTATTGGGTAATGACTTGGTAGGAGATCTAGTGGTTCCCAACATAAAGACAGTCGACTCTCCCTTACCTGTCAACTCCACCACTGACCTTGAAGAAACTATTCCTCCCCTTTTCCCATGTTTTGCTGTCACCCGGTCACAGAGTGTGCGAAATGGGCCCTCTTCATCTGAAACCACCTCCAATATCTTCCTACCCACAGAAGATCTGTACAATAAGACCATTAGTAAGGATGAGCACATTAAAGTCCAACAATCTGATCCATCTTTGTTCAAACAGGTGATGAAAGACCTCAGTGTGGACCATTGTACATCTTCGGCTTACTACCCACCGTCCCAAGGTTGCTTGGAACGGTTCCATCAAAACTTTCAAATCAATGCTAATAAACTATCTCCTCTCAACTATATAGTCCATACTCCTGATCACAGAAAAGATTCACAACTTGTTCACATTAATCTCATGAAACTTTACCATTCCAGGCAGTCAGAGGAAGACATCCCAGAGGCTATAAGCCTCCCTGTATTGCATACGGTTTTGTCAGGGCCGGAGACAGATGACATGGACCTATTGGAGAATTTAGACTTCCCTCTACCTAAAGAGAACCCTGCTAACAGTCACATACTCAACAACTTGGATGAGTATTTTTCTGTTCTGAATCCATCTCAAGCAAAAGATCTCACTAAGTTATTATCAACATTTCCTAAAGTCACGTCAGACCTCCCAGGGTTTTGCAATATACTTAAACATGATATTAAGCTAATCTCAGATGATTTACAACCCATTAGGCAATCAGCATATCGACTAAATCCACAAAAAAAAGAGATTATGAAAAAGGAGGTAGATTTTTTGTTAAAACATAACTTACCTGAGCCTAGTACCTCCCCCTGGGCTTCACCTTGCCTTCTCATTCCAAAACCCGATGGCACTTTTCGTTTCTGTACCGGTTATCGTAAAGTGAACCAGGTCACTGTCTCAGACTCCTACCCTTTACCTTTGATTGAAGATATAATAGACAGCATAGGCTGTGCAAAATTTATCAGTACTGTGGACCTGTTGAAAGGAGATTATCAAGTGGGACTCACGGATAGGGCAAAAATAATCTCGGCATTTATAACTCCATTTGGTCTTTTTCAATATTTGGTTATGGCGTTTGGCTTTTCTAATGCTCCGGCCACATTCCAGAGGGCCATCAACTACCTAATTCAGGACCTAGGTGGGACGTTCGCCTACCTGGATGACTTGGCGGTGGTGTCGGACGGCTGGGACGAACATCTGGTGCGTTTGGAGATACTGTTTGCACGACTGCAAGAGACTGGATTCACCATAAACCTGGCTAAATCTGCTTTTGGCCGGGCCTCAGTGACTTAACTGGGACATATCGTTGGACATGGTATGGTGAGACCCAAGGACGCAAACGTTAAAGCCATCTTATCCTTCACCACTCCAAGGACGAGGAATGAACTCATGCGCTTCCTGGGGATGTGCGGCTACTACCGTCGGTTCTGCAGTAACTTCTCCAGCGTGGCCGGACCCCTCACAGACCTTACCAGTTCTGCGGTCCCTTACATCTGGAACCAGAGGTGCGACCAGTCTTTCCACCGCCTCAGAGCCTTCCTTGCCTCCAAGCCTGTAGTCCACCCCCCTGACTACACCTTGCCCTTCCATCTGCAAATCGACGCTAGCGGTGTCGGAGTTGGGGCTGTGCTCCTACAACCCGACCCAACCACTGATGTCCTTCACCCTGTGGCATATTACTCCGCCAAGTTGAAAAAACATCAGACCAACTACTCGACCATAGAGAAGGAGGCCCTGGCTCTGGTGTTGGCAATAAAGAAGTTTGAATGTTACCTCCAGTCTTGCCCATAAACAACCCTAGTCTTCACCGACAATAACCCACTCACGTTCATCCAAACCAACAAGACCTCCAACCAGCGAATCCTCCCCTGGGCTCTCCTCACCCAGCCCTATAATCTACAAGTCCGGCACATAAAAGGGGTGGACAACCTGATTGCAGACTCCTTATCCCGAGCTCCAGTGGAAATGCAGCAGCTACTCTCCAGACGCACCAGGTGATCACCTCCTTCGTGCCGGCGCTACGGAGGTCTTTGGAGGGGGGGTGTGTTACGAACCCCTCCACCAATTGTCATGATCTACCTACCCAGCACTACGAACCACGCCATCTATTGTCCTGTTCTACCTACCCAGCACCACGAGCAATGCCATCTAGGGACGAGACACGAGTATGACTCGTCTTAGTTACCACTCCGGGGCTTCCCTTCTCCATATCCTGGTTGTTGCGTCACTTCCTCCAAGTCTTCTTTGTGAGCTCGAGTTCGAGGAGAGAGCACTTCACTCTGGGAAGTGACCACAGGATCATCTATCCTCTAAACCTACGGCACAGTGACTACCTATCGTCTTCTACAATACTCAGCCTTACTCGTCAGCCATCTCAGCTCCTCACTTAAGTATTTGTAATCTTGTATTGCCTCTCCCACCTCCACCTTGCTTCACGATTGTTTTATGTTTTATTAATATGTATATACTGTTAATGTTTAGGTTAAGTTTGGTTAAGGGTAATTTATAAGCTGAATATTTTGTTAAGGGATTTATGGTACTTTATTATACACAACGAAAACTCGCATCCTTTGTCTACCCTTTTATAGTCCGATTGTCTTTGTTTTTTTTATTGTTGTTACCTGTTGGGATCTGGGTAGACTTTTAACTATATTCTAAATCCCCAACTCGTAACAATGCTAAATGGGATCTTGTCTATGCCTCCGACTACCCTAACGTGAACTGCTGTGACCTCTCTTGCATCTTCAATGCTTGCTCTGATAAATGCTTCCCCCCTCAAGACTAAGTCAGTGAAAACTGTATCTATTTCCAAACAAGTGAGAGCAAGGCAATGAAAAAAGAAAAACCTAAACTCCAAAGGAAATTTGCAAAAATACCCATAACTTTCGGTGATGCTTACCGAAGTATCAGAAATAAAGTAACTCAAGCAGTTAGAAATATCAGGCGTAGCTATTATACAAATAAGCTCCATTCAGCATCAGGCAAAAATAAGAAAATCTGGAATATCATAAATTCTATTCAGAACAGGAACACTTAACCTTCTACTCCTTACTCATCTTTTATGATAAATGATTCATGATTCAGTTGTAACAGAACCCTCCCTCATTTCCAACCACTTTAATGACTATTTTACTAATGTTAGCAAAATTCTTGCAGAGAGCATCCCTAATCACCATGAGAAATTTTGAGCCTACCTGCAAAACAAACAGCAAAATGAGTTGTTCTTAGCCCTTGTCACGGCAGATGAATTATTGACCATCATAAAAATGGTTAAAGATGCAGCAGCAGGCGAAGACAATAAGCATCATTAAGAAAGTAGCCCACTCATTACTACCTGTTCTACACATTTGTAACTCCTCCTTCACTAGTGGTGTCTTTCCAGATAAACAGAAAATTGCTTAAGTTCACCCAGCATATGAAAAAGCTGGGGACAAAGGTCTTTTCAAGAATTGCTGCCCCATATCAGTCCTCCCAGCCTTAAGTAAGATACTGGAGAAGCTAGCATGTAGTAGACTAAATTCCTTCTGCAATGTCAATAACATCCTTACAGATTCTCAGTTTGGATTTGGAGCTAGAAGGTCAACTGAAAGTGCTCTGCTACCCTTTACTAATAACATCTTAAACTCCTTTGATGATAGTCAGTTCACAGTCAGTATATTCGTGAACCTCTCTAAAGCCTTTGATACTGTCGACCATACCATCCTCCTTTCAAAGCTTGAACATTACGGCGTTAGGGGTCTGTTACAAATTGGTTTACCTCATATCGGTCAAATAGGAAGCAGTATGTCTGCTATAATAATCATCAATCTGACTCACCAATTTTGTATGGCGTCCCTTAAGGCTCCATTTTCGGTCCTGTACTGTTTTTGTTGTTCAGCTGCGGACAAAATTTCCTGGACACTTGGCAGTGTCTGGCATATAGGTACTTGAGGATCATTAGGTGAAAGGGATTGAAATTTTCTTTGAGTTAAGAATTTGTTTTCCCTTTTGTGGTTCTGCCATAATATGTGATGAAAAGCAGCGTTATCAGGTATAAACTATTCATATATATTACTCAGAAGTAGATGCCAGATATTACCAAGTGTTCATGGAATTTTGTCTGCAACTGTACATAAACGATATAGTCCACACCTGCGCACTCATAAAATACAACTTATTTGCAGATGATAGTAATCTCTATGCCAGCAACTAAGACCTCCATACCTTGGTGACAACTATGAACACTGAAATGACTAAAGTCAGGACCTGGGTAATACGTACTAAACTGACCTTATACCTCGAAAAACCCACTGCACGATCTTTCACAGAAGGAAAAACTTACCCTCAGATTTGGACCCCCTGTACCTTGGTAATACTGTCCTCAAACGCGAACAAAATACTAAATTCCTTGGGATTATAGTTGATGAGAAACTTAGCTGGAAAAACCACATACAAGTCATTTAGAGTATAATCAATAAACTGTGCGGTATCATGTTTCACACTCGACAGTCACTCACTCTTACAGCAATGAAATAAATCTATTGTGATCTTCTTTACCAACACTCAATACACTCTCACACACTATGGGGGGCCTCTGTCTCTTCAAAAACGCAACCCCTGGTTATTGCAGAAAAGCGAGTTGTGCGGACAATGACCTACTTGAAAAAATGATCACACAAACGAACAATTTGCTAAATTGAAAATGTTAAAATTCGAAGATATTAACACTTACTGCTGTGCTCTATTTGCTTACAAATCTTTCAATCACTTGCTTGACAATATTTATTTCGAGTTCCGGAATGATCAGAGATACAACTTAAGACACCCAGATCTACAAAGACCACACCCCATGCGCTCCTCTCAGTCACAGGCCTCCATAAAATATCATGATGTGAAGGTGTGGAACAACTTACCCCCACGCATCAGAGCCAAGACTACGTTCCCTTCCTTTAAATCATCTCTTAAAAAATATCTAGTGTCTGAGTATAAATATTTTTTTGTAACATATACTTTATATTACCGCTCTCATTGTACCACCAAAACCGTTTTATTAGAAATTAACATGTAGATACAGAAATTACCATTGTAATACAAATATTTGCCAACTAGACATAATACTGACAGCTCTTTCCTCTTGTCCCACCTTAATACAACCCATGTTGTACTGCTTCCCTCCCTTTTCATATTAATGTATATCAACTCTACTGTAAAATATGTATATACTTACAATACAAATAAAAAAAAATGAAATAAAATACAATAAATAAACATCGAAGTAATAACAGTGGTAACATTCTGATATGCTCTTATTACCACCATGCCATGGCTCAGCCATGTTAATATTATGATTTTTAATCGAATCTGTATCTGTGTTCTGGCTAAATAAATTTCCATTATCAATATCAGTATCAATATCTCTCTCCCAGCCCTTCTACCCTCTCACATTCTACTCCTTTCTTTCTCATCCTCAAGTCCCCCCCTCCCCCCTCTCCCACTCTCTCTCCAGAACAACGGGTTAACAAGGCCACAACACCACATTTGGCTCCATTAAATCTGTCCAATGCCAGACCACTTAACCCCATGACCACTACCCCACATGACCACTATCCCCACATGACCACTATCCCATCATGACAATTACCCCCTCATGGCCAATAGCCCATGACCACATCCTCCATGACCACTACTCCTCATGACCACTACCATTCATGAAAACTACCTCCATGACCACTATCATCCTTGACCACTACCTCCATAACCAATACCTTCAAAACCACTACCATTTCTATCCTTCATGACCACTACCTCCATGGCCACTACCTCCATGACCACTACCTCCATAACCACTTCCCTCTATGACTACTACCTCCATGACCACTACCCCCCATGATCACTACCTCCATGACCACTTCCCTCCATAACCACTACCTCAATGACTAATTACCTCTATGACCACTACCCGTCAATGACCACTACACTCCACGACCACTACCCTCCATAACCACTACTTTCGTGGCCGCTACCTCCATGACCGCTACCCTCCATGACCACTACCTTCATGACCACTACCCCTCAATGACCACTACATCTATGACCACTACCTCCGTGACCTTTACCTCCATGACCACTACCTCTATGACCATTACCTCCATGACCACTACCTTCGTGACCACTTCCTCCATGACCATACTCTCCATGATCACTATCTCCATGACCACTACCCTCCATGTGACCACTACCTCCATGACCACTACCCTCCATGACCACTACTTCCATGTAATAGCCCCTGTCTCATAGGCAGAAGCATTACATAAATGGGTCAATTACATTTGATTTATATAGTCTGTCATCCCCTTTAACTTTCCACTGACTATGAGGTAACATGTTCAGAACCTTTCACAAGATCAGTTCGGAAGGTGGTAGTGTTTCAGAACCCTTCATAAGATTCTCGTCGCTGTCGGAAACACTATTCCAGCGTCTCAGAATGATATTGCAAAGAAAGTGCGTTCCAGTAGTTCGTTAGCACTAGCGAGAGGAAGGCGTAGTTGAGAGCCATCGTGGATGGTTCCGTCTTCCCTCGAGGGAGGATGGCGGATGTAGAGGCCTGGGACTTAGGGATAGAAATCCCTTGCCAGACTAATCAGGATTTTATAAGAGGAAAGTCAAGAAACATGGTTTTCTGGTGGATAACAAACAACCGTTCGAGATTGACATCTCTTTACTATGAAAATAAGACAAGACTCTGACACCACTCACACAAATATCAAATAACAATTACGGGAGTCAAACAATTAAGGGAATCAAATAATTAAAAGAATCAAGCAATTAATGGAGTCAATAATTAAGGGAATTCAAACAATTAATGGAGTCAAACAATTGATGGAATCAAACGATGAACAGATATTCCCTACGGCGGCGGCCCTAGGCAGGGTTCTGGAAGGCAGTGATCAACACTCGGGGCAAGTCAGCTTCCTCACTTGAACGCTGGCAGGCGATGTCTTGCAAACAGGAGAAATGGCCAGGTGCACGGACGGTATGGAGGAACTAGCGATGACGTGGCAGCCGCGGTAGTAGCTGGGGTAGGTGTCCAGAGATTGACAGTCGATTTGTAAAGGTCTGGGGAAACAGCCCACGAGTCCAGGACCTATGATGAGATCACAACCAGAATTTGAACGAACAGTGAGGTGTAAGTACAGCTGTTGACGGCTGGGTAGTGTCTGGAGTGTCACCAGGCAGCAGCGACCTTCTCACCTCCGTCTACCCCCCAAGTGGGGGACGCGAACAAGCAAGCGGGCGGTGAACAACCATCCTGCTCGTTACAGCCCTGACACAGCTCCCCCAACAAAAATCTACTGTAAGGTAGATTAAAACTTAAGATTCGTACACAAAGCATAATCATCCTACAACAAATGCTTAAATACACATAGCAAAATAAAGAATGGTCACATAAAAGAATAAATGGTAAGTTTATGTCGAAATCGCAAGGCCATATCAAGGAACTGCACGTGGGATCCACTTCAGTCCAGGTTTAAGTTTGGGCTTATTGCCAATCGTAGAGGATCCTTCTACCCCGTTCGGTGTTATCGGTAACTGGCAACCGAGATCATCAGAGTGTGGCGCTTGAACTTCACAGGAACTCTTGCAGGGTAGTGCCTCGACAGACTCCAGCTTGCGAACTTCGTCAAGGATACGGGTAATGTGGGCCCTGCAATTATATTTCCTTAACAAATTAGTTTGATGTAATTTAGGCTTCTTAGAGGAAGGGGGTGGGAACGGTCCAATAAAATCTATGGCTACCCGAGGAAATGGTTTTGTAATGATGGGTAAGGGTTCAAGTGGAACAGGACGGACTCTACCCTTGGTGGACATACGGGGGCACTGGTCACAACTCCTACAAAAAGCTCTAATATTCGCTCCCATACCTGGTCAGTAAAACTGATCAGCAACCTTCCTATAATTTTCCTACACAAACAGTGACTTGCTAGAGGGCTCTTGTGAGCTACAGAGAGAATGTTACTACGACAATCAGCAGGAACAACAAGTAAAAACCGACCTACTTTGGCTGGTCGCTTGGATGACACACAAGACCTGTGTAATAGACAATTTATACAAACAAACTTATAAACAGACCCATCTCTAACCTGATCCTCCTCCCGTAAGTCGCCTTCTCCCTTACCCATGTCAGAGTGGTACACGAGGCTTGAAGCTTGACGAACTCCTTGGGCGTCACAGTCAGTGGCAACAAATTCGGCAGAATCAGGGGATGCGGTCGTTTCACCTTCGCCGACCGTGTCTCCACAGCTAGGACCTTTGCTGGAGGTGTGGTGGCGTGTGAGGGTGGCGAGGCGACATCGGCAGGTAGCGAGGAGACGCCGGCAAGTGGCTAGGAGACTGGCGCTGATGTCGAGGAGACTGGCGCTGGTGGCGAGGAGAGTTTTAAAGGTTCCGGGTCGTTAGGATCACGAACTCCGGGAACATTACCAATGAGAACACTAACGAATTTAATGGGAGCTCTTACCACATTACACCAACCAGTGAAATATGGGCAACGCAGGTAGCACCTAACAACAGGGAACTGGTCAACGTGAACTAAATAATCGGCGAAACTACAGTAACCTTCGAGCAGCTGGAGACGTCAGCGTCAGGCAGGGCTTCCTCAGAGACAATAATGCACGAGCAACCAGTGTCCCTGATGAAAGTAGATGCGCAAGACCCATTTATTGTTCCACTGACACAATAACGGGGGCAGCTCCTGTCTTCCAAACAGAATCCGACCTTGAAGCTGGGCTGATGAATGTCGGTAGATTTGAAGGTGCGGGGATTCCTGGGAAAGCGTAAACAAATGTGCCCTTCTTCTCCGCACTTGTGGCATCGCACGGCCGGTGAACTACTCCTCTCTACTCCTGTGAACGGTTCCTCGGAGGACGGAGGCTTCGTGTTCTTCACTACAGGAGGGAAAGACTTGAAATAGGCGTTGCGAGCGGACGCCCAGTTGTCAACAAGTTGTACAGCTTCTCCAAGTGTCGCTGGCCGGTGTTCCTTGATGAAAATTCTCAAGTCTGGAGGTAGAGAAGACAAAAACTGATCTAATATCATGAAGTTAGCGAGAGACGCAAAGGTTTCCTCAATCTCTGATGCCTCTACCCATTGATGAAACAAACGACCCAGGTGGATCGAAAACTGCTGGTATGTTTCTCCTGCTCTAATCTTCGTTCTGCGGAAATCAACACGATAACCATCAGAAGATTGTTAAATCCTCGCAAGACAGCTTGCTTCAACAAAGAGTAATCTCTAGTGATGTCGGCAGACAGGGACGTATAAATCTTTACTGGTTTACCACTCAGTAGGCTACCCAACCTTACAGCATAGCTATCTTGGTCCACACCAAGCAACTCGGCTACCTGTTCAAACCTAACAAGGTAGGAGGCGATGTCTTCTCCTTCACGATAAACAGGCAGACTAGGTTTTACCACATTATCCTGTATAAGGCCAGAGGATTCTGGTCTACTCGAAGCATTAATCCTAGCTAGTTCTAGGTACTTTTCTGCCTGCAACTTAGCTAATTCGAACTCTTTCTATATTACATTCCTTTCTCTTGTTGTTACGTTCTTCTCGCTCTCTCTCTCACTGCTGCGTCCCCCCCCCTTTCTCTCTCTCTCGATGCTACGTTCTTTTCTCTCTCTCTCTTTCTGACGTTCCTCTCTCTCTCTGTTACGTGCCTCTCTCTCTGTTGCGTTCTTCTCTCTCGGCAGTCTGTTGGATGACCACATATTGACCAACCTCAGTACCTGTCAGACCCAGGGCCACCGCTTGACCTTTCAATTCCTCAAAACTAGACATAATGATACGAAAGGCCAAGAGCAAAAGTGACAAATTAACAACTTACCCGCAACTAGCCAAAAGCAACTACTTAGTGGCTCAATCAAACCATTAAATGGTTTGATCCGGCTGGAGGAAACCTTGTTTCGCTCCCAGTCCCGTTGAATCACCTCAGGGAAAAGAAACTGCACCAGGTGAAACAACAACAAAATGCTATGACAGCATCCACAGTGCACCCCAACCAACACTAATTAACTTCCCCAAGTACAAGGGAGAGCAACAAAATTAGCACAACATAAGGAAGGCATAAGCACCGAACAACACTTACTTCCGGGCCTCAGACAACAAGCGGCGCGCACACGGCGACTTACAACAAACACCGGAATGAATGTTAGCCCTCAGAAACCAAGGTCAGAGACAACCCTGGCAAGGTCGCCACTTGTAAAGGCCTGGGACTTAGGGATAGAAATCCCTTGCCAGCCTAATCAGGATCTTATAAAAGGAAACTCAAGAACCATGGTTTTCTGATGGATAACAAACAACCATTCGAGATTGACATCTTTTTACTGTGAATATAACACAAAACTGTGACACCACTCACACAAATATCAAATAACAATTATGGGAGTCAAACAATTAAGGTAATCAACTAATTAAGAGAATCAAGCAATTAATGGAGTCAATAATTAAGGGAATTCAAACAATTAATGGAGTCAAACAATTGATGGAATCAAACGATGAACAGATATTCCCTACGGCGGCGGCCCTAGGCAGGGTTCTGGAAGGCAGTGATCAACACTCGGGGGGGTTAAATTAGCTTCGTCACTTGAACGCTGGCAGGCGATGTCTTGCAAACAGGAGAAATGGCCAGGTGCACGGACGGTATGGAGGAACTGGCGATGACGTGGCAGCCGCGGTAGTAGCTGGGGTAGGTGTCCAGAGACTGACAGTCGATTTGTGAAGGTCTGGGGAAACAGCCCACGAGTCCAGGACCTATGATGAGATCACAACCAGAATTTGAACGAACAGCGGGGTAGTGCAGTTGTACTGACGGCTGGGTAGCATCTGGCGTGTCACCAGGCAGCAGCGACCTTCTCACCTCCGTCTAACCCCCCCAAGTGGGGAACGCGAACAAGCAAGCGGGCGGTGAACAACCATCCTGCTTGTTACAGCCCTGACAGCGGATATATTTCCGTTCTCCCTCGATGGGTCACTACTCACCCTCACTCAATTATCGTATCGACAGGATGTACTTAGCAGAGCTATTTAACATAGCCACTGTCCATCTCATGTTAAATCTCCTGTTACATCTCATTAGCTACATTGAGATGTTTTACATTGATGATCCTACGGTGATACACAGTGGAACTCCACTACCCCTCTCATCAATACCCTAATGACCACTACCCTCCATGAACACTACCCCTTCATGACCACCACCTCCATGACCACTACCTCTATGACCACTAACCCTCCATAACCACTACCCCTCTGATCAATACCCGAATGACCACTACCCTCCATGACCATTCACTACCTTCATGACCACTACCTCTATGACCATTACCCTCCATGACCACTACCCCTTCATGACCACTACCTCTCTATAACCACTACCCCTTCATGACCACTACCTCTCTATGACCACTACTCCTCCATGACCACTACCCCTATGACCACGACCTTTGAGGGTATTGGTATGTATGTATGTAATAATAATTAACGGTTTATTGAAAAAGGTCTGCAGCCCGAACGCTGAAAATATACATTAGACAAAAATGACTTATTACATGCAAAGACATGAGGTAGGTGGGTCATTTAACAAAATCTTTCATTACAAAAAGGAGAAGGAACATGATTTGATCCTAGAAAGTATTATAGTTTACAGTTGATGGCCCGGGCTACTCTCTTGCCATACTGTGTGAGGCCACATAGGCCAAGTGGTTCAGTAACTTGTCCGTAGATGTTAACGTGAAGGACCTCACATGGTCATGAAGACATCGGGTGGTGGTGGTCTCACAGTACCTTACTCTCTGCTAGGTGGTGTTGTGTTATCTCATGGTCAGGTGTAATGCATGCCCACTGTTGTTCCCAGGGTAGACTGAATAACACCGCCTGGTCAGAAGATGGTGGTCGGTTCCCGGGGGTGCTTATCTCACTGGTGGGTCACTGCCCTCGTTGGTACTGTCTAGTGCTGAATTCACTGGCTTATGCACTGTTCATCACTGTTCAACACTGATCCCAATTCTTTCCGAAATGAAATTTTCAATTTTGATTATGTTTATATCCCGGTGGTGAGGATGGGTCGGGGAAAGGGACTTAAAGAATGGGCCAAACATGGCCAAGGGGGGCAGCTGCGCAGCAGGAGCAGCGGCTGATAGGTCCTGACCCTCTGGTGTATGTGTAGGTCTATGGCTTGTAGGCCTGTGAGGAGTGAGACTTGTCAATATACAATCTCACTAAATATTAATTAGTGTATTTATTTAGAATCCCGTTGATATCAGTAGGATGCCGGAGACTGTCAATAATTATGGTCCAACAGAGCGGTCACCCCTTCCACAATAGGGGGGATAATCAGAGTCAAAACTGGTGTTTATGTACAGTGTGATAATTACAAGTCTAAATACTGTACGATTAATTAGACAGACCCCGTGATCTATTCTGGCAGTGTCCTAGTTGTGAGTCGGTCTAGTACTGTACTGTAGTACTGTAGTAGGTATTTGGCAGCTACTAAACAGGGAGATACTACTGCCTGGGATGATATTGGAAGCATAATGTGTTGTCTAATGGTAGACCCTGCTGCTATATGGCATCACGAAAATTGTACCAAGTCCCAGGTTGCTGATCTGACTTTCTGCCTCATTTACAAACAATTGCAGGGTCTCAATTGTTTCTCTTACTTTGAGAACACAACTTATGTCTATCGTTTCACACTATTGATCTTTTTTTTATGCTACATTTATTTATTTATTTATTATTATTATTATTATTATTATTATTATTATTATTATTATTATTATTATTATTATTATTATTATTATTATTATTATTATTATTATTATTATTACTATTATTATTACTATTATTATTATTATTATTATTATTATTATTATTATTATTATTATTATTATTATTATTATTATTATTATTATTATTATTATTATTATTATTATTATTATTATTATTATTATTATTATTATTATTATTATTATTATTATTATTATTATATATCTTCGCCCCCAGGCCATGATGTGGGTCATTGACCTGTGCCCCGGTGGACTAATCCCCTAAAAAAAAATGGTAAATTAGTGAATGTTACAGTAGGGTTAGATATTGGAAGGAGAAAAGTTTAGGGAGGTGCAGGACTTGGTACTGTGCCTGGCGACCTGGTAATATTTACTGAACTGTGTTGTGTTGAATTGTGGTGCTAAGAGGATGTACAAATGATGTGTATGGACACCTTCAAAGAGATCTAGATACCTTACATGAGTGGTCAGTAGACTGGCAAATGAATTTTAATACTGATAAATGCAAGGTACTACAGATAGGGTAGACGAATACAAACGTTAAGTATAAACTAGGTAACACGGAAATAGAAAACTCAGATTGTGAAAAAGATCTAGGTGTATTTGTTAGCAACGACTTGAAACCTAGAAAACAATGTATTAGCGTTCGCAACAAGGCAAACAGGATTCTTGGGTTCATATCTAGGAGTGTGAGTAACAGAACTGCTGACGTTATCTTGAAACTTTACCTAGCATTAGTGAGGCCACACATGGATTATGCGGTTCAATTCTGGTGTCCTTATTATAGAATGGACATAGATTCTTTGGAGAGAGTACAAAGAAGAATGACAAAAATGATCCATAATATTAGAAACCTTCCATATGAAGAAAGACTGAAAAGCTTAGGCTTGCATTCATTAGAGAGGCGTAGAGTTAGGGGAGATATGATAGAGGTGTTCAAGTGGGTAAGTGGGATTAACAAGGGTAAAATGGAAGATGTTCTGAAGCTCAGTAATAACGAAATAACTAGAACAAATGGCTTTAAATTAGATAAATTCCGATTCAGAAAGGATATAGGCAAGCACTGGTTTGGTAATAGAGTTGTGGATATGTGGAATAGGCTACCGAATGCTATAGTAGGATCGGGGACGCTAGGGAGCTTCAAGACGAAGTTGGATAGGCACATGGAAGTGCTGGGATGGGTGTGAAAGGGATCTGCCCTGTATGGGCCAGTCGGCCTCCTGCAGTATCCCACTTTCTTATGTTCTTATGTTATGTTCTATGTTAACATAAGATGATGAAGTGGTGATTCTTATAGATTTATTTGTTTGTGTTTATAATTATAAATATTGTGAGACTGCTAGTTGAGGATCTGGAAAGTAAGTTGTTCCCTCCTGTTATCCATTACCTGGCCAAGGATGGGAACAATGATGATGGTAACGAGGGTGGTGGTGGTGGTGGTGGTGGTGGTGGTGGTGGTGGTGGTAGTGGTGGTGGTGGTGGATGTAGTGTTGGTGTTAGCAAGGGTGGTAATGTTGGTGGTAGTGGTGGTTGTAGTGGGGGTTGTAATGTTGGTGGTAGCGAGAGTGATAGTGGTGGTGGTAATGTTGGTGGTAGTGGTGGTTGTAGTGTTGGTGGTAGCGAGGGTGGCATTGGTGGTGACAGTGGTGGTGGTAGTGGGGGGTTGTAGTGTTGGTGGTGGCGATAGTGCTTGTGGTTGTGATAATTCTTCAAGACACCTTCACTAACCCTCTCCAGATAACATAATTAACTCACACTAATGATCATTCCACATATTTGCCCGTTTAAGCCACCTGTCACTTTCTGGTCACTTTCCTGGCATTTTCGTGTCACTCCCCTATCACTTTTTGTCAGTTCTCTGTTACTGAGAGATCGCCAGTGTCAACGTGTGTGTGTGTGTGTGTGTGTGTGTGTGTGTGTGTGTGTGTGTGTGTGTGTGTATGTGTGTGTGTGTGTATGTGTGTTTTGTGTGTGTGTGTGTGTGTGTATATTATTGATCATATCAAGATTATCACGGGAATTCGTTAAAACATTGTATGAAGTTAGGTTAGGTTTGATTACTCTGCCCAAATTCTTCACCATCACTTGGGCTCACTTATAACACCTACCATCACCTGCGCTCACCTATAACACCTACCATCACCTGCGCTCATCTATAACACCTACCATCACCTGGGCTTACCTATAACACCTACCATCACCTAGGATCACCTATAACACCTACCATCACCTGGGCTCACCTATGACACCTACCATCACCTGCTACCTGACCCAGCTCTCAGTTGCTACCTCACCCAGCTCTCAGTTGCTACCTGACCCAGCTTGGAGAAGGACGTGCCCCCAAGTGCTCCCGTTAGTGACCAAAGAAAATGGCCGCCATGGATTGCTGTGTCTTGGGGGAAGAGGAGCAGAGTGTGAGGAAAGACGACCTCCTGGCCACTCTGTTAAGTCAGCTGGGGCAGTTGAGGAGTGAGATTGGCTCTCTAAAGGGGGAAAATGAAGCCCTCGGGACTGAACTCCTTCAGGTAGGTGTCCTGCCTAGCAGGACGCCTGCGAAAGAGGAGCAGGCGTGGAGAATGGTTGTGCCCAAGGGGACTAGGGTCAGACTCAGGAAAGCTGACCAGGGTGTGGAGTATAGTAACCCCTACCAGGTGTTGGAGGAAGCTGGCGGGGAAGAGAAGAGGCAGGACGATGTGGTGTAAGGAGAGGAAAGGGCAGTTGTACAAACCCTGCCCAGAGGTAAGGTCATGGTAGTTGGGGACAGCCAGGTGAGGTTTTTAGATAGGGATTTTTGTGCAAGAGATAGGAAACGTAGGACTAGGGTGTGTTTTTCTGGGGCTGGGATAGGGCATGCAGCCGAGAGGATAGATAGGGTTTTGTCAGGGGAGTGTACCAATCCAGTAGTGTGTCTTAGTGTGGGAGGAAACGACATAGGAAAGGTTAGGAGTGAGGAACTTTTCAAGAGGTATAGGGAGGTGCTGGGGAAGATTAGAGATAGGGGAGGGATCCCGATAGTATGTGGTGTCTTGCCTAGAAGAGGGGTTGGTTGTGAATGGATGTCCAGGGCAATTGCTATAAATTGCCAAATGGAAAAACATTGTGCAAACAGTGGTTGGGCATTCATTGATAGCTGGCAACGATTCTATGGCAACAACTACCTGTACAGTCGTGATGGAGTACACTTGTCTCGTGCGGGGCTAAAGACGTTGTCTGCATCCCTGGAGCGTGAAATCGTCACTCCAAAGGGGGGGTTTCGCCAGTAGAGAGAAGTCGGGGAAAGTGGGAGTCAAAAAACAAGCAGGTCCTGGGAAGTAAAATTGGTTACTCAGGACAAGGGGTAAAACAGGACCAGGGAAGGGTAGGTTTAAATGTATACTATACAAACAGTAGGAGCGTTACAAATAAAATAGACTTGCTGAGAGCGGTTGTATGTACCGAGAATGTAGACGTCATAGCAATCACCGAAACTTGGATGAATCTGGCGAGCAAGAACTTTTTATCAGAGTACCGCATAGAAGGGTGCAACCTTTTTCACAAGGACAGGGAAGGAAGGAAGAGGGGAGGGGTCGCACTCTTCGTCAATGATACATTAAAATGTTGTATTAATAATTCAATAAAGGGTGAAATAGGAACCGCGTCTGTATGGGTAGAAATCATGGAAGGAAGAGAAAAACTAATTATGAGAGTGATTTACAGGCCCCCAAGTCTTGAAAAAGAAGCAGCTCAGCCCATATGGCAGGAAATGAGTAGGGCAGCAAAATATAACAACCTGTGCATTATAGGGGATTTCAACTTCAGAAATATTGACTGAGACATCATTGTAGGTGACTATGAATTTGAAGACTTCCTAGAAGCAGTACAAGACAATTTTTTTAAACAACTATTTACAGAACCTACTAGAGGTGACAATATATTAGACCTAGTATTAACAAATAAAGAAAATATTTTCAGAGATATCACAGTAGGGGAAGAACTAGGTAACAGTGATCACAGAGAAATCGGGTCCACCCAAAATTGGGTAACGAAAAACAGGGACAATATGGTCAGAGTCCCAAACTTTCGGTTGGCGGATTATCAGGGGTTAGGTTAGGTTAGGTCTTATTGCAACTATATCTTGCGCTAGTCAGGCAGCACCTCGATTATGCAGTTCAGTTCTGGTGCCCTTATTATAGAATGGATATCAATTCACTAGAGTCGGTACAGCGAAGAATGACGAAAATGATTCCGGGACTTAGGAAACCTTCCATATCAGGATAGGTTAAAGAAACTAAACTTGCATTCCCTAGAAAGACGAAGTGTGCAAGGACATATGATAGAAGTATTTACGTGAGTTAAAGGAATCAATAAAGGGGATATAGATAAAGTTCTTATAATATCCGAGCAGGATAGGACTCGGAGCAACGGATTTAAGTTGGATAAGTTTACTTTTAGGAGGGAGATAGGAAGGAACTGGTTCACAAATAGGGTGGTTTATCGGGCCGTCCCATTCCCCATCCCCTCCTGCCCATCTGCATTTATCAACAACCTCACACTAACAGTACATAAGAACATAAGAACATAAGAATGGAGGAAACTGCAGCGGGCCTATTGGCCCATACTGGGCAGTCCCGTTTACACCCAACCCCTATTGCTCATATGAGCATCCAACCTATGTTTGAAGCAATTCAGCGTATTCGAGTTAATGATGATATTTGGTAACTTGTTCCATTCATCCACTACTCTGTTTCCAAACCAGTGTTTACCTATTTCACGCCTAAATCTAAATTTGTCTAATTTAAAACCATTGTTACGAGTTCGCTCCTGGTTGGATAATTTGAGTACCTTTGTAATGTCCCCTTTGTTTAGCCCTGCCTTCCACTTATACACCTCTATCAGGTCGCCCCTCGCTCTACGTCTCTCGAGGGAGTGCAAATTAAGATGCTTTAACCTGTCTCTATACTCAAGGTTCCTAATGCCCGGGATTAGTCTTGTCATTCTCCTCTGAATTCTTTCCAAGGATTCTATATCCATTCTGTAATACGGTGACCAGAACTGAACTGCGTAATCCAGGTGTGGTCTCACAAGAGCAAGATACAGTTTTAGGATGACCTCGCTAGTCTTGTAACTAACACTCCTTTGTATGAACCCAAGTACTTTATTAGCCTTGTTACGAGCAAAAACACATTGTTTACTTGGCTTAAGGTTCCTACTTATCATTACTCCTAAATCTCTCTCGCAGTCGGATTTCTCTATGGCATCGTTGTTCATCTGGTATCTGGTTTCCCTGTTTACATCTCCTATACTGAGTACTTTACATTTGTCACGTTGAATTTCATCTGCCATTTTTCAGACCATTGGAAAAATTTGTTTAGATCTTCCTGTAGTTTTGCCGAGTCCTCGTCAGATTTAATAACACGTCCTATTTTAGTGTCATCAGCAAATTTACTTATGTTGCTGTCTATGCCGATATCTATGTCGTTTATGTATATAATAAATAATAATGGTCCAAGTACTGAGCCTTGGGGAACTCCACTTGTGACGTTGCTCCAATGGGACTTAGTGCCGTTAATGCTCACTGGCTGTTTCCTGTCCTGTAACCACGCCCTAATCCATTTAAGGATGTCACCTTTGATGCCATGAGCTTCTATCTAATTAGTCTTTCGTGGGGACTCTGTCGAAGGCTTTGCTAAAGTCGAGATATACCACATCATAATTGTGCCCCTCGTCCACCGATTCGAAAACTGATGAAAAGAATGTTAATAGATTAGTTAGGCAAGAACGTCCGCTTGTGAAGCCATGCTGGGAATCATTGATCAATCGGTGCTTCTCCAGGTGATTTCGAATAGAGTTTGAAATGATTGCTTCCAGTAATTTGCCTACTATTGATGTTAGACTGATTGGGCGGTAGTTAGAGGATAGTGATCTATCCCCCTTCTTGAAAATCGGTATTACATTCGCTATCCTCCAGGATTCTGGTACTACACCTGTTTTTAATGACATGTTAAACAACTTTGCTAAGGGCATACTAAGCTCTTCCTTACATTCCTTTAATACTCTGGCAAATATCTCATCGGGACCAGGTGACTTATTAGGCTTTAGTTTGTCTATTTGCTTACTAACATCGTTACTAGTCACTACTATCTCACTTAATTTGTTTTCTTCACTATCTCTGAATAGAGTCGGTGCCTCGGGTATCATGTTTAAATTTTCGGTGGTGAAAACTGTTGAAAAATAATTATTCAAATTATTGCTCATTTCTCCGTCGTTATCAGTGAGCTCGCCGGAGTCTGACCGTATTGGTCCAATCTTTTCTCGTGTTTTAGTTTGATACATTTGGTAGAATCCTTTGGGGTTTGTCTTCGCCTCCCTTGCTATCCTTACCTACTCGCAATTTTAACTCGAAGGAAAAACACAAAAACACAGCAATACTGAATATGGCTGGATCTGACCTAAGCTGACCAGACCTCACGGCTTCACCTGACCTAACCTGAAGGATGGAGCACACCTGCATTGCACCAAGCTACTGTCCTGGCCACGTGGCCACTTACCTGCCCAAACGCATCCAGCCCGTAAGAGCACTAACTAACTGCTACAAGAACAGCCCATTCCCAACCATTGTAAAAATTATCAACACCTAATTATTATATATCATTATTATATATATTGCTACAAAAATCAGAAGCCACCTTGAAACATTCAACTTAATTCATTCTTCTCAGCACGGGTTCACCCAGGGACGTTCTTGTCTCACAAATTTGCTTAGCTTTTTCTCAGAAGTATTTGAAGCGGTAGATAATGATAAGTCATATGATATAATTTATTTAGATTTCAGTAAAGCATTCGATAGAGTCCCTCATGAAGAGATTGATAAGAAAGGTAGAAGCACATGGAATAGGTGGATCATTATTAAAATGGATTAGGTCATGGTTAACTGGTAGGAAACAAAGAGTCAGCATAAATGGATTTAAGTCAGACTGGGGTGCGGTCAAAAGCGGAGTTCCCCAGGGATCTGTATTAGGCCCTCTGCTGTTTGTTATATTCATTAATGATCTTGATTTAGGTATAACTAGTAGGATTAGTAAATTTGCAAGATGATACCAAAATGGGAGAGTGATAATTCAGACAGTGACTTTGAACACCTTCAAAGAGATCTAGATACCTTACATGAGTGGCCAGTAGACTGGCAAATGAATTTTAATACTGATAAATGCAAGGTACTACAGATAGGAAGACGAATACAAACGTTAAGTATAAACTAGGTAACACGGAAATAGAAAACTCAGTTTGTGAAAAGATCTAGGTGTATTTGTTACAACGACTTGAAACCTAGAAAACAATGTATTAGCGTTCGCAAACAAGGCAAACAGGATTCTTGGTTCATATTCTGGGTCTGTGAGTAACAGAACTGCTGACGTTATCTTGAAACTTTACCTAGCATTAGTGAGGCCACACATGGATTATGCGGTTCAGTTCTGGTGTCCTTATTATAGAATGGACATAGATTCTTTGGAGAGTACAAAGAAGAATGACAAAAATGATCCATAATATTAGAAACCTTCCATATGAAGAAAGACTGAAAAGCTTAGGCTTACATTAGAGAGACGTAGAGTGAGGGGAGATATGATAGAGGTGTACAAGTGGGTAAGTGAGATTAACAAGGGTAAAATGGAAGATGTTCTGAAGCTCAGTAATAACGAAATAACTAGAACAAATGGCTTTAAATTAGATAAATTCCGATTCAGAAAGGATATAGGCAAGCACTGGTTTGGTAATAGAGTTGTGGATATGTGGAATAGGCTACCGAGTGCTATAGTAGGATCGGGGACGCTAGGGAGCTTCAAGACGAAGTTGGATAGGCACAAGGAAGTGCTGGGATGGGTGTGAAAGGGATCTGCCCTGTATGGGCCAGTCGGCCTCCTGCAGTATCCCACTTTCTTATGTTCTTATGTTCTTATGTTCTTATGTATCACTTATGTTACTTGTACATCATTTGTAAATCAAGAGACCCATTCCCCAATTATGTAATTGTATATTTTCAGCAATAAACCGTTAATTATTATTATTATTATTATTATTATTATTATTATTATTATTATTATTATTATTATTATTATTATTATTATTATTATTATTATAACATCTACCATCACCTGGGTCCACCTATAACACCTACCATCACCTGGGCCCACCTATAACACCTACCATCACCTGGGCCCACTTATAACACCTACCATCACCTGGGCCCACCTATAACACCTACCATCACCTGGGCCCACCTATAACACCTACCATCACCTGGGCTCACTTAACACAAGAACACAAGAATGGAGGAAACTGCAGCCGGCCTTGGCCCATACTGGGCAGTCCCGTTTACACCCAACCCCTATTGCTCATATAAGCATCCAACCTATGTTTGAAGCTATTCAGCGTATTCCAGTTAATGATGATATTTGGTAACCTGTTCCTTTCATCCACTACTCTGTTTCCAAACCAGTGTTTACCTATTTCACGCTTAAATCTAAATTTGTCTAATTTAAAATCATTGTTACGAGTTCGCTCCTTGTTGGATAGTTTGAGCACCTTTGTAATGTCCCCTTTGCTTCGCCCTGACTTCCACTTATACACCTCTATCAGGTCGCCCCTCACTCTACGTCTCTCTAGGGAGTGCAAATTAAGATGCTTTAACCTGTCTCTATAATCAAGGTTCCTAATGCCCGGGATTAGTCTTGTCATTCTCCTCTGAATTCTTTCCAAGGATTCTATATCCATTCTGTAATAGGTGACCAGAACTGAACTGAGTAATCCAGGTGTGGTCTCACAAGGGCAATATACAGTTTTAGGATGACCTCGCTAGTCTTGTAACTAACACTCCTTTGTATGAACCCAAGTACTTTATTAGCTTTGTTACGAGCAAAAACACATTGTTTACTTGGCTTAAGGTTTCTACTTATCATTACTCCTAAATCATTCTCACATTCGGATTTTTCACCGTTGTTCATCTGGTATCTGGTTGCCTTGTTTACATCTCCTATGCTGAGTATTTTACATTTGTCCACGTTGAATTTCATCTGCCATATATCAGACCATTCGAAATTTTTTTTTAGATCTTCCTGTAGTTTTGCGGAGGCCTCGTCAGATTTAATAACATGTCCTATTTTAGTGTCATCAGCAAATTTACTTATGTTGCTGTCTATGCCGATATCTATGTCGTTTATGTATATAATAAATAATAATGGTCCAAGTACTGAGCCTTGGGGAACTCCACTTGTGACGTTGCTCCAATAGGACTTAGTGCCGTTAATGCTCACTCTCTGTTTCCTGTCCTGTAACCACGCCCTAATCCATTTAAGGATATTAACTTTGATGCCATGTGCTTCTACCTTTCTAATTAGTCTTTCGTGGGGGACTCTGTTGAAGGCTTTGCTAAAGTCGAGATATACCACATAATATTTATGCCCCTCCTCCACCTATTCGAAAACTGATGAAAAGAATGTTAATAGATTAGTTAGAAAATAACGTCCGCTTGTGAAGCCATGTTGGGAATCATTGATCAATCGGTGCTTCTCCATGTGATTTCGAATAGAGTTTGAAATGATTGCTTCCAGTAATTTGCCTACTATTGATATTAGACTGATTTGGCAGTAGTTAGAGGATAGTGATCTATCCCCCTTCTTGTAAATCGGTATTACATTCGCTATCCTCCAGTATTCTGGTACTACACCTGTTTTTAAGGACATGTTAAACAACTTTGCTAAGGGCATACTAAGCTCTTCCTTACATTCCTTTAATCTCTGGCAAACATCTCTTCGGGACCAGGTGACTTATTAGGCTTTAGTTTGTCTATTTGCTTACTAACATCGTTACTAGTCACTACTATCTCGCTTAATTTGTTTTCTTCACTATCTCTGAATAGAGTCGGTGCCTCGGGTATCATGTTTAAATTTTCGGTGGTGAAAACTGTTGCAAAATATTTATTCAAATTTTCGCTCATTTCTCCATCGTTATCAGTGAGCTCGCCGGTATCTGACCGTATTGGTCCAATCTTTTCTCATGTTTTAGTTTGATATATTTGGTAGAATCCTTTGGGGTTTGTCTTCGCCTCCCTTGCTATCCTTACCTCATTATTCCTCTTGGCTTTCCTTATCTCGGTTTTAACCCTACTCGCCAATACCTTATAATAATCCCCGAGGTAAATTTCGCCACGATTTATCCTTCTACCTATAGCCTTCCTTTGGCCAATGATGTTCTTTAAATAATTATTTATCCATTTAGGGTCATTGTTGTCTGATCTGAGTTTTTTGTATGGTATGTTCCGCCTTTGTGCATTAAGTAACTCATTATTTAAATTGTCGTGGAACTCGGCAATCTCAGATCTCGTTATCAGGTCGGTATCATCTGTCAGGTTCATGGCCAAACGCGTCTCCCCCTCTCTCAGCTGCCTCTTTAAACTGTCAAAGTCTGCCCTTCTGAAATCTGATACTTTAGTGGAATTTTCCTTACGTCTGCCCTGAAAATCTAACTGGAATCTAATTTCTTTGTGATCGCTGTTTGCAAGTTCGTTCCCTACCTCGACATTGCTAATGAGGTTTTCTCTGTTCGACAGAACTAAATCGAGTATATTAATACCCCGGGTGGATTCGGTTATATGTTGACTTAGGAAACAGTCCTGGATTGTCTCGAGAAAATCCTTTGATTCTGAGTTAACCGTAAGGTCAGTCCAATCTATTTGGCCAAGGTTAAAGTCGCTTACTATACAGACTTTGTTGTGTATGGAAGCCCGGCGCATTTCATCCCAGTTAAGTCGCTCATTGACTCTATCAAGATTGGGAGGTCTATATATTACTCCTGTGATTAATTTTTCCCTACCGTCGATTAATTCTATCCAAATTGTTTCTGTATTCCGCTCAGTTTTTATTTCCTTATTTATTTCACACTTCAGATTATCCCTAACATAGATTGCTACTCCGCCCCCTTTCCTGGTCTGCCTATCGGTATGGAACAATTTGTAACATGCAATTTGGTATTCGACTGGTAACTCATGTGAGTCTAGGTTGATCCATGTTTCAGTGAATGCTATTATATCGATTTTTTCGGTACATACCAAGGCCCTAATATCATCCATTTTGTTTCTCATACTTCCACTGTTCGCGTAGTAGACATTTAAGTTAGTCATGTTCTGAGTCCTCCCTTTACCTCATTTAGTTTTAAACTCCCTGTCTAATTTAGTTTTGTCATCATTCCTAAAACTATTTCCCTGTATTCTTTCACTTTGTTTACCCGCTCCCAATGCAGTCTCCTCCACCCCCGTGTCCATATTTCCCCCTGGCAGTTTAAAGACTTCAATATCCTTTGAACTGCCCCCTCTAGAGAACCAGCCAGGGTTGCCACCCCATCCCGAGACAGGTGCACCCCATCCCTTGGCATAAAGGTCCCTTCTGCCGTAGAAGTTGTCCCAGTTGTCAATGAATGGGACTGATATTGACTTGCAATATCTGTCAAGACGGTTGCTGACACCAACTGCCCTTGACAACCATTCACTGCCAACTCTCCTTCTAGGCAGGACACCCCATATGACAGGGATCCCTCCCTTAGTCCTAATACAATCTATAGCTGCCTTGAACTTATCAAGAAGCTCCTCGCTCCTACACCGGCCAATATCATTGCCTCCTGCACTGAGGCAGATAATGGGTTTGTTCCAATTACCAGACAAGATATTGTCCATCCTGTCAATTATATCTCCCACCCCAGCTCCTGGTAAACACACCCTCATCCTATTTTATTGTTTACCAAAAAAGGCCCTGTCCAAGTGCCTTACCTGTGAGTCACCAACAATTAAAGTTTTTATACCTTCCATGTCAGCCCTGTCCCTGACTGTACTTATGTCCAATTCATCTATCAAGGGACTGAACGAGTTGGTACACTTAATTGCTGGTGTCATTGTTGACGTATTCTTGGTGTGTTTTTTCATCACCAGCTTGGTCTTCCCTCTCCTCACAACCTTCCACTCGCTTGAGTTTTCGTCAGACACTGGCTTTTCCTGTCCCGCCTCCCCCTTCATCCTCGCCATCTCTTCCTTTAATTTCAGGTTCTCCAAAGCGGCCCTCTCTATTTCTTCCTTCGCCCTATCCAATTCTTCCATGGTCCACTCCAGCTTGGCCAACAAACTCGCACACCCCAGACCACACATAGCACTGGCCATATCTGATAATTATCCCTCCGGAGCTAACCCTGCCGTGACCTTTCCTCTAGTGAGGTCACTTATAACACCTACCATCACCTGGGCTCACCTATAATACCTACCATCACCTAGGTTCACTAATAACACCTACCATCACCTGAGCTCACCTACACTGAACATATTTCATGCTCGCAGCCGTAGACAAGGACGTCATAAACAAAAGCCCATCAGGAGCATAACCTCCACTAGAATACCAGAGAAACCTACTCATGAAAGACCATACCAGTACACTGAAGTTCCCCTAATATGGTACGGGCTTCCTTTGTCACTGCTTTCTAACGTCACTTCCTTAGCTAATAAATATGACGAACTGGCACCCACAGTTCGGTCAGTCGCTGCCAACGTCGTTGCCATATGTGAAGCTTGGCAAATTGTTCCTGAAACGTCCCACATTGAGGGCTATTAACTCTTTCATCATCTTCGTTCACATGAACGCGGAGGGGGCGTTACCCTCTTCTGTCAAGATGAACAACGCCCATCACGCCTGAATGTTTTAGTCCCAGTTGATATGGAGGCATTATGGGTACATGTGGTGCCACGTGCCCACCCACGCCACACTGCTTCTATCATATACTGTGTGGCGTACCGTCCACCTCGCTCACCCCACGAGAGAGACATTCATCAATCACCTCATTACCACCTCAGACCACCTCAGAGTTAGGTACCCGTGTGCCAAGCTAGTATTATGCGGGGATTATAACGAAACAGTTATCACTGATATCCAGAACCATCTGCTATTATCACAAGTTTCGAACTTCCCCACACATGGTCAAAATACCCTTGACCTTATCTTAACTGACTTTGCGGACCTGTACCAACCACCTCAGCCAACGCCTCCTATCGGGTGTAGCACCACACCTATCAGTGCTCTGGTCTCCAGCTCCCAATACCCGCCAGGTGCAGAGATCCTACATCAAGACCTACTGGCCGATCACTGACTCTGTAGTGCTTCTCTTCGGGCAGTGGATAGTTCACCATCCCTGGACTGAAGTACTTAGTGTGGATGAAGTGGACACCAAATGGATAAATTATACCAACACCACCACGGAAGCTCACCACGACTTTTTCCCCTTACAAGTCCGTTAGATCACACCCAGCTGACTTGCTCTGGATCACACCTCGGATCAAAAGACTTATGCAACAGAGAGATAGCGTCTTTTATCTCAATGACCACAACCGCAACAGGTCCTTCGCAACCAAGTCATCCATGAACTACGCAAAGTAAAGAAGTCCCACTACCCAACCTAGTTGCAGCACCTGAAGCAACCCAAAATCATTCAGTGGTTTGGTAAGCTTAAAAAACTCTGTGGACTAAACAATACGACACACCCCTTCCCCTTCCTTAGCCATCTCACTAATGGTGACGCAGCTGAGCAATCAAACAACCATTTCACAACTATATGCCAGACACTCCCCCGGCTTGACACAACTAGTCTCCCTGCTTACCTACAAGCCCCCTTTCCCACTAACTTAGTAGAAGAATTTGAAGTAGCAAAAGTCTGGACACATTGAAGTTAAAGCACTCCACCACCCCCATTGACTTACCAATGGAAGTCTGCAAGGAATTGTTCCCGGAACTAACTAAACCCCTCTGCTCTATCATCAATGCTTCCTTTGGCCAAGCAAGAGGCCCAGCTGAATGAAAGACCTCATATGTGTCACTAGTGGCCAAGTCAACGAGCCCACAATCCTTAAATAAGCTACGACCCATTGCCCTCACCCCAATACTCAGCCTAATCCGCGAAAGTTTCGTGTTTGATTGGGTTTATGCTGATATTGCAAGCGCCATTGATCCTCAGCAATTTGGCAATATGAAAACTTCCTCCACCACTCACTGTCTTGTTAGCTTTCTTGACTACCTATACCGCCATATGGAAAATCAAAAGACGTCTGTGTCTGTCGCCTTTATTGGCTTAACCAAAGCATTTGACCAAGTCGACCCCAATTTAATCATCAAAAAAGCTATCGACCTCGGGTTTCGAAGAAGTCTTATATGGCTTACAGACTTCCTTAGTGACCGACGCCAAGCCGTATGCGTTCGAGGGGCTATATCCACTTTTCAGTCACTCACCTGTGGCGTCCTCCAAGGCACCAAGATAGGACCGCTCTGCTTCTTTATGCTTACCAATGATGCCCTAAAAGAAACCTTTGGTCGCTGGAAATATGTCGACGATTCCACCACTGGGATCAGTGTCAACAACTTGGATCCTGACGACATCGCCTTCCAGGATTTATTGAAGTCTCCAAAACTGGGCCACCAACAACCACGTCACCATCAACCATACCAAGACCATGGTTATGCACATCAACCTCTCCTCCGATACTGTTCCATCTCCCTCTATTACTTTGGGCCCCAACACACTCCAGGTTGTAGACTCCACTAAGCTCCTCGGCGTTACTATAGATAACAAACTAAATTGGAAAACACACGTCAGTAAAGTTGTAAAATCTTCCAGTTTTCGTCTCCACCTCCTCAGCCGATTCAAGTCCCTCGGAGTTCCTGTGCCCGAGCTCCTCATTGTTAACTGAACATTCATACTTCCCAAGCTTACCTAAACGCCACACAACAGAAACACCTAGAAAAAGTGCAAAAGAGGGCATGCAAGATTATTCTCTCCTCTTCCTACTCCACAATTATCAAGAAGAGCTCAGCACACTGACCCTCTCGGCTCTCTCTGATCATCACCACGACCTTATCTACAAATTTGGTGAGAGGCCTCTGCACCATCCTCGACACACTCTCCTACTTCCACCTAAGATCCCTTGTCCGCGAATTGCTGTACTACACCACAACCGCACCCAGCCCATAGGAGCACTTACTGGTCGCTCTAAGAATAGCCCGGTCCCAATCACTGTAAAAATTATCAACAACTCGTAATCAACCGGTGTATTCACTCCCAGTCAATCTTACTTTTTTGCATTGTCACTATGTTGAAATGCCCTGTAGTATGACCTTCTCCCCATCTATTCATTAGATATCATATTTGTATCATTATTATACTTTTATGTTATTTATCAATCAAGTGACCCAATCCATAATTATTTTAACTATATATTCTCAGCCTTTTGGTTGTAATACTGTTTCAATAAACCGTTAATTTATTATTATTATTATTATTATTATTATTATTATTATTATTATTATTATTATTATTATTATTATTATTATTATTATTATTATTATTATTATTATTATAATTACACCTACCATCACCTGGGCTCACCTACAACACCTACCATCACCAAACATTATAATTCATATTTCATCAGGTACGGTACAGGTGTTATCACTGTCCTCTACACATAGTTAATATTGTTCTGTGGATGCTGCCTTCTTGACATTAACATTCAATAGATCTCATGAAAGTTAGGCAGCTATCAAACAGGGAGGTACTACCGCCTGGGAAGATATTGGAAGCATAATGTCTTGTCTAATGGTAGAGCCTGCTGACATATGGCACCACGAAAATTGTGACCAAGTCCCAGGTTGCTGATTTTACTTTTTGCCTCATTTACCCACAATTGCAGGGTCTTCTTCTTATTCTTCTTATTCTTCTTCTTCTTCTTCTTCTTCTTATTCTTATTCTTATTCTTCTTATTCTTATTATTCTTATTATTCTTATTATTCTTATTATTCTTATTATTCATATTTTATCGCCCCCCCCAAGGCTCTGATGTGGGTCACTGACCTGTGCCCTCGTGGGCTAATCCCGAAAAAAAAAACAATGCTTGTGCAACTCTTACCTAAATTAACCTAGCCTACCCTAACTTAATCTGACCAACCCTTAATTAACCTAATCTAACTTAAAGTCACCCAACCTGACAAAAAAATATCGCTAACTTATCCAAACTAGACCCAACCAGAACAAACCTAATCTAAACTAACTTAACGTTTACCTAAACTAGTCCGACCTGCAACCTTACCTAACGCTAACCTAACCTAACTAGACTTGACCACACTGAACCTAAACTTACTTGATGATAACCTAATCTAACGTAACTTAACAGCACCACATAGCGTTTTTCTGTTTTTGTTTTTTGTTTTTACGGGATTAGCCCACGAGGGCACAGGTCACTGACCCACATAAGAACATAAGAAAATAAGGAGTCTGCAATGGCCTGTGCATGGCAGTTCCTGTCGAGAGTTACTACCACTCTCTATCATCCATGAATCTATCTAGACTCCTTTTGAAACTTTCCAGAGTTCCCGCACTTACTACAAAGATGCTAAGCTTGTTCCACTCGTCCACCACCCTATTTGTGAACCAGTTTCTTCCTATCTCCCTCCTAAACCTAAACTTATCCAACTTGAATCCGTTGCTCCGAGTCCTATCCTGCTCGGATATTATAAGAACTTTATCTATATCCCCTTTATTGATTCCTTTCACCCATTTAAATACTTCTATCATATTTCCCTGCACTCTTCGTCTTACTAGCGAATGCAAGTTAAATTTCTTTAACCTATCCTGATATGGAAGGTTACTAAGTCCCGGAATCATTTTTGTCATTCTTCGCTGCACCGACTCTAGTGAATTTATATCCATTCTATAATAGGGGCACCAGAACTGAACCGCATAATCGAGGTGCGGCCTGACTAGCGCAAGATATAGTTGCAATAAGACCTCTGCACTCTTGTTACTTACACTTCTAGATATAAAACCCAATACTCTGTTTGCCTTATTTCGAACATTAACGCACTGTTTTCTAGGCCGTAGGTCCGGGCTTACAAGTACCCCTAGGTCTCTTTCACAAGTCGACTTCTCTAGGTTGATGTTGTTAAGGGTGTATACATTGACAGTATTTGTTCTTCCAATAATAAGTACGCTGCACTTGCTGGTGTTGAATTTCATTTGCCATTTTTCAGACCACCCCTGCAGTTTATTTAGATCCTCCTGTAATGCATTTGCATCCTGCCCTGAATTTATCTGCCGCCCTATTTTGGTGTCATCCGCAAACTTGCTTATGTCACTGCTGATCCCAGTATCTAGATCGTTTATGTAGATTATGAACAAGAGTGGGCCTGGTACTGACCCCTGGGGAACCCCACTGGTTACAAGGCCCACTCAGATTTAACACCATCTACGCTGACCCTCTGCGTTCTATCGGTGAGCCATGATTTTATCCAATTTAAAACTTTCCTCTCGATACCATGAGCCTTAATTTTTCTCAGAAGCCTCTGATGCGGTACTCTGTCAAATGCTTTGCTAAAGTCTAAGTAAATAACATCGTAATTTTCGTCATTATCTACTACCTCGAAGACTTTCCTAAAAAACGTCAGCAGATTTGTTAGACAAGATTTTCCCTTTGTAAACCCATGTTGTGAGTCGTAGATTAATTTGCTTTTCTCTAGATGCGATCGAATGCTATCTGCAATAATTGATTCAAGAAATTTCCCCACTACTGACGTCAAACTGATCGGCCGGTAATTTGACGCTGATACTCCGTCTCCCTTTTTGAATATGGGTACTACATTTGCCTGTTTCCACAAGTCTGGCACAACTCCGGTGTCTAATGATTTTGTAAATAAGTTTACGAGGGGTCCGCTAATCTGTTCCCTACACTCTTTCAAGACTCGAGGGAAAATTTCATCCGGCCCCGGGGATTTTGTTTTCTTTAGTTTATTTATCTTCTTAAGAACATCCTCTTTTCTGATAGTGATATTCTTTAATTTCTCTTCTTCCTTTCCCTTAAATATCGGTCCACCTCTGGAATTTCATCGCAAATTTCTTCTGTGAGCCTCGGGGAGTGGCGAAATAATAATAATAATAATAAATAATAATAAATAATAATAATAAATAACAATAATAAATAATAATAATAAATAATAATAAATAATAATAATAAATGTAAATAATAAATAATAAATAATAGAAAATAAAAAAAAATAATAATAAATAATAAAAAAAAAAAAAAAAAATAAATAAATAAATAAATAAATAAATAAAAAAAAAAAAAAAAAATAATAAAAATAAAAAAAAATAAAATAAAAAAAAAAGAAAGAAAAAGAAAAATAAAGAAAGAAAAGAAAAAAGAAAAGAAAAGAAAAGAAAAGATGGAGGGAGGTGGAGGGAGTGGAGTGGAGAGGAGGAAGAGGGAGTGGAGGTGGAGGAGTGAGGTGAGATGGGGAGATGAGCAGTGGCAGTGAGCAGTGAGCAGGGAGTGAGGGCCAAGGAGTGGGGAGTGAGATGAGATGGAGGAGTGGAGATGGTGGGGAGTAGTGACAGGGGTGTTGAGCAGTGAGCAGTGGCAGTGGCAGTGACGGTGGGGAGTGGGGAGTGTGGGTGTGGAGTGTGGTGTGGAGTGGGGAGATGAGATGGGGTCAGAGATGGGGTGGGGTGTGGTGTGGGTGGTGTGGGTGGGGGTGTGGTGTGGAGTGGGGGTGGGGAGTGTGTGTGGGGTATGGGGCTGTGGGTGTGGTGTGGAGTGAGAATGATGGGGGTGTGTGAGATGGTGGTGTGTGTGTGTGTGTGTTGATGATGTGTTGTGTGTGTATTATTAATAATAATAATAATAATAATATTATTATTATTAATAATAATAATAATATTATTATTATTAATAATATTATTATTAATAACCCTGCAATTGTGTCCAATTGAGGCAGAAAGTCAGATGAGGAACCTGGGAGTTGGTCACAATTTTTGTGGTTCCATGTGGCAGCAGGGTCTACCATTATAAAAATCATTATGCTTCCAATATCTTTCCAGGCGGTAGTACCTAACTTTTTGGTAGCTGCCTACTACCTACTACCTACATTATCAGGTGAATTAAGGTGGGGTGTTTATTCTTCCTGTAGATCCCATCACTATCAGCTACACACACAACAGTATCTCTTTCCACTCAATGGTGAGACGTTTAGTGTATGTAAGGGCGACACGATGGACTGTAATGTGTTTTCTGTGTTTTGGCGAATCCCGAACAACAGAACACTGTATTAGTGAGCTGTGTCCCATGTTGTTGTCAAACATAAGTTTTATTAAGTTTCGTTTGGTTTGGCGAGGATAATTAAAGTTAAGTGAGGTACCGTTAGCTTAGCGTTAGCAGAAGCTAAATTAAGTTAGTTTAAGTTAGGTTAGGTTAGGTTAAGTTATACTGTTACCTGATGATTACAATTATTCATTACTACCTGTGTACAATATTTAAACATTTATCTTTAACAACAAATACTGTATATCGCCGCATTGCCTTTATCTTGTTCAAGGAAGGTTGTTACAGCTGATCCTTCATGTCATACCGTGGTCAAGGTTATAAATAAACATCAGTAGTAAGGACACAAGTGACATTTTTTTTAAATTAGAGAAAAAGGCGAATTTCGTGAAACACCCATCAGCACATGGGAGGCCTACCAGCCTTGCTGGTAGTAATATTTTGTAACCTTACTCTTCCACGTGTGAGTCCCACCAGCCTCGGGTTCATTCGCCCCACTTTCACTCACAACAGGCGTAGGGTCATCCACATACGACACACTTTGTGATAGAGGAAATTTTGTTGAAACTTGCTGTGGGGGCAACTAGATTTCGGCCGCGGTGGCCCTTGTGCTCTTACTACGGCGGTGACCTTAAACGTACAAGTACGGTATAAATAAACATTCAATAAATAAACATCAATAAATACAAATATAAAGACGGTAAATAACCAGAGATTAAACACAGATAAATAAACATCAATTATGCACAACTAGTATAAATTAACATCGATTGTGTTCAGGAATATAAATAGATATTAACGTGTGTATCTAAATGAATAAGATAACATTAATTTTGGGCACCTGTGTGCACCTATATAAATTAACATCACCTGTGTGCTCATATATATATATATATATATATATATATATATATATATATATATATATATATATATATATATATATATATATATATATATATATAAAACAAAGAAGATGGGATTCCCTTTCCTGATCTGTTTTCTGTGACCGACTGTCCGTTGTTCACTCTCTCTGAGCATTAAGACGGGATTCCCTTTCCTGATCTGTTTCCTGTGACCGACTGTCCGTTGTTCACTCTCTCTGAGCATTAAGACGGGATTCCCTTTCCTGATCTGTTTCCTGTGACCGACTGTCCGTTGTTCACTCTCTCTGAGCATTAAGACGGGATTCCCTTTCCTGATCTGTTTCCTGTGCTGTCCGCTGCTACACACAAATAAACATATTGATGGTAGACAATTATAACAGGAAAATGTGTCTCCCTTATTACAACCAAACAAGACAGCATCTCCCATATAACAGCAAAACAGTATCTAACAGCCAAACAACACAGCATCTCCCTTATAACAGTAAAGCAACTCAGCATCTCCCTTTATAACAGTCAAACAACACAGCATCTCCCATATAACAGTCAAACAGAACAGCATCTCCCTTATAACAGTCAAACAACACAGCATCTCCCTTATAACAGTAAAGCAACTCAGCATCTCCCTTTATAACAGTCAAACAACACAGCATCTCCCATATAACAGTCAAACAACACAGCATCTCCCTTATAACAGTCAAACAACACAGCATCTCCCTTATAGCAGTAAAGCAACTCAGCATCTCCTTTATAACAGTCAAACAACACAGCATCTCATATAACAGTCAAACAACACAGCATCTCATATAACAGTCTGGCATCTTATAGCAGTCAAACAACACAGCATCTCCCATATAACAGTAAAGCAACTCAGCACTCCCTTTATAACAGTCAAACAACACAGCATCTCCCTTATAACAGTAAAGCAACTCAGCACTCCCTTTATAACAGTCAAACAACACAGCATCTCCCATATAACAGTCAAACAGAACAGCGTCTCCCTTATAACAGTCAAACAGAACAGCATCTCCCTTATAATAGTCAAACAACACAGCATCTCCCTTATAACAGTAAAGCAACTCAGCACTCCCTTTATAACAGTCAAACAACACAGCATCTCCCATATAACAGTCAAACAGAACAGCATCTCCCTTATAACAGTCAAACAGAACAGCATCTCCCTTATAACAGTCAAACAACACAGCATCTCCCTTATAACAGTCAAACAGAACAGCATCTCCCTTATAACAGTCAAACAACACAGTATCTCCCTTATAACAGTAAAGCAACTCCGCATCTCCCTTTATAACAGTCAAACAACACAGCATCTCCCATATAACAGTCAAACAGAACAGCATCTCCCTTATAACAGTCAAACAACACAGCATCTCCCATATAACAGTCAAACAACACAGCATCTCCCTTATAACAGTCAAAATAACACAGCATCTCCCTTATAACAGTAAAGCGCTTCACATCTACCATATAACAGTCAAACAGAACAGCATCTCCATATAACAGTCAAATAACACAGCATCTTATAACAGTAAAAGCAACACAGCATCTACCATATAACAGTCAAACAGAACAGCATCTCCCTTATAACAGTCAAATAACACAGCATCTCCTTATAACAGTAAAACAACAGCATCTCCTTATAACAGTCAAATAACACAGCATCTCCCTTATAACAGTAAAGCAACACAGCATCTACCATATAACAGTCAAACAGAACAGCATCTCCCTTTATAACAGTCAAACAACACAGCATCTCGCTTATAACAGTAAAGCAACACAGCATCTCCCATAAAACAGTCAAACAACACAGCATCTCCCTTATAACAGTCAAACAATACAGCATCTCCCTTATAACAGCTACACAACACAGCATCTCCCTTATAACAGTAAAGCAACACAGCATCTACCATATAACAGTCAAACAGAACAGCATCTCCCTTTATAACAGTCAAACAACACAGCATCTCGCTTATAACAGTAAAGCAACACAGCATCTCCCTTTATAACAGTCAAACATCACAGCATCTCCCATATAACAGTCAAACAGAACAGCATCTCCCTTATAACAGTCAAACAGAACAGCATCTCCCTTATTACAGTCAAACAACACAGCATCTCCCTTATAACAGTTAAACAACACAGCATCTCTCTCTTATAACAGCCAAATAACACAGCACCTAACAGCTAAACAACACACCATCTAACAGCTAAACAACACAGCATCTCTCTTATAACAGTAAAGCAATACAGCATTTCCCTAATAGCAGCTAAACAACACAGCATCTCCCTTATTACAACCACACAGCATCTAACAGCCAAACAACACAGCATCTAACAGGTAAACAACACAGCATCTAACAGCTAAACAACAAACAACGCAGCATCACCCTTATAACAAATAAACAACACAGCATTTCCCTTAAAACAATCTAAACAACACAGAATCTTACAGCCGAGCAACACAGCATATCCCTTATAACAACACAGCATATCTCTTATAACAAAACAGCAAATCCCTTATACCAGCAAAACATCTCCCTCATAAACGCAGCATCTAACAATTAAACAACATAGCGTATCCCTTATAAGAACACAGCATATCCTTTAAAAACACAGCATATCCCTAATAAAAAACAGCATCTAATAACCGAGCAACACAGCTTATCTCTATTAACACTACTACTACTACTACTACTAGTACTACTTTGCCGTCACTCGGAATCGAGTATGTCGATCATCCAGCTATGATACAATAATATGAATTATTAAGGATGTCACCTAGGTTGGCGAGTTCTGAGGTGATTAAAGAGGCCGATACGGGACCGGCAGTGTTGTTCACAGATGTTGCACATGTGATGGGATACATCGAGTGCGGGAGGGGCGGCGGCTGCGTCTTTCCAGCGTTGGCGCTTGTCTGCCTTAGTAAGCAGTCGGGCTCAGTCGAAAGTATTGACAGTTTCTTGTGTGGTGCTCCTCCAAGCGTTACGGTGTGGAGTAATCAGCTCCCAAATGAAGGGGTCGATTTGGCACTTTTTTTAGGTTTGTCTTAAAACTATCCTTATACCTTTTCAGTTGCCCGCCAGCGTTACGTTTACTATTCGCTTGGTGACTGTAAAGTGGCTGCTTTGGCAGTCTACTTTCGTCCATGCGGGTAAAATGGCCCGTCCAGCGTAGTTGTTCATGGATAATAATAGCCTCGATGCTCCTACAGTTGGTGTCAGCGAGAATACTGGAGGATGAAACGTAAACTACGTTGGTGAAAGTTTTCAAGTGCCGTGAGGTGCCTTGTGTATGTGACACATGTTTCGCTGCCATATAGCAGGGTGGGGAACCCCTGCTCGATATACGTGCAACTTTGAAGATAATTTCAGGTCCCTACAACTGTACAACTGAAGACACGGGTACGGAGTCTGCCAAAGACTTGAGATGCACTTCTGATCCGATGTTGAATCTCTTTATCGATGTCCGCGGTGGTGGACAGGTGAGATACCGAAAGTGGGTAACATTAGAGAGGGTATTACCGTTAAGCTGGATGGCTGGTGAAGGTATGGCTGAAACAGGGGCAGTCTGAGTTTACATATATTCACCTCAAAGCCGAAGTGTGCATACGCATATGCGTAGGTGTTCAGGATCTCCTCTAGGTCTCGTTCAGTGTGAGAGACAAGGGTGAAGGCATCTGCATACTAAAGCTCTGTTATGGAAGCTGCCGACACCTTTCTTCCTGCCTGGAGTCGTCTTATATTGAAAAGCCGCTTCGTCCGGTACTGGATGGCTACCCGGCCGGCTAAATTGGCACTGCCACGAGTAGGGAAGGCAGCCAAGAAAATGGAAAAGAGAGTTGGTGCCAGTACACATCCTTGATTTACCCCCGTTTGGATGAGGAAAAACTCAGAATGGGTGCCATTGTGCAGGACACTGCCGTTCATGCCACCAAGGAATTGCCTCATAATGGCGATTAATTTTGGTGAGAGAGCCAAAACGGCTGAGGGTCTGCCAGAGAGCTTCCCTTTTGACCGAGTCGAAAGACTTGGTTTGGTCTATGAAGGCCATGCACACGTTACGACGCAGTTCTCGGTACTTTTCCTGTATCTGGCGAGCAGAAAAGATCATGTCAGTGGTACCACGTGATGGTCTAAAGCTACATTGAGATTCTGGGAGGAAGTTTTCCGTCTCAGAAAGAAGTCTGTTTAGGAGGACTTGGGTGATAATCTTGTCAGCTACGAATAACACCGAGATCTAGCGGTAGTTGCCATAGTCGGACCGGTGGAGGTTCTTATAAATATTGACGATGGAGGCATCCTTAAGAGCTTGGGGGAATTCCTCCTTTTCTCATATATCCTCCATATGAGAGTGGAGACGGCTGGTAATTAGAGGTCCTCCTGCTACCTGACCTAGCTTGGAGAAGGACGTGCCCCTAAGTGCTCGTGTTAGTGACCATAGGAAATGGCCGTCGTGGATTGTTGTGTTGTGGGGGAAGAGGGTCGGTGTGTGAGGATAGGCGAACCCTTGGCCACTCTGTTAAGGCAGCTGGAGCAGTTGAGGAGAGAGATAGACGTTTTAAAGGAGGAGAACGAAGCCCTCAGGACTGAACTCCTTCAGGGAGGTGTCCTGCCTAGCAGGACACCTGCGAAGGAGGAGCGGGCGTGGAGAGTGGTTGTTTCCAAGGGGACTCGGGTCAGACAGAAGAAAGCTAACCAGGGTGTGGAGTGCAGTAACCCCTACCAAGTGTTTGAAGAAGGTGGCGAGGAAGAGAAGAGGCAGGACGGTGTGGTGCCAGGAGAGAAAAGGGCAGATGTTCAAACCCTGCCCAGTGGTAAGGTTGTGGTAGTTGGGGACAGCCAGGTGAGGCTCTTAGGTAGAACTTTTTGTGCAAGAGATAGGAAACCTAGGACTAGGGTGTGTTTTCCTGGGGCTGTGATAGGGCATGTAGCTGAGAGGATAGACAGGGTTTTGTCTGGGGAGGGTACCAAGCCAGTAGTGTGTCTTAGTGCAGGACTTAACGACATAGGAAAGGTTAGGAGTGAGGAACTTTTCAAGAGGTATAGGGAGGCGCTGGGGAAGGTTAGAGATAGGGGAGGGATCCCGATAGTATGTGGTGTCTTGCCTAGAAGAGGAGTTGGTGGTGAATGGCTGGGCATTTGCTATAAATTGACGACTGGAAAAACATTGTGCAAGCAATGGTTGGGCGTTCATTGATAATTGGCATACCATTCCATGGCAACGACTACCTGTACATTCTTACGCGGGGGTAAAGACGTTGTCTGCATCGCTGGAGAGTGAAATTGTCACTCCTAAGGGGGGGTTTCGCCAGTAGAGAGACGTCGGGGTAAGTGGGAGTCAAAAAACAAGCAGGTCCTGGGGAGTAAAACTGGTTTCTCAGGACAAGGGGTAAAACAGGACCAGGGAAGGGTAGGTTTAAATGTATACTATACAAACAGTAGGAGCGTTAGAAATAAAATATACCTGCTGAGAGCGGTTGTATGTACCGAGAATGTAGACGTCAAAGCAATCACCGAAACTTGGATGAATCTGCAGAGCAAGAACTTTTTATCAGAGTACCGCATAGAAAGGGACAACCTTTTCCACGAGGACAGGGAAGGTAGGAAGGGGGGAGGGGTCGCACTCTTCGTCAGGGATACATTAAAATGTTGCATTAGGGTGTGTCATACGGAGGCGAATTTTTTTTTTTAGTTTGAAAAATCGGCCCATGGTATTAATGATGTAGTTCTATGTGCAGAATCATGTGATATCTTCAGATTTGAAAAGTTTTCATTTTTTGCTAGGTAAATTTTAACTTGAAATCTTATGAAAATTCAGTATTCCCACCCTTTTACCAACACCACTAAATAGCTTATTTAAAGTAAAGTAAATGTATCAGGTTAATTTATTAGGATGAAAATGATCCAGAATAGTGAAACGAATGATCTTGACACATTTATTAAATTTAATATTCCTTTAGAAAACAAAATCATCAAATACAAAAACCGGTTTTACTACTACGACCCGGTGTTGCTGCACACCATAGAGAACATGTCTTTCTTGCTTCTGTTTCTACTCATCACCTCCCTGCTGACCACCTGAGCTCGGATGTAGCCTTCCCTCCTCTCCTGGCTGTACACGTGACTGCTGGCCTCGCTCACTTGCTGTACACAACGCTCTATACTCTGGGTGTGCGAGGGCCAGGCAGGGACATGCATGGGGTTGTCCAGGAAAGCTCTGACTTGAACATTGGTGAGGCTGCAAGTAAGAGGGGGCTCACTGCCAGCCTGGATGTTATCCAGATCTATGAGATCAGTGAGGGTCTTGGCACCTAGATTGACTTCAGGAATCTTCCTGACCCTGAAGGAATCGTCACCAACTGATTCGTCATGCCCAGATCCTCTCATAAGTCTCATATCCAAGATCTTTTTGACTGCCACTCTTCTCTCCTCCTCATCCTTACTGCAGAGCATTGTCTGCAGAACTGCCTCGGGATGAGCATACCAGGAAGATCTCCTCACAGTCTGCTCCACAATCTGAACAACCTTCCTTGGTTGACTCCTCAGGAGCTCAAGCTGGAAGAGAACATGCCTCGGACCTTCGGAGAACGATGACTTGACCTTGGTGTTGAACCAATTTGGCAAGTAGACACTCACGATGAATTGGACAATAAGTCTCAGGTTGTGAAGCTGGTTCCCTTTCAGTTTATGATGAGCGACCCAAATTCTGCAGAACCTGAGAGCCGTTGTGAGCCACCTAGAATGTGAGAGTGGACCTATCTGCAGGTAAGCAAGTCTATCAGGCATGACCCCAGTTTTGATGGCACTGCAAATCATGTAACCATAGTACTGGTCAGTACTCAGGTCGTCAATGACAGTATGTGCAAGCTCAACGAGTGGAGGGCTAACTGTGATTTTTTCAAAGCTCGGATTTATTTCTAACTCAGTGCAGAGTCCAGCATCTTGCCAAGAGGACCAGACCATCTGTTGTTTGAAAGAGTCTTGCCATCCAGCTCCTGGATCAGATGTCTGAGTGGCAACTCGTTGGTGTGGAGGTCACAAACAATCCAGACCAGCTTCCTCCCAATCTTCCGCTCTATCCACTGTATGACCCCCCCCTTGCCACCCTGTGTTCGTGTTGGTGCTGTCCCCTCCAATGGCCTGCAGGGTCTGGTCTACGTTCCTCTCTCTGAGCCAGTTCACAATGTTATCTGCCACTATCTCAGCTGGTTTCCTGATGTCATCTTTCTCTGGAGTGAAATGCCACAAATACTTCCCTCCTGGTTCACTGCAGCAGGAGTAGTGTTCCTCCTTCACCATGGCAGGGAACAACTTGTCAGAATCTCCAACTTTCATGAACACTTTAGTGTCATCCCTTCTCCCATCAAAGAACAAACAATTGATTCCATTTTCTCTTATCCCCTTATCAAACTCCTCTTCTAGGTTACTGACAAGTTTCTCCTGAGCTCTCCTTACTTTGTTATGATCTATCACCAGGTGAACATCATCAGGTGTTATCAAACCACCGTTAATCCAGGCAGCTGTTGCTATCTCTGCAGTTTCTCTGAGACCAGTGTGGTGTCGCATGCTGGCCAGAGCTATGCTCGGGATATCTTTCCTATTTCGAATCTTATGCCTGGAAGGTTTGGGATCATTATTTTCTGGGTTAGGGACAAAGTCACCATTCTCCTGGTCAGCACTCGGATCAGCCATGGGGAAGTCATTAAACTCTGAATCAGCTTGACTCCAATCATCTGCCTTTTTTACCTCACCCTGGGCCTTCTCAAGTCTCTTTTCCTCGGCAACTCTTCTCCTCTTCTGTCTCTCTGTGGCAGCCTCCTGTCTCTTGGACTCCGGAATATCTTGGCTAGAAATCATGAGAGCCCCTATACTGCCAGTCTTCTCTCTCTGTGATTTGACAAATGCCAGTTCGATCACAGGAATCTTCAGTTCACGCTTGCAAATACAGGAGATGTGGGCCTCGGATTTACAGTCACGATCGCATCCAAACTCAGGACAGAGAACAATTGGGCACTTGCAAGTAATTATGTCAAATAACTGGTCCAGTTGCTTGGCAAAGCTGTCCTTAACTGCAAGTTTTCCTCTCCCAAGAGAGATATCTCTTGCCTTTTCCCAACTGGCTAGCAGTCTCTCACTAATCTTCTTCTGACTTGTTATGACTGGAGGCTTGAACTGAGCGTTAGCCAGAGTGTACTGTGCCAAGACAGCTTTGGTCATATCACTGGCAATGTCTTTGTTTGTGTAAGTTCTTTGGTTCTTTTCACTGATTTGCCTGATTAAGACACCGTATCTCAAAGCATCTCTCAATGTAGGCAACTCCGACTTCAGGAGCTCTCTCCCAGACCCAAGATAGTGACTGAGATGGCTGGATTTTTGGTTCCTCGTCCTGACACAAGCAGCCATCGCAAATATTATCAACTTATAAATGCATCAGAATCTGAAACAGAAAAAAATATTGTTAGTTGGGTTGTTAATGAATGAAGTCAGAAAGCAATGTTCACTATTTAATTGTAATGCACTAATGCAGCTGTACGTTAGATTTTCGATAAATTTCACGCTAAAATTTACCTAGCAAAAGGTTGCAAAATATTGAAACTGAAATTATTTTCTGTTTATATACACTAAAATCTACCAAAAAAGTGATGGGCCATTAGTTTTAGCTGATCTTCCCTCCTATGGCACACCCTAATGTTGCATTAATATTTCAATAATGGGTGAAATAGGAACCGAGTCTGTATGGGTAGAAATTGCGGAAGGAAGAGAAAAACTAATTATGGGATTGATTTACTGGCAGGAAATGAGTAGAGCAGCAAAATGCATCAGCCTGTGCATTATGGGGGATTTCATCTTCAGAAATATTGACTGGGACAACATTGCAGGTGACTATGAATCTGAAGACATCCCAGACGCAACACAGGACAATTTTTTAAAACAACTAATTACAGAACCTACTAAAGGTGAAAATATATTAGACCTAGTATTAACAAATAAAGAAAATATTATCAGAGATATCACAATAGGGGAAGAACTAGGGAACAGTGATCACAGAGAAATCAGGTTCAGCTTAAATTGGAAAACGAAAAACAATGACAATGTGGTCAGAGTCCCAAACTTTCGATTGGCGGATTATGAGGGGTTAAGAAGGTACCTTGGTGAGGTAGCATGGGAACAGTCAGGTCAGTCCCCAGTTGGAACGGGTGAGGTCACAGGCGACACAACAATTGATCATGACTATAATAAATTCACTAGTATACTACGTAAAGAACAAAAGCAAAATATACCATACAGAAAAATTAGGTTAAATAAGAATGAGCCAAGGTGGATGACCAAAAAACTTAAACATGACATAGGAATAAAGAAAGGAATTGATAAGAAATTAAAGAGAAGGGAGGAGCAGCTCAGAAACTATGTAGGAATGTTAAGAAAAATGTAAGGAAGGCAAAGAGGGTCAACGAAATCAGGATAGCAAGAGAATCCATGGCAAATCCCAAGGGATTTTTCCAGGTAAATAGGATGAAGGTCAAGGACAAAGTGGGACCTTTAAAGTCAGACAAAGGGGAAGTGATCGATGATAGTGAGAAAATATGCTAGTTCTTATCAGTTTTCACAGAAGAAATTCACGAGGAAATGCCAGAGGTGGAACTGATATTTAGGGGAAATGAAGAAGAGAAATTAAATAATATCACTTTCAGAAAAGAGGATGTTCTTAAGACGATAAATAAACTAAAGAAGACAAATCCCCAGGGCCGGAAGAAATTTTCCCTCGAGTTTTGAAAGAGTGTAAGGAACAGATTAGCGGACCCCTCGTAAATTTATTTACAAAATCATTAGACACGGGAGGTGTGCCAGACTTGTGGAAACAGGCAAATGTAGTACCCATATTCAAAAAGGGAGACGGAGCATCAACGTCAAATTACCGGCCGATTAGTTTGACGTCAGCAGTGGGGAAATTTATTGAATCAATTATAGCAAATAACATCCGATCGCATTTAGAGAAAAACAAATAAATCTACGACTCTCAACATGGGTTTACAAAGGGAAAATCTTGTCTAACAAATCTGCTGACGTTTTTTAGGAAAGTCTTTGAGGTAGTGGATAATGACGAAAATTACGATGTTATTTTCTTAGACTTTAGCAAAGCTTTTGATAGAGTACCGCATCTGAAGCTTCTGAGAAAACTTAAGGCTCATAGTATCGAGGGGATAGTTTTAAATTGGATAAAATCATGGCTCACCGATAAAACACAGTGGGTCAGCGTAGATAGTTTTAAATCTGAGTTGGGCTGTGTAACCAGTGGGGATCCCGAGGGGTCAGTACTAGGCCCACTCTTGTTCATAATCAACATAAACGATCGAGAGACTAGGATCAGCAGTGACATAAGTAAGTTTGCGAATGACACCAAAATAGGAAGGCAGATAAATTCAGGGCAGGATGCAAATGCACTACAGGAGGATTTAAATAAACTGCAGGAGTGGTCAGAAAAATGGCAAATGAAATTCAACACCAACAAGTGCAGCATACTTAATATTGAAGAACAAATACTGTCAATGTATACAGCCTTAACAACATCAACCTAGAGAAGTCGACTTGTGAAAGAGACTTAGGGGTACTTGTAAGCCCGGAACTACGGCCTAGAAAACAGTGCGTTAATGTTCGAAATAAGGCAAACAGAGTATTAGGTTTTATATCTAGAAGTGTAAGTAATAAGAGTACAGAGGTCTTATTGCAACTATATCTTGCGCTAGTCAGGCCGCACCTCGATTATGCTGTTCAGTTTTCATGCCCTTACTATAGAATGGATATCAATTCGCAAGAGTCTTTGCAGCGAAGAATAACGAAAATGATTCCGGGACTTAGAAACCTTCCATATCAAGATAGGTTAAAGAAACTAAACTTGCATTCCCTAGAAAGACGAAGAGTGCGGGGAGATATGATAGATGTATTTAAGTGGGTGAAAGGAATCAATACAGGAGATATAGATAAAGTTTTTATGATATGTGAGCAGGATAGGACTCGTAGCAACGGATTTAAGTTGGATAAGTTTAGGTTTAGGAGGGAGATAGGAAGGAACTGGTCGACAAGTGGAACAAGCTTAGCAACTTTGTAGTAAGTGCTGGAACGCTGGAAAGTTTTAATTGGAGGCTAGATAGAGAGTGGTAGTAACTCTTGACAGGAGCTGCTGCGCACAGGCCAACCTGCGTATTGCAGACTCCTTATTTATTTATGTTCTTTCTTATGTTCCTTTGTACATCTCGGCTGGAACTTCATCAGGCCCTGAGGCTTTGTTATTTTTCATCTTTTTGATGGCAGTAGTTACCTTATCCAGGGATGGAGGATAGCTGAGGTGGGTCAGCTCTGGATGGTGAGAGATATGCTGGGTAGTCAGTACGTCCACATCGGTGTTTCGGTTGAGCAGTGAATGGCAGTGCTCTTTCATGCACTGAAGGATGCCTTCTTCGTCTTTAATGAGGGAGTTACCTACGGATGAGCGGAGGAAGGCTGTCCCATTAGTGATTGGACCATAAACTGTTTTAGTTATTGTGTTTCACATGCTTTATTTTTAAACCAGTCGTTCCTTAGATTGCGAAGTTAGTGTTGGTCCGCCGCTTTCTCCGAGACTGATCGTTGTACTGCCAGTCAGTTATGGCAGCACGTTTATCATCGAGGAGTACATTAATTTCCGGGTCATTTTCATCAAACCAGTCCTGGTGTATTCTCTCGACCTGGCCGAGGGTCTATCTGCAGGATTTTGTCAATACAGTGTCAAGAATATCCTACTCGGCACAAAGGATTTGGGTTGTTTGTTGTCGGGCTGTTTATCAGCCCATGTTCGAGCTGCTCTCTGAAAGCATGTGCTACCACCGTATCCTAACGATCCTTAGTGTTAAAGCCGCTTCTGGAGGCTTGCTACCTTCGCCGTTTTGGGGCCACGTAAAGTGAGAGCTTGGCCCTGACGAGCCGATGATCAGTGTCGCAGTGGTCTGAGCTACGCATGGCTCGGGTGATGAGGACATCTCGGCGATCTCTTCTCTGCCAATGATGTAGTCAATAAGATGCCAGTGTTTGGATCGTGAGTGTTGCCACGAACCCTTGAACTTGTCGGCCTGCCTAAAGAAGGTATTGGTGATAGTGAGGTTGTGAGGTTGTGTGCAGCACACTTGCTGAAGAGGGGAAGGCCTTTGGGATTACACTTGCCAAGTCTATTTCTCCCTATTGTTCTCTGTCAACTATGGCATTAAAGTCACCAAGAAGCACAAACTTATCTTCTCTGGGGATAGAGGTTAGCACTGTGTCGAAGTCGACGTAAAAGGCCTCATTGATTATCATCCCCTGCATCCAGTGTTGGGGCATATACACTGAAGAAAAAGTCATGACTTGAGTAATTCAGTGGAACTCGAATCGTCCTGAGACGCTCTTTGATCTCAACAGGCATTTCGGTATGCCTGTGTAGGATGCGTTGGCGGATGGCAAAGCCAACTCCATAAATTTTGTTTCTCCCGGCATCACGCTTAACCTTTCAGAAGAAGGAATAGCCAGACCCCCGTTCTGTGAGTCGACCTTTGTTGGGAGACGTGACTCACTAATGGATGCTATGTCGATGTTATGCCTAACCAGCTCTTTTGCCACATGGGTAGTTCTTTTTTCAGGACGGTCATTTGTGCCAGTATGAAGGGTCCTGACATTCCGTGCAGCGACAATAAGAGGCTGCATAGTTTGTTTTGATATGTGATTATGATTGCGTTTTCGACCGCGTAAGGATGACCTTACTGGGTGCGGTTGCCCAGTCAGATTGGTCTTGTAGGCCGGCTATGTTTAGGACACCTTTTCTAGCCCCCGCACCATGTGGCGTGAGCAGAGTGGCTTCTCGAGAGAGCTGCTCAGTCGCACAGACGGGACCTGATTACACTGCTGCCTAGATCCCAGTGTATGAACGATCATCTCATCTGTTCCATCCATGTGCAGAGTTGTGACTAGAGACTCCCGGCAGTCATCTCTGCCTGTCCCCGTCGCCACTCGTACGTCGCCTTAAGACTTTTGGGGGGTATAAGAGTTTTGATGTTGATGAGGAGTAGGATTAGCTGGATGATTGTTGCGCGTGAGTTGATTTGTGTGGTGAGGCAGGAGCGCAGGGTAAAATCACACATCTTGGCTCTTCCTTTTCCTAATCCAGTGGTGCAAGTGTTGCAACGACTGGGGGGAAGGGGGAGTTTCAATGGACTGCCAATAGCCCAGTTTGGAGGGTTTCGCCTAAGTAGCCTGTCACCTAAACAACACAGCATCTAGCACCTAAACAACACAGCATCTAACACCTAAACAACACAGCATCTAACACCTAAACAACACAGCATCTAACACCTAACCAACACAACATCTAATAACTAAACAACACAGCATCTAACACCTAAGCAACACAGCATCTAACACCTAAACAATACACCATCTAATAACTGAACAACACAGCATCTAACACCTAAACAACACAGCATCTAACACCTAAACAACACAGCATCTAATAACTAATCAACACAGCATCTAACACCTAAACAACACAGCATCTAACACCGAAACAACACACCATCTAATAACTAAACAACACAGCATCTAACACCTAAACAATACAGCATCTAACACCTAAACAACACAGCATCTAATAACTAAACAACACAGCATCTAACACCTAAACAACACAGCATCTAACACCTAAACAAAACACCATATAACACCTAAACAACACACCATCTAATAACTGAACAACACAGCATCTAACACCTAAACAACACATCATCTAATAACTAAACAACACAGCATCTAACACCTAAACAACACAGCATCTTACACCTAAACAACACAGCATCTAACACCTAAACAACACAGCATCTTACACCTAAACAACACAGCATCTAACACCTAAACAACACAGCATCTAATAATTAAACAACACAGCATCTAACACCTAAACAACACACCATCTAACACCTAAACAACACACCATCTAATAACTGAACAACACAGCATCTAACACCTAAACAACACATCATCTAATAACTAAACAACACAGCATCTAACACCTAAACAACACAGCATCTAACACCTAAACAACACAGCATCTAACACCTAAACAACACAGCATCTAACACCTAAACAACACAGCATCTAATAACTAAACAACACAGCATCTAACACCTAAACAACACAGCATCTAACACCTAAACAACACAGCATCTAACAACTAAACAACACAGCATCTAACACCTAAACAACACAGCATCTAACACCTAAACAAAACACCATATAACACCTAAACAACACACCATCTAATAACTGAACAACACAGCATCTAACACCTAAACAACACATCATCTAATAACTAAACAACACAGCATCTAACACCTAAACAACACAGCATCTTACACCTAAACAACACAGCATCTAACACCTAAACAACACAGCATCTTACACCTAAACAACACAGCATCTTAAACAACACAGCATCTAAACAACACAGCATCTAAACTAAACAACACAGAACAACACAGCATCTAACACCTAAACAACACAGTAAACAACACAGCATCTAACACCTAAACAACACCATCCTGAACAACACAGCATCTATCACCTAAACAACACATCATCTAATAACTAAACAACACAGCATCTAACACCTAAACAACACACCATCTAATAACTGAACAACACAGCATCTATCACCTAAACAACACATCATCTAATAACTAAACAACACAGCATCTAACACCTAAACAACACAGCATCACTAATCAACACAGCATCTAACACTCATCAACACCTAAACAACACATCATCTAATAACTAAACAACACAGCATCTAACACCTAAACAACACAGCATCTAACACCTAAACAACACAGCATCTAACACCTAAACAACACAGCATCTAATAACTAAACAACACAGCATCTAATAACTAAACAACACAGCATCTAACACCTAAACAATACACCATCTAATAACTGAACAACACAGCATCTAACACATAAACAACACAGCATCTAACACCTAAACAACACATCATCTAATAATAAAACAACACAGCATCTAACACCTAAACAACACAGCATCTAACACCTAAACAACACACCATCTAATAACTAAACAACACAGCATCTAACACCTAAACAATACAGCATCTAACACCTTAACAACACAGCATCTAATAACTAACCAACACAGCATCTAACACCTAAACAACACACCATCTAATAACTAAACAACACAGCATCTAACACCTAAACAACACAGCATCTAACACCTAAACAACACAGCATCTAACACCTAAACAACACAGCATCTAATAACTAAACAACACAGCATCTAATACCTAAACAACACAGCATCTAACACCTAAACAACACAGCATCTAATAACTAAACAACACAGCATCTAACACCTAAACAACACAGCATCTAATAACTAAGCAACACACCATCTAACACCTAAACAACACACCATCTAATAACTAAACAACACAGCATATAACACCTAAACAACACAGCATCTAACACCTAAAAAACACAGCATCTAACACCTAAACAACACAGCATCTAACACCTAACCAACACAGCATCTAATAACTAAACAACACAGCATCTAACACCTAAGCAACACAGCATCTAACACCTAAACAATACCCCATCTAATAACTGAACAAAACAGCATCTAACACCTAAACAACACAGCATCTAACACCTAAACAACACAGCATCTCACAACTAATCAACACAGCATCTAACACCTAAACAACACAGCATCTAACACCGAAACAACACACCATCTAATAACTAAACAACACAGCATCTAACACCTAAACAATACAGCATCTAACACCTAAACAACACACCATCTAATAACTAAACAACACAGCATCTAACACCTAAACAACACAGCATCTAATAACTAAACAACACAGCATCTAACACCTAAACAACACAGCATCTAATAACTAAACAACACAGCATCTAACACCTAAACAACTCAGCATCTAACACCTAAACAACACACCATCTAATAACTAAACAACACAGCATCTAACACCTAAACAACACACCATCTAATAACTGAACAACACAGCATCTATCACCTAAACAACACATCTTCTAATAACTAAACAACACAGCATCTAACACCTAAACAACAGAGCATCTAACACCTAAACAACACAGCATCTAACACCTAAACAACACAGCATCTAACACCTAAACAACACAGCATCTAATAACTAAACAATACAGCATCTAACACCTAAACAACACATCATCTAATAACTAAACAACACAGCATCTAACACCTAAGCAACACAGCATCTAACACCTAAACAACACAGCATCTAACACCTAAACAACACATCATCTAATAACTAAACAACACAGCATCTAACACCTAAACAACACACCATCAAATAACTGAACAACACAGCATCTATCACCTAAACAACACATCTTCTAATAACTAAACAACACAGCATCTAACACCTAAACAACAGAGCATCTAACACCTAAACAACACAGCATCTAACACCTAAACAACACAGCATCTAATAACTAAACAATACAGCATCTAACACCTAAACAACACATCATCTAATAACTAAACAACACAGCATCTAACACCTAAGCAACACAGCATCTAACACCTAAACAACACAGCATCTAACACCTAAACAACACATCATCTAATAACTAAACAACACAGCATCTAACACCTAAACAACACACCATCAAATAACTGAACAACACAGCATCTATCACCTAAACAACACAGCATCTAATAACTGAACAACACAGCATCTATCACCTAAACAACACACCATCTAATAACTGAACAACACAGCATCTATCACCTAAACAACACATCATCTAATAACTAAACAACACAGCATCTAACACCTAAACAACACAGCATCTAATAACTGAACAACACAGCATCTATCACCTAAACAACACAGCATCTAATAACTAAACAACACAGCATCTAACACCTAAACAACACACCATCTAATAACTAAACAACACAGCATCTAACACCTAAACAACACAGCATCTAATAACTGAACAACACAGCATCTATCACCTAAACAACACAGCATCTAATAACTAAACAACACAGCATCTATCACCTAAACAACACAGCATCTAACACCTAAACAACACAGCATCTATCACCTAAACAACACACCATCTAATAACTAAACAACACAGCATCTAATAACTAAACAACACAGCATCTAACACCTAAACAATACACCATCTAATAACTGAACAACACAGCATCTAACACATAAACAACACAGCATCTATCACCTAAACAACACACCATCTAATAACTAAACAACACAGCATCTAACACCTAAACAACACATCATCTAATAACTAAACAACACAGCATCTGACACCTAAACAACACAGCATCTAACACCTAAACAACACAGCATCTAACACCTAAACAACACAGCATCTAACACCTAAACAACACAGCATCTAATAACTAAACAACACAGCATCTAACACCTACAACACAGCATCTAACACCTAAACAATACACCATCTAATAACTGAACAACACAGCATCTAACACCTAAACAACACAGCATCTAACACCTAAACAACACAGCATCTAACGCCTAAACAACACAGCATCTAACACCTAAACAACACAGCATCTAATAACTAAACAACACAGCATCTAACACCTAAACAACACAGCATCTAACACCTAAACAACACAGCATCTAACACCTAAACAACACAGCATCTAATAACTAAACAACACAGCATCTAATAACTAAACAACACAGCATCTAACACCTAAACAACACAGCATCTAACACCTAAACAACACAGCATCTAACACCTAAACAACACAGCATCTAATAACTAAACAACACAGCATCTAATAACTAAACAACACAGCATCTAACACCTAAGCAACACACCATGTAACACCTAAACAACACACCATCTAATAATTAAACAACACAGCATATAACACCTAAACAACACAGCATCTAACACCTAAACAACACAGCATCTAATAACTGAACAACACAGCATCTAACACCTAAACAACACAGCATCTAATAACTAAGCAACACACCATCTAACACCTAAACAACACACCATCTAATAACTAAACAACACAGCATCTAACACCTAAACAACACACCATCTAACACCTAAACAACACAGCATCTAACACCTAAACAACACACCATCTAATAACTGAACAACACAGCACCTAACACCTAAACATCACTCCATCTATTAACTAAACAACACACCATCTAACACCTAAGCAACACAGAATCTAACACCTAAACAACACACCATCTAATAACTAAACAACACAGCATCAAACACCTAAACAACACAGCATCTAATAACTGAACAACACAGCATCTAACACCTAAACAACACAGCATCTAATAACTGAACAACACAGCATCTAACACCTAAAAATCACTCCATCTAACACCTAAACAGCACAGCATCTAACACCTAAACAACACAGCGCCTCAGTATCTTAATTAAAGCTAAAATTAAAGAAATAGAGAAAGTGGTCTGGTTAGGGAGGGAGGAAGTTTAACTATTCTATTTTACCCTTTTATTTACTTCTACTTAACCTAATGTTATTAAATCTGATTAAATTGAATTGGATTTGAGAGACGAATAGCTGAGGGTAAAAGGGAAAAGAGGAAGAGGGGGAAGAAGAGGAGGAGGTGGGCGAGGTTAAGGTGGTGGTGGTGAAGGGTGAGGGAGGAGGAAGAAGAAGAGAAGAAGGAGGAGGGGGTGGATGAGGTTAGGGTGGTGGTAGGGATGGGGGAAAATAAACGGGAACAGGAGGAGAAAAAAGAGTAGGAAGAAGAGGTGGGTGTGGTTACAGAGAGAGAGAGAGAGAGAGAGAGAGAATGTTTGAATTTTTTTGTTGTATTTTTATTTGTAATTTTATGTGTGTATGTATGTATGTATGTATGTATGTATGTATTATGCAGGTAATATGAACATTAAGTTAAACACGGCATCGAAACACCGTAGTCTTTATTTGAGTAACGGCATGTACAAGCTGGACAATTTTGTAATTAAGAAGATTTGTAATCAGGTGAGAAGGTCGGGTCACCTGACCATCTGACCTGACCACCAACCGTTGTGTGCTATTTAAAGATTAGTAGGGTCATTACCTAATATCTGACCATTGTGGACCTGGTCTCACCCTCCTCTGTATATATACACCTTGTTTTGTATTTCCCTTTAGTCTGTACTCAGCCCTGAAGATGTGAATTACACGAAAGCGCTTGGGAACTTCGTGTTTTCTTCTTTCCTTGTGGTTATCAGCATATATATAATGCAACTTTTAGAATCGTGTGTGATCTTCGTTATTATTCGTTTTGTTTTGATTCTCATGTGTTCAGGATCGTATGAGTAGATGACTGTTTATGATTTAGTATATTTGCTCGTAATAGCTGAGCGAGTAATTCACTTATAACTCAATAGTGAAGAGAGTTATTGTGGTCACTTATCGATAACTTGTGTATGCACTTCTTTAGAATACCTGCAAACAACCACAACCGCACATTACACTAAAACAATAAGACAACCACAACCACACATTACTCTAATACATTCTAACAACCACAACCGCACAATGCTGAAATACATTCTGACAACCACAACCACACATTACAGTAATATAATAAAACAACCACAACCACACATTACTTAAATACATTCTAACAACCACAACCGCACATTGCTGTAATACATTCTAACAACCCCAACCACACATTGCTGAAATACATTCTAACAACCACAACCACACATTACAGTAATACAGTAAAACAACTACAACCACACGTTATTGATATACGTTATAACAGACACAACCAAACATTATAGATATACGTAATAACAACCACAACCACACACTCTAGATATACGTTATAACAGCCACAACCACTCATTATAGAAATACGTTATAACAACCACAACCACACACTCTAGATATACGTTATAACAACCACAACCACTCATTATAGATATACGTTATAACAGCCACAACCACTCATTATAGAAATACGTTATAACAACCACAACCACACATTATAGATATACGTTATAAGAGCCACAACCACTCATTATAGATATACGTTATAACAACCACAACCACACATTATAGATGTACGTTACATCAACCACAACCAAACATTATAGATATACGTAATAACAACCACAACCACACACTATAGATATACGATATAACAGCCACAACCACTCATTATAGAAATACGTTATAACAACCACAACCACACACTCTAGATATACGTTATAACAACCACAACCACTCATTATAGATATACGTTATAACAGCCACAACCACTCATTATAGAAATACGTTATAACAACCACAACCACACATTATAGATATACGTTATAAGAGCCACAACCACTCATTATAGATATACGTTATAACAACCACAACCACACATTATAGATATACGTTATAACAGCCACAACCACTCATTATAGATATACGTTACATCAACCACAACCACACATTATAGATATACGTTATAACAGCCACAACCACTCATTATAGAAATACGTTATAACAGCCACAACCACTCATTATAGATATACGTTATAACAACCACAACCGCTCATTATAGAAATACGTTATAACAGCCACAACCACACATTATAGATATACGTTATAACAGCCACAACCACTCATTATAGAAATACGTTATAACAGCCACAATCACTCATTATAGATATACCTTATAACAGCCACAACCACACATTATTGATATACGTTATAACAGCCACAGCCACACATTATAGATATACGTTATAACAGCCACAACCACTCATTATAGATACATGTTATAACAGCCACCTCCACACACTATAGATATACGTAAGAACAACCACAACTGCTCATTATAGATATACGTTATAACAACCACCTCCACTCATTATAGATATACGTTATAACAACCATACATTATAGATATACGTTATAACAGCCACAACCACTCATTATAGATATACATTATAACAGCCACAACCAAACATTATAGATATACGTTATAACAGCCACACCCACTCATTATAGATATACATTATAACAACCACAACCAAACATTATAGATAAACGTTATAACAACCACAACCACTCATTATAGATATACGTTATAAAAACCACAACCACTCATTATAGATATACATTATAACAACCACAACCACACATTATAGATATACGTTATAACAGCTACAACCACTTATTATAGATATACGTTATAACAACCACAACCACACATTATAGATATACGTTATAACAACCACAACCACACATTATAGATATACGTTATAACAACCACAACCACTCATTTTAGATATACATTATAACATCCACACATTATAGATATACGTTATAACAACCACACATTATAGATATACGTTATAACAACCACACATTATATATATACGTTATAACAACCACACATTATAGATATACGTTATAACAACACAACCACACATTATAGATATACATTATAACATCCACACATTATATATATATATGTTATAACAACCACACATTATAGATATACGTTATAACAACCACAACCACTCATTTTAGATATACATTATAACATCCACACATTATAGATATACGTTATAACAACCACAGATTATAGATATACGTTATAACAACCACACATTATAGATATACGTTATAACAACCGCAACCACTCATTTTAGATATACATTATAACATCCACACATTATAGATATACGTTATAACAACCACACATTATAGAAATACCTTATAACAGCCACAACCACTCATTATAGATATACATTATAACATCCACACATTGTAGATATACGTTATAACAACCACACATTATAGAAATACCTTATAACAGCCACAACCACTCATTATAGATATACGTTATAACAACCACACATTATAGAAATACCTTATAACAGCCACAACCACTCATTATAGATATACGTTATAACAACCACAACCACACATTTTAGATATACATTATAACATCCACACATTATAGATATACGTTATAACAACCACACATTATAGATATACGTAGATATACGTTATAACAACCACATTATTTTAGATATACGTTATAACAACCACACATTATAGATATACGTTATAACAACCACAACCACACATTTTAGATATACATTATAACATCCACACATTATAGATATACGTTATAACAAACACACATTATAGATATACGTTATAACAACCATTCATTATAGATATACGTTATAACAACCACAACCACTCATTTTAGATATACATTATAACATCCACACATTATAGATATACGTTATAACAACCACAACCACTCATTTTAGATATACATTATAACATCCACACATTATAGATATACGTTATAACAACCAAAACCACTCATTTTAGATATACATTATAACATCCACACATTATAGATATACGTTATAACAACCACACATTATAGATATACGTTATAACAACCACACATTATAGATATACGTTATAACAACCACTCATTATAGATATACGTTATAACAACCACAACCACTCATTTTAGATATACATTATAACATCCACACATTATAGATATACGTTATAACAACCACAACCACTCATTTTAGATATACATTATAACATCCACACATTATAGATATACGTTATAACAACCACACATTATAGATATACGTTATAACAACCGCAACCACTCATTTTAGATATACATTATAACATCCACACATTATAGATATACGTTATAACAACCACACATTATAGATATACGTTATAACATCCACACATTATAGATATACGTTATAACAACCACAACCACTCATTTTAGATATACATTATAACATCCACACTTTATAGATATACGTTATAACAACCACACATTATAGATATACGTTATAACAACCACACATTATAGATATACGTTATAACAACCACTCATTTTAGATATAGGTTATAACAACCACAACCACTCATTTTAGATATACATTATAACATCCACACATTATAGATATACGTTATAACAACCACAACCACTCATTTTAGATATACATTATAACATCCACACATTATATATATACGTTATAACAACCACACATTATAGATATACGTTATAACAACCACACATTATAGATATACGTTATAACAACCACAACCACTCATTTTAGATATACATTATAACATCCACACATTATAGATATACGTTATAACAACCACACATTATAGATATACGTTATAACAACCACACATTATAGATATACGTTATAACAACCGCAACCACTCATTTTAGATATACATTATAACATCCACACATTATAGATATACGTTATAACAACCACAACCACTCATTTTAGATATACATTATAACATCCACACATTATAGATATACGTTATAACAACCACAACCACTCATTTTAGTTATACATTATAACATCCACACATTATAGATATACGTTATAACAACCACAACCACTCATTTTAGATATACATTATAACAGCCACAACCAAACATTATAGATATACGTTATAACAGCCACACCCACTCATTATAGATATACATTATAACAACCACAACCAAACATTATAGATAAACGTTATAACAACCACAACCACTCATTATAGATATACGTTATAAAAACCACAACCACTCATTATAGATATACATTATAACAACCACAACCACACATTATAGATATACGTTATAACAGCTACAACCACTTATTATAGATATACGTTATAACAACCACAACCACACATTATAGATATACGTTATAACAACCACAACCACACATTATAGATATACGTTATAACAACCACAACCACTCATTTTAGATATACATAACATCCACACATTATGAATATGCGTTATAACAACCACACATTATAGATATACGTTATAACAACCACATTATGAATATGCGTTATAACAACCACATTATAGATATACGTTATAACCACAACCACATTATAGATATACATTATAACATCCACACATTATATATATATATGTTATAACAACCACACATTATAGATATACGTTATAACAACCACAACCACTCATTTTAGATATACATTATAACATCCACACATTATAGATATACGTTATAACAACCACAGATTATAGATATACGTTATAACAACCACACATTATAGATATACGTTATAACAACCGCAACCACTCATTTTAGATATACATTATAACATCCACACATTATAGATATACGTTATAACAACCACACATTATAGAAATACCTTATAACAGCCACAACCACTCATTATAGATATACGTTATAACAACCACACATTATAGATATACGTTATAACAACCACAACCACACATTTTAGATATACATTATAACATCCACACATTATAGATATACGTTATAACAACCACAACCACTCATTTTAGATATACATTATAACATCCACACATTATAGATATACGTTATAACAACCACACATTATAGATATACGTTATAACAACCACAACCACACATTTTAGATATACATTATAACATCCACACATTATAGATATACGTTATAACAACCACACATTATAGAAATACCTTATAACAGCCACAACCACTCATTACAGATATACGTTATAACAACCACAACCACACATTTTAGATATACATTATAACATCCACACATTATAGATATACGTTATAACAACCACACATTATAGATATACGTTATAACAACCACACATTATAGATATACGTTATAACAACCACAACCACACATTTTAGATATACATTATAACATCCACACATTATAGATATACGTTATAACAAACACACATTATAGATATACGTTATAACAACCATTCATTATAGATATACGTTATAACAACCACAACCACTCATTTTAGATATACATTATAACATCCACACATTATAGATATACGTTATAACAACCACAACCACTCATTTTAGATATACATTATAACATCCACACATTATAGATATACGTTATAACAACCAAAACCACTCATTTTAGATATACATTATAACATCCACACATTATAGATATACGTTATAACAACCACACATTATAGATATACGTTATAACAACCACACATTATAGATATACGTTATAACAACCACTCATTATAGATATACGTTATAACAACCACAACCACATTATAGATATACGTTATAACAACCACACATTATAGATATGCGCTTTATAACAACCACAACCACACATTTTAGATATACATTATAACATCCACACATTATGGATATACGTTATAACAACCACAACCACTCATTTTAGATATACATTATAACATCCACACATTATAGATATACGTTATAACAACCACACATTATAGATATACGTTATAACAACCACACATTATAGATATACGTTATAACAACCACAACCACACATTTTAGATATACATTATAACATCCACACATTATAGATATACGTTATAACAACCACACATTATAGATATACGTTATAACAACCACACATTATAGATATACGTTATAACAACCACACATTATGAATATACGTTATAACAACCATTATAGATATACGTTATAACAACCACAACCACTCATTTTTAGATATACGTTATAACATCCACACATTATGGAATGCGTTATAACAACCACACATTATAGATATACATAACAACCACACATTATGAATATACGTTATAACAACCACACGTATAGATATGCGTTATAACAACCGCAACCACTCATTTTAGATATACATTATAACGTCCACACATTATAGATATACGTTATAACAACCACACATTATAGATATACGTTATAACCACACATTATAGATATGCGATTATAACAACCACAACCACACCTTTTAGATATACATTATAACATCCACATTATGAATATACGTTATAACAACCACATTATAGATATACGTTATAACAACCACTCATTATAGATATACGTTATAACAACCACAACCACTCATTTTAGATATACATTATAACATCCACACATTATAGATATACGTTATAACAACCACAACCACTCATTTTAGATATACATTATAACATCTACACATTATAGATATACGTTATAACAACCAAAACCACTCATTTTAGATATACATTATAACATCCACACATTATAGATATACGTTATAACAACCACACATTATAGATATACGTTATAACAACCACACATTATAGATATACGTTATAACAACCACTCATTATAGATATACGTTATAACAACCACAACCACTCATTTTAGATATACATTATAACATCCACACATTATAGATATACGTTATAACAACCACAACCACTCATTTTAGATATACATTATAACATCCACACATTATATATATACGTTATAACAACCACACATTATAGATATACGTTATAACAACCACACATTATAGATATACGTTATAACAACCACAACCACTCATTTTAGATATACATTATAACATCCACACATTATAGATATACGTTATAACAACCACACATTATAGATATACGTTATAACAACCACACATTATAGATATACGTTATAACAACCGCAACCACTCATTTTAGATATACATTATAACATCCACACATTATAGATATACGTTATAACAACCACAACCACTCATTTTAGATATACATTATAACATCCACACATTATAGATATACGTTATAACAACCACAACCACTCGTGCAGATAACAGTTAACATCCCACATAATGCTATATAACAACCACAACCACTCATTTTTAGATATACATTATAACATCACACACATTATAGATGGCGTTATAACAACCACATTATAGATATACGTTATAACAACCACACATTATAGATATACGTATAACAACCACCAACCACTCATTTAGATATACATTATAACATCCACATTATAGATATACGTTATAACAACCACAACCACTCATTTTTAGATATACATTATAACATCCACACATTATGAATATACGTTATAACAACCACACGTATAGATATACGTTATAACAACCACACATTATAGATATACGTTATATACTCATTATAGATACGTTATAACAACCACAACCACTCATTTTAGATATACATTATAACATCCACACATTATAGATATACGTTATAACAACCACAACCACTCATTTTAGATATACATTATAACATCCACACATTATATATATACGTTATAACAACCACACATTATAGATATACGTTATAACAACCACACATTATAGATATACGTTATAACAACCACAACCACTCATTTTAGATATACATTATAACATCCACACATTATAGATATACGTTATAACAACCACACATTATAGATATACGTTATAACAACCACTCATTATAGATATACGTTATAACAACCACAACCACTCATTTTAGATATACATTATAACATCCACACATTATAGATATACGTTATAACAACCACACATTATAGATATACGTTATAACAACCACACATTATAGATATACGTTATAACAACCACTCATTATAGATATACGTTATAACAACCACAACCACTCATTTTAGATATACATTATAACATCCACACATTATAGATATACGTTATAACAACCACAACCACTCATTTTAGATATACATTATAACATCCACACATTATAGATATACGTTATAACAACCACACATTATAGATATACGTTATAACAACCACACATTATAGATATACGTTATAACAACCGCAACCACTCATTTTAGATATACATTATAACATCCACACATTATAGATATACGTTATAACAACCACACATTATAGATATACGTTATAACAACCACACATTATAGATATACGTTATAACAACCACAACCACACATTTTAGATATACATTATAACATCCACACATTATAGATATACGTTATAACAACCACACATTATAGATATACGTTATAACAACCACTCATTATTGATATACGTTATAACAACCACAACCACTCATTTTAGATATACATTATAACATCCACACATTATAGATATACGTTATAACAACCACACATTATAGATATACGTTATAACAACCACACATTATATATATATACGTTATAACAACCGCAACCACTCATTTTAGATATACATTATAACATCCACACATTATATATATACGTTATAACAACCACACATTATAGATATACATTATAACAACCACAACCACTCATTATAGATATACGTTATAACAACCACAACCACACTTTATAGATATACGTTATAACAACCACAACCACTCATTTTAGATATACATTATAACATCCACACATTATATATATACGTTATAACAACCACACATTATAGATATCCGTTATAACAACCGCAACCACAATAACTCAAACAAACACTCACATAAGCATCCATAATAACATGTATGTCACAGCAGCATCTTGAAGGCGTTTACTAAGAGGAAGGTCGAGACGTCACCAAGATGAACATTATCAGAAAAGGTTGTGTGTGTGTGTGTGTGTGTGTGTGTGTGTGTGTGTGTGTGTGTGTGTGTGTGTGTGTGTATACCTTCGGCAAAAAGGCCCGTTCCTCACGGAGAAGACCTCCCTGTTCCTACACCACCAGCTAATTTGCAAGAGCACTCAACTTCGGATGAGGAAATTGAGGACAAAATCCCAGAATCATCCCATGATCCTCCTTTCATTGACCAAACTTTCAATGAACCACATCTTATAGAACAAAGTGAACTTAATGATCTTGTACGTGATCTCCGTCTGTCAAAACAGCAGGCGGAACTTTTACCATCAAGACTGCAGGTATGGAACTTGCTAACGAAACAGACAAGAATATTTGTTTTTTAGGAAAAGAAATATTACATTATCTTTATTCTACAGTATTCAGGTTTCCCTCTGTGTGTGTACTGATGTAGATGGACTGATGTCAGAGTTGGGAGAAAAACATGACCCAAAGGAATGGCGGCTTTTCATAGATTCGTCCACGTTTAGTTTGAAAGGAATATTGTTGCATAATGGGAACCAGAAGCCATCAGTTCCAATAGAGCATTCTGTAGGTTTGAAGGAAACGTATGATTGTATGGAGAAAATACTGACCGCTTTTCAGCCTTCAACGAGGGTTCACGAAATATTACTGTTTTCTGTATTTATAGGACAGAAGAGCAACAGAAAAACACGACAACACAAAGGACTGGCCAAAGAGAGAAGAGTTTGTTCCAGGAAAGGGCAACGTTAAATATACTCCCTTGGCAGACCCAAAAGATGTACTTCTACCTCCTTTACACATCAAGCTGGGACTATTGAAGAATTTTGTGAAGACTGTAGACAATTAAGGTGATGAGTTCGTGTACTTGAGGGGAAAATTCCCACAGCCCAGCCATGCTAAAGTCAAAGAGGGTATCTTTGTTGGCCCCCAGATAAGAAAGTTACTTCGTGATGATGACTTTGAAAATAAACTGAATGAAAAGGAGCTATTTGCGTGGAAATCCTCCACATCTGTACATCAAGGGGTTTCTTGGAAACACAAAGGAAGAAAACTATTGCCAACTTGTAGAGGAACTCTTATAAAATTACAGATACTTAGGATGCAGGATGTCCCTGAAAAACCACCTCCGACACTCACACTTGGACTTTTTTCCTGAAAATCTGGGGTGGTTAGTGATGAACAGGGAGAGAAACTTCATCAGGACATTAGACGTATGGGGGAAAGGTACCAGGTAGATGGGATCCTGCCATGATGGAGGACTATTGCTGCTTTTCTTACAATCGGAGGACAATACAACACATAAAAGGATGAAATAAAATAACAAATGAATTTGAATGTGATGACGTGGAAAAAAAGTAACACGAATAACAGGAAAACATAATTTTTTAGTTTTTATATATGCAAGATAATTATTTTGTATAACAAATACACTGTACGTGCCAGAGAATTTATATTGCCAGATTTGAAATCAGCCCCTCAAAATTACCCAAAAAAAACTGAGCTTAACCATGCTACGTTTTTTTTTTATTTGTTGCCTAGTGTACTAATAGTATGTTAATGATAGATAATAATGGTGCGTTTGTCATGAGAAGGATGAAAACGTGCGGTTATCAGTTGCTAATGACGTAATATATGGAACCCTCGTGAACCCTAAGATCTCTACTGCTAGTCAAGGTTGTGGCTTCCGACAGACAGTATCGTGTTATAAGATTATCCAACACCTCCCCGGCAGAGTGTGCGTTAGAGAGTGGCTTATGCCAGACCGGGAAGCCTGTTGGTGGAAGTCTCGTGAGGGACTGGCAGGGAGTAAAGGTATAGTCCACTTGTAGGTCTTTAGTTGTTTGTGGGGCCGGGTGAGGAGGGGGCGGAGTACTCACACCCTCCAGTGGAGGAACACCGTTGGCCTAGGCTGTCGTGTTCATCCTGTTAGATCTTTGAGTCAATGTACTTAGGTATTGTCTGTGGTTGTACCATGTTATACGGCTAGGGAAGGTTATGCTATAATTTATCCTTATAGGAATATTGTCATTATACATATATATTCTGTCAGACGGTGCAACGAGTTCTCTGTAGTTTGTAGTGTATAGTATGCTACCAGAGTATGTTATAAATGATTTGATCCGTGTTCTCTGTATTCTGCTGGTATACTGTAGTATGTTACCAGTATGCGTTATGTTAGGTGGTATTATTTTATTTTGCATTGCCTGAATATACAGTATTATGTTTGTCATGCCAGGTGGTTAATTATGTTTCTCTGCATGGTCTAGTTATGCCATGTTACTTAGTTGGGTGCCCTGTTTATTGTAAGATGTTACATTCTATATGAGTTAGGTAATGTACTGTATACACATAGAATTGTGAACTAGAATTTACCTTGTTTATTGCGATCCAGGAATGGAATAGGTATTTAAAGATTAATTTAGAAGAACCTGTTACCTGGAGAGAATATCACAGGTGTTCATTACAGTGTTAATGGTGACATAATGTTAGATAAAAATGATGTATTAATGAAAGATAATAATAAATAATAATGCTGCGTTAATGGTAGATATAATAGTTTGTTAATTGTAGATGCTAATAGTGACATATTGATAGAGAATAATGGTGTGTTAATGGTACATAAAAGGATGTGTTAATGGTATATAAAAGGATGTGTTAATGGTAGATTAAAGGATGCGTTGATGATCGATAATAATGATGTGTTAATGGTAGGTAATAATGGTAAGATATATGGTGTCTTAATGTTAGTTCATAATAGTGGTATAATGGTAGATAATAATGGTGTTTTAATGGTAGATAATAATGGTGGCAATGGGAATAATAATGATGTCTGTTAATGGTAGATCATAAAGGTGTGCTAATTGTAGATTATAATGGTGTATTCATGATATATATAATAGCGTGTTAATGGTAGATAATAATGGTGGTTTATTATATATAACAATGCTGTATTAATGGTAGATAACAATGGTACATTAATGGCATTGTAGCCGCTCAAACCAGACTGGGGCGAGTGTGGGATAATGTGATCCGTCCAGGAGTACACGACAATGTTTATTTGATCATACCTGGAAATACATGTCCCACTACCAGTTGTTAGTACCAAACACACAAACAGTATCCATCATATTTAACTCACATCTAGTGACAACAACAATCACGTGATTAACTTTCCAAGTTGGCTTAATTCTGAATACAATAATACAATTGTTCAACACTCACGTGTGACGGGTCTGTTGGTATAACATACGTGAGTACAATGTCAGACGATTAGGGGTTAGTTATCACCGTACACTTAACTCTGTAGTTTCCACAGACTATATAGTGTGTTTGAATTAGGTCACTGATGCACATTTGTTTGATAATAGTTAGAAGTCATCTCCGGACAAAGTAGTCTGCTCACTACACTACACACACTGACCCTCGTATGTTTACTCCATAACTGGCTACTAGTCCTTATCTGAGTGCTAATGGATGTGGCGCTGAAGAAGCCACCTACTTCAATAACAACAGTTCTCACTCTCTCGCTTCTCTCTCTCTCCATCTTTAATCCTTCGTTACCACATGGCATGTCCCACGAGATGCGGTAAGAGGTATATTTATAATGGTGACATAATGATAGGTAATAATGGTTTTCTTTTGGTAGATGATAATGATGTTTTAATAGTAGATAATATTGTTGTGTTATTAGTAATGTTAATGGTAGTAAAACTCCAATTTCATACCACAAGAACTAGCTACTTAAAACAAGACAGTATTTTAGGTTATTTAGTCGTCAATAGTAATATCTTGTGTGACGTTGTAGTGGATTTCTCCCCTACAAACGCTGTTTGTCGCTGAGTAGCCGACCCCGCGAATTCCCCAGTGTATGCCTCGTGGTCTAGGTCAACCAGCGCCGCCATTTATCACGGAGGTCAATTACTAAGCCACGCCTACCTCCGCTATTTAAGACCTGACCTCGTGGTGACCTCTCTCTTCTTCTAGCTACAGCCGCAGCAAGCAACACCTCCTCCTCCGTCGCTGCCTGGCGGCCCTCGCTCCCGCCGGCAAGCATGGCGACCCACAAGCTTGTCCTCCTCTGAGCACCCTCACCAACCAGCTCTCTCTACTCAACGCTTGTAACCATGCTGCCTTCCCGGACCAAGCTGCATTGTACATCCAATACAACATGTATACAGAGAGCACATTGTGAGTTTCCTTTCTCCATCCCATCCTGAGTGAGAACCCAAAAAACCGGTTCCCCACAACGTCTTCAGTCACGGGGAAGGAGTTTACACTTTGAAGGAACTAAGTCTCCCAGGGGACCAAGATGGGACCACTGTGCTTCCTCATCCTGATCAACGACGCTCGATCGGACACTCCTCACAGGTGGAAGTACGTGGATGACTGCACTGTGGGGGTTTCAGTGGACAACACCGCACCAGACTACTCACCGCTCCAAGGCACCCTGGACAGGCTACAGGCATGGACTACGGAGAACAAGGTCACCATCAACCACACCAAAACCGTAGTCATGCACATCAATACCGCCACCACTCCAGTGCAAGCCCCAGCAGTCACAGTGGGTGCCCATCCTCTCCAGCTGGTGCAGTCTGCCAAACTCCTGGGTGTAACTATAGACAACAAACTTGACCGGAAAGCCCATGTAAATAACACAGTCAATGCTGCCTCGTACCGTCTCTACATGCTACGAAGACTTAGGTCACTTGGGACACCCACGCCAGAGCTGAGGACCATCTACAACGCCTTTATTCTCCCCAAACTAACGTATGCGTCACCAGCCTGGTCGTCTTCTCTCAACTCCACCCAACAACGTCAGCTAGAGAAGGTACAGAAAAGGGCCTGCATAATCATGCTCGGCGCAGAATACTCCGGCTACACCAACGCTCTCTCCACCCTGGAAATGCTATCCCTCAGTGACCTCCACCACCAAGCACTGGAAAGGTTTGGCCGTGGACTACTGCACCACCCTCGCCATCGCCACCTCCTGCCACCTGCAGCCCCCCACCCACCTCGCGCAGTCCGCCACTACAACAAAATTCAGCCCATAAGAGCCCACACCGATAGATATAAGAACAGCACCATCCCATCTATTGTTAAAATAATAAACAACTCCTGATTTATGTACTGCACAGCCCTGTAAATGTATTCAATGCATATTATATCATTATGTCTAAATTAAATGTAAGTCTGTATATTTTCAGCCACCGGCTGCAACTCTAATAATAAACCGTTTATTATTATTATTATTATTATTATTATTATTAAGTCCTGTGAGTATTAAAGGGAGAAGTGCTTTGTTTTCCTTCGGTGTCTCTCTCTCTGTTCTCGGTTACACACACTCACTCGGACTTCACTTTTCCCTCAGTTTAACAACATACGCCCTCATGTAGATGTGAACAGCACTAAATGTACGAAAAAATGTGAGGTGAAACACATGTCCTTACACTACAGTATGCCCTTCACGTACAGAACTAAACAATCAATGTTCTAGAATTACTCTAACATTCTACGCTACAATACACACCCTTTGTGACCTCTGCTATGTAATCCTTTTGTAATACCGCTTACAGGATAAGTATGGGTTGCACACTCAACTAACCGCTATTTGAGGAATAATTAAATTCACGCACACACGCTCACACACTTCGCCACCACCCCTCTCTGATCTCTAACTGTTCCACACCTTCTTTCACATTGGCATTGTCCTCACACTACCACATTAGGGTGTGTCATAGGAGGGAAGATCAGCTAAAACTAATGGCCCATCACTTTTTTGGTAGATTTTAGTATATATAAACAGAAAATAATTTCAGTTTCAATATTTTGCAACCTTTTGCTAGGTAAATTTTAGCGTGAAATTTATCGAAAATCTAACGTACAGCTGCATTAGTGCATTACAATTAAATAGTGAACATTGCTTTCTAACTTCATTCTTTAACAACCCAACTAACAATATTTTTTTCTGTTTCAGATTCTGATGCATTTATAAGTTGATAATATTTGCGATGGCTGCTTGTGTCAGGACGAGGAACCAAAAATCCAGCCATCTCAGTCACTATCTTGGGTCTGGGAGAGAGCTCCTGAAGTCGGAGTTGCCTACATTGAGAGATGCTTTGATATACGGTGCTTTAATCAGGCAAATCAGTGAAAAGAACCAAAGAACTTACACAAACAAAGACATTGCCAGTGATATGACCAAAGCTGTCTTGGCACAGTACACTCTGGCCAACGCTTAGTTCAAGCCTCCAGTCATAACAAGTCAGAAGAAGATTAGTGAGAGACTGCTAGCCAGTTGGGAAAAGGCAAGAGATATCTCTCTTGGGAGAGGAAAACTTGCAGTTAAGGACAGCTTTGCCAAGCAACTGGACCAGTTATTTGACATAATTACTTGCAAGTGCCCAATTGTTCTCTGTCCTGAGTTTGGATGCGATCGTGACTGCTAAATCCAGGCCCACATCTCCTGTATTTGCAAGCGTGAACTGAAGATTCCTGTGATCGAACTGGCATTTGTCAAAGCACAGAGAGAGAAAGACTGGCAGTATAGGGGCTCTCATGATTTCTAGCCAAGATATTCCGGAGTCCAAGAGACAGGAGGCTGCCACAGAGAGACAGAGGAGAAGAGTTGCCGAGGAAAAGAGACTTGAGAAGGCCCAGGGTGAGGTAAAAAAGGCCGATGATTGGAGTCAAGCTGATTCAGAGTTTAATGACTTCCCCATGGCTGATCCGAGTGCTGACCAGGAGAATGGTGACTTTGTCCCTAACCCAGAAAATAATGATCCCAAACCTTCCAGGCATAAGATTCGAAATAGGAAAGATATCCCGAGCATAGCTCTGGCCAGCATGCGACACCACACTGGTCTCAGAGAGAAACTGCAGAGATAGCAACAGCTGCCTGGATTGACGGTGGTTTGATAACACCTGATGATGTTCACCTGGTGATAGATCATAACAAAGTAAGGAGAGCTCAGGAGAAACTTGTCAGTAACCTAGAAGAGGAGTTTGATAAGGGAATAAGAGAAAATGGAATCAATTGTTTGTTCTTTGATGGGAGAAGGGATGACACTAAAGTGTTCATGAAAGTTGGAGATTCTGACAAGTTATTCCCTGCCATGGTGAAGGAGGAACACTACTCCTGCTGCAGTGAACCAGGAGGGAAGTATTTGTGGCATTTCACTCCAGAGAAAGATGACATCAGGAAACCAGCTGAGATAGTGGCAGATAACATTGTGAACTGGCTCAGAGAGAGGAACGTAGACCAGACCCTGCAGGCCATTGGAGGGGACAGCACCAACACGAACACAGGGTAGCAAGGGGGGGTCATACAGTGGATAGAGCGGAAGATTGGTAGGAAGCTGGTCTGGATTGTTTGTGACCTCCACACCAACGAGTTGCCACTCAGACATCTGATCCAGGAGCTGGATGGCAAGACTTTTTCAAACAACAGATGGTCTGGTCCTCTTGGCAAGATGCTGGACTCTGCCACTGAGTTAGAAATAAATCCGAGCTTTGAAAAATCACAGTTGGCCCTCCACTCGTTGAGCTTGCACATACTGTCATTGACGACCTGAGTACTGACCAGTACTATGGTTACATGATTTGCAGTGCCATCAAAACTGGGGTCATGCCTGATAGACTTGTTTACCTGCAGATAGGTCCAGTCTCACATTCTAGGTGGCTCACAACGGCTCTCAGGTTCTGCAGAATTTGGGTCGCTCATCATAAACTGAAAGGGAACCAGCTTCACAACCTGAGACTTATTGTCCAATTCATCGTGAGTGTCTACTTGCCAAATTGGTTCAACACCAAGGTCAAGCCACTGTTCTCCCAAGGTCCGAGGGTGATGTTCTTCCAGCTTGAGCTCCTGAGGAGTCAGCTAAGGAAGGTTGTTCAGATTAGAGCAGACTGTGAGGAGATCTTCCTGGTATGCTCATCCCGGAGGCAGTTCCTGCAGACAATGCTCTGCAGTAAGGATGAGGAGGAGAGAAGAGTGGCAGTCAAAAAGATCTTGGATATGAGACTTATGAGAGGATCTGGGCATGACGAATCAGTTGGTGACGATTCTTTCAGGGTCAGGAAGACTCCTGAAGTCAATCTAGGTGCCAAGACCCTCACTGATCTCATAGATCTGGATAACATCCAGGCTGGCAGTGAGCCCCCTCTTACCTGCAGCCTCACCAATGTTCAAGTCAGAGCTTTCCTGGTCAAACCCATGCATGTCCCTGCCTGGCCCTCGCACACCCAGCGTATAGAGCGTTGTGTACAGCAAGTGAGCGAGGCCAGCAGTCACGTGTACAGCCAGGAGAGGAGGGAAGGCTACATCCGAGCTCAGGTGGTCAGCAGGGAGGTGATGAGTAGAAACAGAAGCAAGAAAGACATGTTCTCTATGGTGTGCAGCAACACCGGGTCGTAGTAGTAAAACCGGTTTTTGTATTTGATGATTTTGTTTTCTAAATGAATATTAAATTTAATAAATGTGTCAAGATCATTCGTTTCACTATTCTGGATCATTTTCATCCTAATAAATTAACCTGATACATTTACTTTACTTTAAATAAGCTATTTAGTGGTGTTGGTAAATGGGTGGGAATACTGAATTTTCATAAGATTTCAAGTTAAAATTTACCTAGCAAAAAATAAAAACTTTTCAAATCTGAAGATATCACATGATTCTGCACATAGAACTACATCATTAATACCATGGGCCGATTTTTCAAACTCAAAAAAAAAAAATTCGCCTCCGTATGACACACCCTACTACCACACTCCACCACCCCCACTCTCTCCTCCCCTCACATTCGCTCACCATCTTTTTTTTTCATCTCCCTCAATTCTACACACTCCTTCCTACCCCCATGTTACTTAAATCCCCCACACATTCCTCCCCACACACATTCAGTTTGCCCTCACCTTTGACCCCCACTCACACTCCTCCGCGTGACTATAAATACCTCAACTCTCACCTACTTACACACTCTCCTCTCTGGGTCGTCGTGTCTTTCAACTCTCGTCACCAAAGTGTGTTATTTTTCTTTTGTTAACTCGCACCATTTCACGGTCGATGATCACCAACAAGACCTGTGGTGGTGGCCGCAAAGATGAGTTCCGCGGACCTCGATGTTTTTTAATGGTTAAATGTTTTAGGTGAAATTGTGGTGGTGGTGGTGGTGGTGGTGGTGGTGGTGGTGGTGGTGGTGGTGGTAGTGTTAATGGTGTGGTGTGGTATTGGTGGTGGTAGTGTTGGTGGTGGTGTTACTGGTGGTGGTAGTGGTGGTGGTACTGGTGGTGGTGGTGTTGGTGGTGGTAGTGTTAATGGTGGTGGTGGTACTGGTGGTAGTGTTGGTGGTGGTGGTGTTAGTGGTGGTGGTGTTACTGGTGGTGGTAGTGTTAGTGGTGGTACTGGTGGTGTTAGTGTTAGTGGTGGTGGTACTGGTGGTGGTAGTGTTAGTGGTGGCGGTACTGGTGGTGGTAGTGTTAGTGGTGGTGGTGGGAGTGATTGGTAGTGATTGTAGTTGTAGTGGTTGTGGTGGTTGTAGTCGTGGTGGGTGGTGGTACTGGTGGTGGTGGTGATTGTGGTGGTAGTGATTGTATTGGTAGTGGTTGTGGTGGTTTGTAGTCATTGGTGGTGTTTGTAGTGGCGGTGTGCTGGTGGAGGTAGTGTTAGTGGTGGTGGTGGTGGTGGTTGTGGTGGTGGTACTGGTGGTGGTGGTTGGTGGTGGTACTGGCGGTGGTGTGTTAGTGGTGGTGGTGGTGGTGGTGGTGGTACTGGTAGTGGTAGTGTTAGTGGTGGTTCTGGCGGTGGTAGTGTTAGGTGGTGGTGGTACTGGTGGGTGGTAGTGTTGGTGGTACTGGTGGTGGTGGTGGTGGTGGTGGTGGTGGATGGTGTTAGTGGTGGTACTGGTGGTGTGTGGTAGTGGTGGTTGGTAGTGTTGGTGGTGGTGTGGTGGTTTGTGGTGGTGGCGGTGTGAAGTTGGTGGTGGTGTGGTGGTGGTGCTGGTGGTGGTGGTGGTGGTGGTGGTGGTGGTGGTGGTGGTGGTGGTGTTATTGGTGGTACTGGTGGTGGTAGTGTTTGTGGTGGTGGAGGTGGTGGTGTGGTGTTGGTGGTGGTGGTGTGTTGGTGGTGGTGGTGGTGGTGGTAGCTGGTGGTGTTGTTGGTAGTGGTGGTGTGGGTGTGTTGGTGGTGGTACTGGTGGTGTGTGGTGGTGGTGGTGTGGTGTGGTGGTACTGGTGGTGGGTGGTGGTGGTACTGGTGGTGGTGGTGGTGGTGGTGGTGGTGGTAATGAGTGTACTGGTGGTAGTGTTTTGGTGGTGGTGGTGGTGGTGGTGGTGGTGGTGGTGGTGGTGGTGGTGGTACTGGTGGTGGTAGTGGTGTGGTGGTGGTGGTGGTGGTGGTGGTGGTGGTAGTTGGTGGTGGTGGTGGTGGTGGTTGTGGTGGGTGGTGGTGGTGGTGGTGGTGGTGGTGTGGTGGTGGTGGTGGTGGTGGTGGTGTGTGTGTGGTGGTGGTGGTGGTGGATGGTGGGGTAGTGGGTGGTGGGTTGTGGTGGTAGTGGTGGTGGTGGTGGTGGTGGTGGTACTGGTGGTAGTGTTAGTCGGTGGTGGTATTGATTGTGGTGGTAGTGTTTGTGGTGTTAGTGGGTGGTAGTGAGGTGGTGGTGGTAGTGGTTGTGGTGGTAGTGGTTGTGGTAGTAGTGATGTTAGTAGTGGTGGTGGTAGTAGTGGTGGTGGTAATGGTGATGGTAATGGTGGCGGTAGTGGTGGTGATAGCAGTGGTGGTAGTGGTGATGGTGGTATTAGTAACGGTGGTGTTAGTTGTGGTGGCGGTGACAGCGGTGGTAGTGGCGGTGGCGGTTTTTGTGATGGTGGTAGCATTGGTGATGGTAGTGGTGGTGGTGGTAGTGGCGGCGGTGGTAGTGGTAGCAGTGACAATGGTTGGGTTGGTGCGGCGGTAACGGCTGTGGCGTTAGCTTAGGTGGTGGTGGTTGTTGTGGTTTTTATGGTGGTGGTGTGGTGGTGGAACGTTCGTAAGACCTCAATGAATTAGAATTGAGGGTGGGAGAGAAAATGATAAGAGGTATGGGAGGGAGGGAGGGAGGGAGGGTGGAAGAGGGGGCTATGGGAGGGAGTTGGGGAGAGTGCGTGGGATATGATGTACTCTATAGGCAAATAATAATAATAATATTAAACGAAATCAACAATAATAACAATAACAATTCAGGAACATCAAACCACCAAAACAAAAATTGAAGCCCTACACCACAATAATAATCAAACAAAAATAAAAACAACCAAATCTCTTGAGTGATTATAACCTTAGAGGCTTTACCTGAGGCTACACACCTTTAATTACCTCCACATATTGATAATCTATATTGGATCACCTTTTAAGTTAAGTGAGGATAGGAAACTTAGATACTTGGACTTGGATAATAATGGGGAGGTAATGGGATATATTAGAGTTAAAGGGATATAATAGTTAATGGAGATTTTAATGAGTAGTTAATCAAGTTAATGGAGGTAATGTGATGTTTATGGATTTAATGGGAAGGTATTGGGGTTAATAGGCAGTTAATAGGGTGATCATTGATTTGATGGGTAGTTAATTCCGTTAATGAGTAGTTAAAAATTTAGCAAACAGTTAATGGAGGTTCATGAGAAGTTAATGTGTAGTTGGGAGTTTATGGGGGAGAAAATGGTGTTAAGAGGATATATTACACTAAGGGGAATAATGGAGTTAATGGAGCTAATGGGAGTTAATGGTGTTAATACGGAATTATATACAGTTAACGGAGTTTATATCAAATTCATGGCACTGAGATAATGTGAAGTTATTGGGAGAGATACTCGAAAGTTAATGGAGTTATAATAGCTAATGGGGAGTTAAATAAATTAATGGGGGTGTTAGTGCGGAGTTAATGGTGTTCATGGGGATGTTCATGGAGATACAATTATTAAATAGGTAATTTTTGGTGATTTTTTTATGTTAAGGAGCGAAAATAATATATGTTTTGCTTGATACTTCATATATTTCAATTCTCTTTCTTTCGTTCTTACTCTTTTTTATCACACTCTCTCTCTTGCTTTCTCTCTCTTTCTCTGTCTCTTTATCTTTGTCTCTCTTTTCTTATCTCTCTCTCTCTCTCTCTCTCTCTCTCTCTCTCTCATCTCAGCAAATCAGATTTTAACTCGGCAAAAGTTTTTTGGTTAACCATGCAACATGTCTTGAAAACTCACAATGTCAAATTACTGAAGAATATTTTAAAAAATACATATAAATATTACGTATATAATTTATCACATATATATAAATTACATATATAAATAACTATGTATATTAACTATCATATAAACATTTCAGCGTGTATATAAATCAGGTCGACAACAGGTAGATAGGGGCAGGTGTTTCATTAATTAAACCGATGGTCTTATTTAGTTACACGAGGATAATTGTGATGAATAATTTTTGTGAGCTGTATGTTAATTGTACACACACACACACACGCACACACACACACACACACGCACACACATTATATACTAAACGCAAACTACATATTATACACGATACACAAATGACACTTTATACAATATACACAAACTATACATTATACACTATACATAACCTATACATTATACACAATACACAACCTATACATTATTCACCATATAACACTGGGCAACAAAAACTGGGCCACGATTTCAAATGTGAAGTCAGAATGCAGCCATCACGCCAGGTTTTTAAGTTATGTATATGTATTAATGATACCCGCCATGCTATATTAGACACTTTATGATTGTATATTGCCACATTGTACATCTAACAACAGTGCTTAGTAATTACTTTCACATCATATTTAGATAACAATGATTGGTCTCCACGTTTATAATGCGTAGTATACAACTCAAGAACATAAACACGTTACAGAAAAAGACCTAAATAAAAATATTAAAACATGCTAAACTAATTTCAATATATTCAGCTTAAGCACCGCTCAGAAGTGCTCTTGCGTTTGTGTGTGGAAATGGTCTCCCGTTGTAGGAACCAGCAGTAATCACCCATCATGTTTGGGGTGAACCGGCCTTGATACCTAGTTTCCATCATCGTTTACCTCACCCAAATTACGTGGAAAGAAATCAAGATGAGAATGCAAGAAGTGCATTTTATGAGACATCCTACAGCCTATTCGCTGATAAGAGGTTCCATTGCTGTAGTCTGGAGCCCAACGCTTCTGCCTTCTCCTTTGACAATGACAGGTCTCTCACCAGATCGTTCAACTCTTCTTGATTTAGTAAGTGTGGCTTCTTTTCCTCAGATTCAGGTTCATACAGTTGATCCGTAGCAGCATCATCGCACTCATCATCATCAGAGTTGTCATCGCTTTCACCTGCAGTAGCTGCTGGGGGAACTGGCACAGGCGAATCCAAGTCTTGGGGGACCGGCTTCAGAGCAGTCTTACATTCTGGATATACAATTTCTTACTTGAGTTTCTTTGAGAAACCAGCAATATTTGTCATACAAAAGGTATTCCCTTCCTTTTGCCACTTAACCACTGCGTGAGCCCTGAATTACACACGATGCAGCAAACATGAGGTGCCCAGATCTTGTCTTGGTCTCCAACTTTACATCCAAAATAATACTTTTAAGCAGTTTTTACTCTGTTGGCAAGGTTCTTGCGCTGGTCACGTGGAGTGTATTTTCCACAGGTATAGCAAAAGTTATCAGGGTGATTCACACAACCTCGCCTATTCATGATGTCTGTAGTAACATAGGCCTAACTTGAAAATGCAGAAAAAAATTAGGCTATACCCTGAAAAGATAGATATTATTAGCATGGAATAAATTCTAAATAGGATGCATTCTTAAAAGGTATTATATTACATTTAAAACCTTTATTATCAAGTTACTAATCCAATTATGCTTGGTTGGTGCTAGGTAGCCCAGTGTAATTTGATCATATGTATAACTTAAAATCCTGACGTGCTGGGAAAATTCTGAGTTTAGATTCAGAATCAGCATACTTGATTTAGTCTAAACCAAAATCTTTGTTGTCCAGTTAATGGAGTTAGAGGAACTAGTGGGGAATTAAATGAATTAATGGGGCGCTACTGCGGAGTTATAAGTTGTGTATAGTGTATAATGCAGTTTGTGTACAGTGTATACTGTAAAGTTTGTGTATAATGGATAATTATCCACTATACACAACTATACATTGTACACGATACACAAACAACATTGTACACTATACACAACCTATAATGGTTGCCCCCTCGTGTAACGAGGATGGCCGGCCCATTGGCCCAAGGGCCATCTAGGCGTGAATTTGTTTAATGCAGAAGCTGTCGCCAACAAAACAACCACATCATAAGTTAACGAGCTGCATGTCCCAGTGTCTCCCAGTGTCAAGGAATAGTCTGAGAAGACCGGACAACTCGCCAACAACACTGGCTAACCATTATCCTGGAATACGATCCGCAAATCGATTAACATCAAGGTTCCCAATTACTTCTGGGTAGACAGAGGCAAATGGCGTAAAGAAACTTGACACAACCTATACATTATACACAATATACAAACTATACGTTATACGCAATACACTAACTATACATTATACGCAGTAGAGAACACGAGGAGACAAAGAAACCAGAGATGAATTCATTAGTTTCAATTACACGAGAAAAAACGCCTGGTTCTGTTACATGTTAAATGTACCCTCAATATATAGTATATAACATCATAAGTCACAAATCTATCGCTGGAAATGGATACATGGCAATAAACTTTTATGATATACAGTATGTATGGTTTTTGTCAAAAAAAAATATATATATATATATATATATATATATATATATATATATATATATATATATATATATATATATATATATATATATATATATATATATATATATATATATATATATATATATATATATATATATAGTATATTGTATATACAGTATATATAGCCCCAGTGTAGTCCACACCTGTAACCGCACATGGTCCTGTTCCCTGTATTCTATCAGAGGGCAGGTCTGGAGGTCCTAGATAAGACATCGGTCTTGCTTCGTAACTCTTGCAATGAATACAATTCTTTGGATAGCGCTTAAACGCTTGTCTTCCTTTAGGTATCCACTGCATTTTCCTTAGGTAGGCTAGAGTGTCAGCCATACCACCATGGAGAGAGGTTTGGTGAGCCTCTTCTACAGTTAATTTAGTCAAATGACTTTCTTCAGGTAAGAAGATAGGAAAACGTGTAGGTAAAGGTAAATCAGCTTTCCCTATCCTCCCATGACATCTTTTGAAGCCCTTTTGATCTAGGAACAGTCCTAAATCCTTGATTAGTTTATGTTTAAAAAAATTTGGATATTTTGTGGACAATAAGTCCTTGACCTGTTTGAACTCATCACCTTGTACTTGTTTTATCCAGTAGTCTAAGGGATCAATAGATTTCATTCTAGTTTTCTTTTCCAAAAAGTCAAAAACTATTTTAGTAGTGGATAATAATCTGTTCAGAGAAGAAAATTTCGTAATGTCTATAGCTGAAAGATCAGGAATTGTGACTGGGTCCACGTGTACAACTGTTTCATCAGAACGCTTTTTGAACAGGCCATTCGTTTGAAGTCAGCCAAGAAGGACCTTCAAACCATAACTGGTCATTCAAGAGTTTTTTGACATTAGCTCCCCAGGACAATATATCTGCTGGATTGTCTTTAGATGACACATGCCATAATTTAATTCGGGACTGCATTTCTAAAATTTTCTCTACCCGATTCCTGACATATGGAATGTGGCTACTTCCTTGTATTGCAATCCAATGCAGACAGATTTCACTGTCTGTCCAAATGAAGATTTTGACAGACAGTAAAACTGTGACATTTACATATTTTGCTGTGCGAGTCCCTACCTCAACCGCTGTCTTCTTTTTTAGAGGTGTAACCCTTGATTTAGCCATAATCAGTCTACTGTCAACGCCTCCTGCTCAGTTTCCACTACCCCCTGTAAATTATCCATCTAGAAGTTCTGCCCTATTTCTGGACACTTCCATATTACGGAAATACTGCTGAAGAGCACTACGGAGTAGGAAAGGACTTGAACATGAGCCAAACAATACAGACTTAAACTGGTAGGTAATCAATGGACTTCTTGAACTGAACGGGTTTTCTGGCCAAAGGAATTTAGTAAACTTTCTGTCTTCTTCCCCAAGACCTATCCTGAAGAATGCCTTAGATATATCCTCCACATAGGCATATTTCTTCGTTCTAAATTTTAATAGGATATCCCCAAGTTTCCATTCAGATTTGGTCCTTTGTATAAGCAGTCATTCAAACTAGGAGCTCCTTTACTGGCTCTCTGACTACAATTGAATACTATTCTTACTGGAGTAGTGGTTGATACTCTCTTCACGGCCAAGTGTGGCAAATATTGACCAATAATATGATCACTATCAGTGACTCTCTCTATAAAGTGAGTAGCCAGTTGATCCTTTATGATATTGTCAAATGTTGTCAATAGGGAAAGTTTTTTTTTTTTAGTCCGCTTAATAGTGTTTTAACTTGTCTTTTGGCGGCATAATGATTAGTTGGTAATGCAGGAGTATTTAACTTCCATGGTAATTCCACCCAATATTGCCCATCTTTATATTCAACTGTTTCTAAATAATGACCATAAGATATTTTACCTTCGGGTGTTGGCTGTTCAGGATTTATTCCTATAGTATCTAGATCCCACAATTTGTGCACCGGTTCAATCTCTTCTTGAATAGCCTCTTGTATCTGAGTAGGCCCTATTACTGCCCCTATTCTGGCCACCAGAAGAGACTGGGCCTCACAAAAACCGAGTCTATTAAGTTGTTTGTGCATGGAGAGGAATATTGGTATGGCAAGAGACCCATTATAAGGTTACCTCCTGGACTTGTAATCCTTTGGACATAATATTTTTTAATAGTCTTCCGAAGGAACCTTCCGCAATAATCAGGTCCAATGATCAACCTAATAGGACCAACCATATCTGATTCCATTTTTCCATCAGCTAACTTCACTCCCTGGGATTTAAGATATTCTACTGTTTGTCTCGGTCCTTTGTTTACTATCTTCGTGTCCATGGGGTCTATTACAGCTGCTGTCACGTGACACTTATATCTACCTAACTGGACTCGTGGTTTTACCAAATCAAAAGATTGTGAGTCTTTGCTCGCCAGGAATCCCATAATGACCATATTTACTTAATTTATTGTCGGCAACTGCAGTGCACGAGCAACATCTCCAGAGATGAAAGTCTTCTGTGCTCCAGTATCAAACAATGCCCTGACCATTATGGATTTCTTACCATTAATTATTTTGATTTCTGCTGTGGGTACAGCTGCTGGTACAGTTACTGAGTTAGGAGGGTTAGTTAATGACATGCTTACATTTACTGGCTTTACTTGACCCTCTTCTTCAATACTTACTCAACGACACAATGCACTATGATGGGTTTCGGCTTTACATCAAAAGCAAGTGGACAACTTCGATGAACACCACTCTCTTGCCTTATGGTTAGGGCTCAGACATATTAGACAAGAGCTCCTTCCTTTCAGTTTATTAAGACAGGACAGCAAATCTGGGTAGTTTTTACAATACACTGTACTGTGCTGTTTACTGCAGAATATGCAGGTTTTTGCATTAAGATTTAGAGTTTTTTTCTGATCTGTTCAGAACCTGCTTTCCCTGAGTAACATATAGCTGTATTTGCTGTCTTTGTCATTGACTTATCTCTTACAGAAGTGAGGTAGGTACCTATTTCTTCCTTCCACACTACTCCCCCTGGTTCCTTTGTTACAGCTTTTTGTGGTATGTCTTTCCCTTTCGTTTCTATACTTTCTTTCCTGAATGATGATTGTAAGTGTTTACACAGTTCCATTAATCCCTCTTCTATCTCTTGGTATGAAAGGTAATTCTTTTGATACTTATGGTACAATTCATCACAAGTTCTTTTGGGGAGTTTTTTCTGTACTATGTGATTTATCAACCAGGAAACAGTAGATAAGTTCTTGAGATTGTTCAGTGATTTTAAAGTACAACTTAGAGTAATAAGAAAGGCTTGTAATTAATCATAGTTATGTTTGGGACCAGGAAGATCCAACAATTTGTATATGGCTGCCTGTAAGCGTAACTCTACGTCCTCGAAATTAGCCTTTACGACTGATACAGCTGCATCATAATTGACTTCTTCAATGGTAAGTTCTGATACTAGATCATAAGCTGCTCCTTTTAACTGACATAGCAAATATGACAACTTAATAACTTTAGGCACTTCAACTCTGCCATATACTAAATACTTGAATTTATCCCAAAAGGATTTCCAATTTTCTTTTCCACTAAACTCAGGGAGTGTTAGGATAGGTAACTGTAGTTTGGGCAGTGCTCCGACACTGCTTCCTGATGTACTATCCGGACACTTACCCAAATTACTCTCACATTTCTTTAGTATAGATAAGTAAGACTCCACTGATCAATCATATGGCGTTGTCTCTAGGTCGTACTCATCACTTAAATCCTCAGATATCAAATGATCTTCATACTAAGTGTAAGCTTCCTCATATTTTGTCCAACGACCTTTCAAGATTTCAATCTGAGTAGCTAAATTACCCTTGAGGATTGTACCACTTTGCAACAAATCTTTACATTCATTTACACTCCTAGTTACCCATCCCAATTTTGCACTCACAGATCTCATTAGAAGTCCCTCAGACATTTTGATTAATTTCAAGCAAGCAAATAATAAATAGTACCAGACCAAGTTGTATTAAAATACAAAATTAAAGATTTTACTCTAACCACAGACAACAAATAAACGATGCTAAATCAAGGTTTGTAGGCCTTACACCATAGGTTTCCAAAAACACTAGAAGTTAGTAAATCTCCGGTAGAGGTTCCCGTTGCTTAAGAATAAGACGATGGTGCAGGCTTTGTGTGAAAAACAACAAAACCAAGAAGAAATTTGTTACCCTAACGCAGAAGGTCCCGGGTTCGATTTCTTAACTAGTGAGATATTGTTTGTATATTGCAGTCCATGTATTGGACTGTAAATATATATATATATATATATATATATATATATATATATATATATATATATATATATTTCATTAGCCTAATAAAGCACATGGACTTCTACATACAATCAACACCTCAACCCGCCAGGATGCGAACCCACGGCCCACGAGCCTTTGACTGTGACCGGGGAACGCTACCGCTGGACCACCAGGATACTAAAAGCAATCCTAGACTTTGTTATATTTCACACAAAGCCTGTTTAACGAGCTTATGGCGCCGTGAACCTCTAATGGGGACTACCCGTATCACATAGGTGGTCAGAGTAACGTCTAGAACTGCTTTTAGTATCCTGGTGGTCCTGAGGTAGCGTTCCCCGGTCACAGTCAAGGGCTCGTGGGCCGTGGTTTCGAATCCTGGCGGGTTGAGGTGTTGATTATATATATATATATATATATATATATATATATATATATGCAGATAACCACAAGGAAAGAAGAAAACACGAAGTTCCCAAGCGCTTTTGTGTAATTCACATCTTCAGGGGTGAGTACAGACTAGAGAGAGAAATACAAACCAAGGTGTATATATACAGAGGAGGGCGAGACCAGGTCCACAATGGTCAGGTATTAGGTAATGACCCTACTAATCTTTAAATAGCACACAACGGTTGGTGGTCAGGTCAGATGGTCAGGTGACCCGGCCTTCTCACCTGGTTACAAATCTTCTTAATTACAAAATTGTCCAACTTGTACATGCCGTTACTCAAATTCATGTTGAATGCTTCTGTATGTTTAATAAGACTAGATTCTATGATGTTCCTCCTATCAATTGAATTACATGGTAATATTGAGGAGGCATTATCCCAGTCAATGCAATGCTTGTTATCCCTCAAATGAACAAACAGAGCATTGGATTCCTGGCCTGTCCTAACACTGTATTTGTGTTGTTTAATTTTAGTTGCAAGATCTTTTCCTGTCTGGCCTAAGTAAAACATATTACATTCCTTGCAAGGAACTTTATAAATGCAACCAATTGTGTTGTTGGGGGAGTTCTTGATTAACATTTGTTTAACAGTGCATGTGTTTTTAAATGCCACATTGACGTTCCAGGTTTTTAGTTGTGAAGGAATGTGTGAGAAATTTTTGTGAAATGGTAATATTAAGATATTCTTATGGTCATGGGTGGGCTTGGGATCAGTTCTATAAAAAGTTTTCTTAGTAATGTTTAGGCATTTGTCTATGAAAGATCTAGGGTATTTAAGGTTTGAGCCAATATTATATATATATTTGTATTCCTCATCGATGAATTCCGGGCTGCAAATTCTCAAAGCACGTAAAAATATTGTTGAAAATACTGACTGTTTGTCTTTATTATGGTGGGCAGAATAATAATGAATGTAGGAACACACATTAGTTGGTTTTCTATAAATACTGAACTTAAAAGTGTTACCTATTCTGTGTATCAGACAGTCTAGGAATGGCAATTTACAGTCTTGCTCTAATTCCACAGTGAATTTGATCGAGGGGGCTAAGTTGTTAAGTTGTGGCAGGAAAGCTTTTAGGTCCTCATTACATGGCCAGAGACATAATACATCATCAACATATCTAAACCAGACTGCTGAGGGTGGTAAAATATTACTTAATAGTTTCTTTTCAAAGAATTCCATATATAGGTTGCTTAATACAGGTGAGAGTGGATTACCCATTGCCATACCAAATTTTTGAGCATAATATTCTCCATTGAATTCGAATTTGCAATCCTTAATACATAGTTTGATGAGTTCGATGAAGTCGTCTTTCGAGACGGGCAGTGAAATATCATCCAGGGAATCTATGAGGAACTCTAGTAAATCATCAACTGGGACCTTTGTAAAGAGTGATGTTACATCAAAACTGACCAGTTTAAAATCATAATTAATGTGTAAGTTATTGAGTTTATCAACCAGATCCATATTATTCTTGATATTGGAGTTAGAAATGTTGCCAACTAGGGGATTTAGTAAAGAAACTAACCATTTAGCTCAGTTGGGTCAATCCCTTATAAACTATCTAAATGGTTCACGGCGCCATCAGCTCGATGAACAGGCTTTGTGTGAAATATAACAGAGTCTAGAACTGTTTTTAGTGTCCTTGTGGGCTAGCCGGGAAGCGTTCCCTAGTCCCACCCAGTAGGTCGAGGGTTCGATTCCTTGCTGGTGAGGTCGTTGATTATATGTTCAAACTCCGCGTGCTATATGGACTAAAAATGAAGTATATATATATATGTACCTCGCGTTTCATACCAGCTGGATTCGGTTAAATGCTACTGACACCACATACGAGGCACGGGCAGTTTCCCAATGAGGTTCACGGCGCCATCAGCTCAATGAACAGGCTTTGTGTGAAATATAACAGAGTCTAGAACTGCTTTTAGTGTCCTTGTGGGCTAGCCGGCAAGCGTTCCCTAGTCCCACCCAGTAGGTCGAGGGTTCGATTCCTTGCTGGTGAGGTCGTTGATATATATATATATATATATATATATATATATATATATATATATATATATATATATATATATATATATATATATATACACACTATAGGAATAACTGTCTGTCTGTTCTGGGCAGCTGAAACGGCACAATCGTTTTTCATCAAACTTGGTGGAAAAATCGCAAAAAAATTCGTAGAGTGGAACAAACCTGGTCCCATGTCGATGGTTTCTTTAGGAAGGCATTAATTAACCATTTTATTTAAGGATGGAAAACGATGCAAGTCTACGGACTTGGCGCAGCATAATTAACCATGCAAGTCTACTGACTTGCAGCACCCTCATTCGCTGTACGCAGTCAACTGGATACAATACAGTACAATACCATACAATACCATACAATACCATACCATACAATACAATACACAAGTAACTATAAATATTTGTAAGATATCCGTAAGATATTAACTGTTGGAAATGTGATTAAATGTTTTGTTATTAATCCAGTGTGAAATGTATGGGTATTGGTGGTACAATCCTAATGGACTCTAATCCTGTTGATTAGGTGAGGTTAATCTGGGTTTATTGAGATTAAAGATAAGGTGTGGGGTTTATTCTACCTGTGTTAGTCTCAGGTCCGACCCTTATTGTAACAATCACGACCGTGATCATAACAACCACGACCTTGATTATAACAACCAGGACTATGATTATAACAACCACGACCATGATTATAACAACCACGACCATGATTATAACAACCACGACTATGATCATAACAATCCACGACTATGATTATAACAACCACGACCATGATTAAAACAACCACGACCATGATTATCACAACCACGACCATGATTATAACAACCTGGACTATGATTATAACAACCACAACCATGAGTATAACAACCACGACCATGATCATAACAACCACGAATATGATTATAACGACCGCGACCATGATTATAACAACCACGATTATGATCATAACAACCACGACTATGATTATAACAACCACGACCATGATTATAACAACCACGATTATGATCATAACAACCACGACTATGATTATAACAACCACAACCATGATTATAACAACCACGACCATGATTATAACAACCAAGACTATGATTATAACAACCACGACCATGATTATAACAACCACGACTATGATTATAACAACCACGACTATGATTATATTGCCTACGACCATGATTATAACAACCACGACCATGATTATAACAACCACGACCATGATTATAACAAGCACGACCATGATTAAAACAACCACGACTATGGTTATATCACCCACGACCATGATTATAACAACAACGACTATGATTATAACAACCACGACCATGATTATAACAACCACGACCATGATTATAACAACCACGACCATCTGGAAAACGATGTCGCTGTACGCTGTCAGCTGGACGGCGGTTACGCGCTAGCCAAGCACGAGCATTCGAACTTTCATGCTTTGGTAAACTGTACCACCGGACTCGCCACCGGGCACGAAGGGCCCACGATCTCTTGTTTTCCTCTATACAGTTTGGTTATTTTACATGATTATACAGTCCACGTTTATAGGGTCGACGTACCGATATAACTAAGGCACACAAGGTAACTTCTCACACCTGTACCAAGCTTCACACAGTGCTAAAGACCAGTCAGGTCAAAGGACGACCAGCGGGTGTGACCTCCCCCTACGGTGCCCATAGATGAATTGTGACAATAAATTGTGCTTTAGCTAAACATTTGCAATTCCTTCCGGAAAGTTTTTATGAAAACTATTGTGTACCTAGAAGAAATCTTTCTGTAACAAATTATCATAACAATCAAGGAACTGATAAATATGATGGCAGATATAATGAAACCACGTAGTATTATACCGGAAGTTAAATAGAAAGGAAGAGAATCCTGTATGTCAGGAAACTGCTGAAATTTTTAATCTGGAAATATTGTATGGGCACCATTTCAGAAGTAATGTTTGTGTCAAATGCAAGATGATGCGAATAGTCAAGGTGTGATTACATTACTGCTAATTTTACAATAGTCTGGTGTTATATGATAACCTTTCACTACTAAATATTTAAATACATCCTTGCATATAATTATTACACTGGTTTGATCTGGGAAATAAATACATTGTACATTATTGACATGTGCGGGAAACACTAACCTATGTGGTATTGGATTGTATACACATTGTTGTAGAGCTGTTGAGGCATTATTTGTACTATAGATAATTCATAAGTAACTTCTGCAGCCGTGTGAAAGCGAAAGCGTACGCAGGACAAACATTGACTTACAATGATTTAGGACTTCATCCTTAGTCACAGCAACTAATAAAAAATCTTCTGAAACTACTATTAGTTCATTTTGTTTGTTTGGAATTAAGAGATCGTTATTAAATTTCAATGGAAATGATTCCAAGTGCCCTGCATGATTTTTTTTTTTTGGTGATTTTAGTCGAATGTGTATTAGTATTTCCCTGTGTGTTAAGGTTGCCTCTATTAAGGGGGAAGAATATTCCACTTCATGCTCCTGACAGATAGGAGTTAGATGATATTTAGTTTCATCTATATGCAAAGCGGCAATAAGATGACCAACTGGCAACACCTGTGCATCAACACGACCTAACCCTGCATTCACTTGATCAGTTATGAGCCTACTGTTGGTTTCTATGAAAGCTTGTACAGAGGCTTCAGCTGCATGCATATATTCCGTAAAGCAGAGTAGCCATTCCAGTGTAGATTCTGACCCTGTGAATCCCTGGACAACGCATGTTAATTGATTAGTTTCGTCAACAATTGCATTCATTTGAGAGGTACTGCCTTGTAGGACTGTTCAATGACACTATTTTATTTCTTAACCCCTTCTGAAACTGCATTCATTCTGTTTCCTAGTTTAGTTACATCGTCGGCGGTTGCCGTATCAAACTAGGTGTTACTTATTAAACCAACAAAGTTAAATAGACTACGTTTTTGACGCCGCTAAGAATGTACATTCTTCCCGATATCTTCAGGAGATATAGGGAGCTTTCCCTCGAAGTGATTTACTGGTTTGAGTAGACTATTCATACGGTCGTTCTGAAGTGAGATGGTAAGAGGGAGTGTTGTAGAGATTATATATTATTGCTGGAGGCTGTTTCAATATGGACAGCTATTGAACTCAGGTGCACTGGCATGGGCAATCAATCATGGAGCTCGTGCTTGACAGTTACAACGTCTTGTACTACAAGTATTTTGCCAAGTGGGGCAACTAAAGCTCAGGGTTTGACGACGTCTGCTGGGGATGCGGCTGTTGTCACCACGCCTTCAGACCACACACACACACACACACACACACACACATATATATATATATATATATATATGTTAGCGGGAGAGAGAAGGGGAGAAGAGAAGACGGGAATGTTGCGTTCAGCACGTTAAAGGGGCGAGATGCAGTTTCTTAGAACAATTTTTTAGGGGGGTCGTACAAACGCCGCGCCATTGGCGATGCTGAGTTCAAGGTCGTCTGAGGGAAGACCGCGCTCCCGCTACATGCGAGAGTTTGTGGAACTAGGCCTATACGATATTGAATGTAGTTTACCGAATTAATAATGATGCGATTCATGAAGTTAAGGGACTATTATTGAATTTGAAATTATTATACATCATTTACCAGTCTGAATAATGTTACGGGTGTCCCAAGAAAGTTATTAGTTAGGCAGAAAATATGTCACTAGGCCTAAGCTAGTGCCTTGGAGAGACGGGAGGCTGGCTGGTCCTCAGTCACGTGAAAGTGATCAGACCTACAGGATATCCCTGCGCGTCCGTCCACAGAAATAGTCACTTGGTCTAGTCACCTGTGTTGCGCTATTGCAGTATAACAAGTGAGTCTCATTCGATCTCAGATAGGGGTTAGATAGGGCAGTGATAAAGTTATTAAGAGCTAACAGTGAGTCAATTTCAGGGTTTCCGTCAGAACCCACTTCACTGAGAAAGATTGACTGCCGTTTGAGACTGCCGTTGATGATTGAGGATTGGCGATTGTCACCGTTGGAACGATCAGTGTAGGCTTGTCACTGGTTAGCGGGGTAGCAAAGGATCTCTTGAGTGGACGAGTGCTCCCGACAACTAAAACGACACGGGACCAGCATCAGCATTGGGTGATCAATTCTTACCACGTGGGTGCTCAACACCACGTGCACTCGGTCAGCTAGAAGTATTACCTACTGGCCATGGTCACCTACGGGCGTTCTCTCTTCCCGCCCATGGACGCACTGAGAGTACACTGAGGCAATCTGAGTAAATAAATGGTCACACACTGAGACCAGAAGTCTAGGGGATACCTAGAGGAACATTTTATCTCCCTTATTACGGGTGTCACGGGTATTGGTGGACCCAGTAACATCTCAATAATAGTGACAATATTTTTGTGTGTAGTTAATACCATTTTTTAGTTACTGATATTATCTTGACGTGTGTAGTAATAGTTCCTAAATGATTTTGATAGTATTGTTTTTTGAATGTTTGTGTCACTAAGTGGAACCAGAGTGATACTGTGATTTAATTCCCTTAATGCATCTAATTTTTCTTTATAATTCCGATCTCAGGTATAACCTTTGTTCCCCAGAGTAGTGGTTAAGTTAGGTTAGGAAGTGTGCATCTGTTGGGGTGATAAAATTTTGTTGAGTGCCCTTTAGGCCTATTCATTGTAGAGTTTTTAATTTCTTATTTTTTAATACCATTTTCTCAGTGTTGGATATTATTTTGTTGAAAGCCGTTAAGGCCTGATTCATGTGTGCAAGCAACATTTCTTAATACTTTAAATTTATTGTTCTCTAATGAGGCATTGCCTGAGTTTCTAATAATTTCAACATCATGTATAACTTTTATTCCCTAGTAGTGTTTTAAGTTCAGGTTAAGAGGTGCGCATATTGGTGCACCATTATTGATTGTGTTTGTAGTGTTGGAGGGAATATAAGTGTAAATTTTACAGTGTGTCTCATTCATCCCAGTCACAGACACCACCACAACCACAAAGGAACCCAAGAGAAAGAGCGACGTGACTAGTCAAGTTAAGTCATGTAAAAAATATGGGACCCACTAATTATCTATCCTACATCTAACTCTAATGCTTTAAAAGCATTTATAACCTTGGGCCACTGACAAATAAATTTGTATAACATATTTTCAGTTTTGAACTGACCATCACTGAGGTTTATAGAATTCAATTCCCTAATCAAACTAGCTTCAACCAGAAGTCTTTCTGTGACACATGATGATTTGCACACTTCTAAGCTGTTTTCCCAATCCATAGGATGATTATTGTTCCTAACATAAGCGAACAGTGCACTGCTTTCAGATGCTGTTCTGATATTGTACTTGTGCTGTTTAATTCGGAGTTGCAATGCTTTCCCAGTCTGTCCTACATAATTTCCATTACAGTTACTACATGGAATGCAGTAAACACGTCCATTTACATTCAAAGTTGGGCTATTCTTAATTAATATATTGGTAATAGTAGATTCATACATAAAAACAACATTAATATTTAATAATTTAAGGGACTGAACTAAAGGGACAAATTCATTGCGATAAGGCGGAGTCACAATATTCTTAAATGTAGGAATTTGCCTGGTTTGAGTAGACTGACAGGATTTTTTAGCCCTTTTAAAACAATGATCAACAAACAATGAAGGGTACCCAAGTTTTTGTGCAATGGACTGAATGTGTTTCAGTTCTTCATCAATAAATTCAGCGTCATAAATACGCAAAATTTTCAAAAACATAGCAGAAAAAAATAACATTTTGGTAGACTCCAGGCGATTCAATAAAAAATGTATGAAAATATCTACCTGTGTAGGCTTTCTGAACACCTTAAATTTATAGTTATGACCATTTCTAATGACAAGCATATCAAGAAATGGAAGGGATCCATTTATTTCTCTTCCAATTTTGAAAGTAATACTAGGGACAAAATCATTAAGCTTGTCTAAAAATTCCAGTGGGTCACTGTTTCTAGGCTAAAGACAAAGAACATTTCTACTTATCATTACTCCTAAATCTCTCTCGCAGTCGTATTTCTCAATAACATCGTTGCTCATCTGGTATCTGAAGGTTCCAAGTGTTCCCTGAAGAATGCAGTGATGGGTAGGGAAACACCGGGTAACACTGAAGTCCGTTGATTAAAGGGGAGGAGAAATACAAGTGGTGACTAGCGTGTGCCATGCACGGCTCACACAGTCAGACTGAGACTGCCTTGCCATATGGCAGCCTCGGGGCAATGTTGCCACATAACACGTGCAGTGTTGCCACGTGATTACATATATAAATGCTACTCGGCACAGTAGCTTAGATACATAACCTACATCTCCTTCCCCCCCCTCAAGCTCATAGTCTTTGTCTTGAGCGGACTTCTTAGTCCTAAGTCGCTCCGAGCGTCGAGGTGCACTGTGGGGCGGATCCTCGTGAGGTGTAGGAGACTCGTCCTCGGTGAGGGGGCCAGCAGCAGGGGGTGGGACTAACCGGAGGAAGTGGCGGTTCCTCCACCGGACACGGCCGCTCGGCATCCTGACATTGTAGTCCCGCGACCGGCCGACGCCCATCACTATGCCCACCTTGTCCCAACGTGTCGTCGTCGTGTCCTGGACGCGGACAAGGGCACCAATCTCCAGTGGCTGAAGAGGGCGGGCACGGTCGTCATACCGAGCCTTGGCGTCCTGGGCACGTGAAGCGGCGCGGCGGTCGCAGCTCTCGGCTTTGGTCTGCCAGTCCTTCGCAAAGGCCTTGGCGTGTGTAGGAACGCAAGAGCGGAGAGGGTGACCATACAAGATCTGGGCAGGGGAGCGTCCTGTGTGGGTGGGAGTGGACGCGGGTTCTGGGCAGCTCTGTGAGGCAGCGCCAGGCGCGTCGCTCGGTGATTCATGCACCCTGCTGGCGGTGTACCGAGCAGCTGGGATCTGCTCAGGAAAGTCTCTGGGCACCACGCCTAACTCCTTGCAGTGCTCCCACGACAACAAGGGTGTAGCAAGAGTAGGCTGCACGTCGATCCATCCGTGACACGACCTGTCGCCGTAGGTGATCTTCGCTTGAAAGGTGCCCACAGCATCCGGCATCTGGGAACCGTCAGCATTGTAGTACTGCAGCTGCGGCGGTGGTCCCAGGTCGCGTTTGGTGAGGCCCAGTTTCTGGAGGTGCTTCTGGCCTATCACCGTAGTATCAGCGCCGGTGTCCGGTATCACCTCGATGTGACCCGACACATCACCGTGTGTGACGGCGACGCAGATGGTAGGGGAAGGGGTAGCCCTGGGGTGTGTGGTCGATTCCACCCTCCTGATGTGACTCAGCTGCTGCTTGGGGCTGTGTAGGCCATCTGAAGGGGGATGCGTGCGAACCACCCCGAGGGAAGTGCGCTGCTTTCCTCCTCGTCTCGGGCTTTTGGGCTTGGGTTGGCGGCAGCACTTGTCGTAGTGTCCATAGCGACCGCAGGCCTGACACTTGTGGCCTCGTGCAGGGCACCTGTCTGTGTTAGACCAGTGGCCCTTACGGTCACATCCACGACACAGTGCGTCGGCGGCCGGGCATGTCTTGGGGCCATGCTGCTTTCCACAGCTGCCACAGGAAGCACTAGGTGGAGGCGTGGAAGAACGGGCGGCAGCCTTCACGTTGTTGGCCGCCTTCTTACCCTTCTTGTACTGAGAGATTGCTCTCACAGCAGGTGAGGCACGTAAGGCAGAGGTGGCGGACTTGGTGGCCTCATATGACCGCCATTCAGTCACTACGACCTGGAGTGTGGAGGAAGCGTCCAGGGGGATGAGTCGCTGCACCAACTCTTCTTGCCTGACACCTGCCAAGATCCCGTGCTTGATCCAGGCTTCCTCACATTCCCGGCTGTGCGCCTTGCAGACGTCGATCTCCTCTGACAAACTCTTCAAGCTTACAAAAAAGTCGTCAAAGGATTCGTTCTCCGCCTGCTTGCAGCTGGTGAAGGCGCGGTGACGCAAAGCCTCGTTATTCCGACCTTTAACGTGCTCCTGTTAAAGGTCGAGCACATCTGTCACTGAAGAGGTAGAATCGGGAGGCACTGGCAAAGTGTGCTCCAAAACTCTCTGGGTCTCCAGCGACAAACACATCCGCAGTTGGATGAGCTGTTTGTTTGGAGGCATGCTGTCAAGGTCCACTATCGTGGAGTAATCTGTCCAACACCGCCTCCACTCACGAAAAAGCTGAAACGTGACGTCTGGTGAGAGGGCGGGTGGGGGTTGAACAGATGCCTAGGGAGCTGTTGGAGTAGCAAGAGTGCCTGGAGGACGCTGGTGTGGTGGAGGAGGGAGGGTACTGGCGCCTTGATGTGCGCTACCTGCGAGTGAGGGAGGGTGGGTTAGCGCCAGGGTCGCCAATAGTGCCTCAAAACGCAACTTTTCCTCCTCTCTTCGTGTCTCCTCCCTCTGAAGTTCCATCTCTCTGCGTCTCTCGTCCCGGTCGTCCATCCACCTCAGAATTGTGGCAATGTCCGTCACTGGAGGTGGAGGATGAGAGTCTGCGCCCGGTGGAGGGGAAGGTGGTGGGGAGTCGTGTCTCCCATCTTGACGTTGTCCCTTCTTACCGCCCATCTTAGTGTGTGCGTGGACTGCACTGTTTAGTATATAAAGTGGCGCCTCAACAGCTCGAACCACATATATATGACATAAACAGCGCAGAAATAACGCATAGAGTCCACTGTTCTGTCCGTGAGTGAGTGCGTGCGTGCGTGTATGTTTGTCTGAGACAGCAGAGCGTGGTGGCTCGCGGAGGCAAGACCGTCAGTGTCTCCCCGGATGTCACACGAGAAGGGTGTACGCCTGCGTGCACCGTGGGTACCACAAAAAACAGGCCAATGCTCAACTCTCAGCTCTAGACACACTAATCCACTGACACTAACACTGCCACCGTCACTAAAACGCACTGTGACGGAGCAACCCTGCACGTCGCAGCGAAACACAGAGCAAAACACAACACACTAAGAGTCGACGCGCACATCGCCGGCTAACTGTCCATTGTTTACGAACTTGTAAGTCCACAGATCCTAGTCACTGCGCCATGAAGGTTCCAAGTGTTCCCTGAAGAATGCAGTGATGGGTAGGGAAACACCGGGTAACACTGAAGTCCGTTTATTAAAGTGTAGGAGAAATACAAGTGGTGACTAGCGTGTGCCATGTACGGCTCACACAGTCAGACTGTGACTGCCTTGCCATATGGCAGCCTCGGGGCAATGTTGCCACATAACACGTAATTATATACATAGATGCTACTCGGCACAGTAGCTTATTTACAAGGTTGCTACTTGGCACAGTAGCATAGATACATAACGTACAGTATCTGGTTTCCCTGTTTACATCTCCTATACTGAGTACTTTACATTTGTCCACATTGAATTTCATCTGCCATTTTTCAGACGATTCGAAAAATTTGTTTAGATCTTTCTGTAGTTTCGCGGAGTCCTCGTCAGATTTAATTACACGTCCTATCTTAGTGTCATCAGCAAATTTACTTATGTCGCTGTCTACGCCGATATCTATGTCGTTTATGTATATAATAAATAATAATGGTCCAAGTACTAAGCCTTGGGGAACTCCAATAGTGACGTTGCTCCAATGGGATTTTGTGCCGTTAATGCTCACTCGCTGTTTCCTGTCCTGTAACCACGCCCTAATCCATTTTAGAATATCACCTTTAATGTCATGAGCCTCCACCTTTCTTATTAGTCGTTCGTGGGGGACTCTGTCGAAGGCTTTGCTAAAGTCAAGATATACCACATCATAATTGTGCCCATCGTTGACTCATTCGAAAACTGATGAAAAGAATGTTAATAGGTTAGTTAGACATGAACGCCCGCTTGTGAAGCCATGTTGGGAATCATTGATCAACTTTGCTTCTCCAGGTGATTTCGAATAGAGTTTGAAATGATTGCTTCCAGTATTTTGCCTACAATTGATGTTAGACTGATTGGACGGTAGTTGGAGGATAGTGATCTATCTCCCTTCCTAAAAATCAGTATTACATTCGCTATCCTCCAGGATACTGTTACTACACCTGTTTATGGACATGTTAAACATCTTTCCTAAGGGCATACTAAGCTCTTCCTTACATTCCTTTAATAGTCTGGCTAATAGCTCATCGGGACCTGGTGACTTATTAAGCTTTATTTTGTCTATTTGCTTACTAACATTGTTACTAGTCACTACTATCTCGCTTAATTTGTTTTCTATAGAGTCGGTGCCTCGGGTATCATGTCTAAATTTTCGGTGGTGAAAACTGTTGAAAAATATTTATTCAGATATTGCTCATTTCTCTGTCGTTATCAGTTAGCTCGCCGGTATCTGAGTGTATTGGTCAAATCTTTTTTGTGTTTTAGTTTGATACATTTGATAGAATCCCTTGGGGTTTGACTTCGCCTCCCTTGCTATCTTCAGCTCATTATTCCTCTTTGCTTTTCTTATCTCGGTCTCAACCCTACCAGCCAATACCTTATAGTTATCTCGGAGGTAAATTTCACCACGATTTATTTTCCTACCTATAGTCTTCCTTTGTCCATTAATGTTCTTTAAATAATTATTTAACCATTTATTGTCATTGGTGTTTGATCTGAGTTTTTTGGAGGGTAACTTTTTCCTTTGTGCATTAAGTAACTCATTATTTAAATTGTCGTGGAACTGAGCAACCTCATATCTCGTTATCAGGTCAATCTCAGCCGTCAGGTCTCCGGGTAGGGTGATGTTGCCCTCTGTGGGTACATTGTGTGAGGTCACCTCATGTGAGGTCATGCAGTTCACCCTCAAGTGTGAAACCCCTTCTTTCACTTGCCTCTTCAAATTATCAAAGTTTGCCCTTCTGAAATCTGGGACTTAGTGGAATTTTCCTTGCGGCTGCCCTGAAATTCTAACTGGAATCTAATTTCTTTGTGATCGCTGTTTGCAAGTTCGTTCCCTACCTCGACATTACTAATGAGGTTTTCTCTGTTCGACAGAACCAAATCGAGTATATTATTACCCCGGGTGGGTTCGGTTATATGTTGACTTAGGAAACAGTCCTGGATCGTTTCGAGAAAATCCTCTGATTCTGAGTTTACCTGTAAGGTCAATCCAATGTATTTGGCTGAGGTTAAAGTCGCCTACTATACAGACTTTGCTATGTGTGGAAGCCCTGTGTATTTCGTCCCAAATAAATCGCTCATTAACTCTATCAAGATTAGGAGATCTATATATTACTCCTGTGATTAATATTTCCCTACCATCGATTAATTCTATCCAAATTGTTTCTTATTCCGCTCAGTTTTTATATCCTTATTTATTTCGCACTTCAGATGTTCCCCGACATAGATTGCTTCTCTGCCTCCTTTCCTAATCTGCCTATCGGTATGGAATAATTTGTAACCTGCAATTTGGTATTCGACAGGTAACTCCCGTGCGTCTAGGTTTATCCATGTTTCGGTGAATGCTATAGTATATCGACTTTTTCGGTACATACCAAGGCCCTTATATCATCCATTTTGTTTCTCATACTTCTATTGTTTGCGTAGTAAACATTTAAGTTAGTCGTGTTCTGAGTCCTCTCTTTGTCGCGTTTAGGTTTTAACTCCCTGCCTAATTTAGTTTTGTCATAATTCCTAGCACTATTTCCCTGTAATCTTTCACTTTGTTTACCAGCTCCTACTGCAGTCTCCTCCACCCCCGTGCTCATATGTTCCCCTGGCAGTTTAAAGACTTTGCATCTCTTGAACTGCCCTCTCGAGAGACCCAGCTAGGGTTGCCACCCCATCCTTAGCATAAAGGTCCATTTTGCCATAAAAGTTGTCTCACTTGTCTACTAATGGGACTGATATTGACTTGCAATATCTGTCAAGACGGCCGTTGACACCAACTGCCCTTGACAACCATTCATTGCCACCTCTCCTTCTAGGCAGGACACAACATATGATAGGGATCCTTCCCTTAGACCTAATACTCACCTCTGAAGATGTGAATTACACGAAAGCGCTCTGGAACTTCGTGTTTTCTTGTTTGCATGTGGTTATCAGCATATATATATATATATATATATATATATATATATATATATATATATATATATATATATATATATATATATATATATATATATATATATATATATATATATATATATATTAGGCTGAGGTTTGGTTAAGGTTAAAGCTGATTTGTTTAGGTTAGGTTAGGTTAGTGATACACAGACACACACCCACGATAGATGTCTGCCAGAAGCCGACCATCAAACATCAGAATTCGGGAGTGAAATTTCTTTTCCAGATGTCAGCTCATCACCAGCACTTCTCCCTGGCGACCTCCCACCTAAGGTGGATTATTTGGCCAAGAACCACATCATGCATGGTCCTGTAACACACCATGCACTCTGCGACACACCATGTTCGTTGCAAAACACCATGCCCTTTATAACACAACATGCACTCTGCAGCGCACCATGCACTCTGCAACACACCATGTACTATGCAACACACTATGTACTCTGCAACACACCATGCACTCTGCAACACGCCATGTACTCTGTAACACACCATGTACTTTGCAACACACTATGTACTCTGCACCACACCATGTACTTTGCAACACTCAATACACCGTAACACACCATGCTTTCTGCAACACACCATGTACTCTGCAACACTCTATGTTCTCTGCAACACAACATGCACTCTGCAGCACCCCATGTACTCTGCAATACACCATGTTGCAATACAGCAGGTACTCTGCAACACACTATGTACTCTGCCATACACCATGCACTCTGCTGCACCCCATGTACTCTGCAATACACCATGTTGCAATACACCATGCTTTCTACTCTGCAACACGCCATGCACTCTGCAGCATTCCATGAAACGGCAACAGACCATGAACTCCAAAACGCACCATGCACTCTGTAACTCTCCATACACTCTGCAACACACCATGTACTCTACAACACACCATGTACTCTACAACACACTCATGTACAATATAACACACCATGTACTCTTTAACACACCATCCACTCTGCAACACACCATGTGCTCTGCAACACATCATGTACAATACAACACACCATGTACTCTACAACACACCATCCACTCTGCAACACACCATGTGCTCTGCAACACATCATGTACAATACAACACACCATGTACTCTGTAACACACCGTGTACTTTGCAACACACTATGTACTCTGCAACATCCCATGTACTGTGCAACACACCATGTACTTTGCAACACTCCAAACACCGTAACAAACCATGCTTTCTGCAACACACCATGTACTCTGCAACACACTATGTACTCTGCAACATTCCATGTACTCTGTAACACACCATATACTTTGCAACACTCCATACACCGTAACACACCAAGCTTTCTGCAACACACCATGTACTCTGCAACACACTATGTACTCTGCAACACACCATGCACTCTGCAGCATCCCATGTACTCTGCAATACACCATGTTGCAATACAGCAGGTACTCTGCAACACACTATGTACTCTGCCATACACCATGCACTCTGCAGCACCCCATGTACTCTGCAATACACCATGTTGCAATACACCATGCTTCCTACTCTGCAACACGCCATGCACTCTGCAGCATTCCATGAAACGGCAACAGACCATGAACTCCAAAACGCACCATGCACTCTGTAACTCTCCATACACTCTGCAACACACCATGTACTCTACAACACACCATGTACTCTACAACACACCATGTACTCTACAACACAGCATCCACTCTGCAATACACCATGTACTCTGCAATACACCATGTACTCTGCAACACACCATGTACTCTGCAACACATCATGCACAATACAACACACCATGTACTCTGCAACACACCATGTACTCTACAACACACCATCCGCTCTGCAACACATCATGTACTCTACAACACACCACCCACTCTGCAACACACCACGTACTTGTATTAGTCTCTGTCACATATAGACACATTAATATTATATAAATATGGGTTAATGACATATATTCATTATATACATTATATCACTCAGACTATTGAGTATAAAGCTACATAAGCATTTGCTCTTTCACCTCTCCTTGGGTGGACAGCCCATAAACATTTGTTCTTTCACACCTTCTCGGGTATACAAACCATAAAACTACAGCCTCAACCTTCAGTGTGTGGGTAGGCTGTTTCGTTAATGGCTGTGTTAAAGTGCTGTTACTCTCCAACCACCAGTCACCAGATTCAAGAGAGTTCAGCCCAGTTCTCACCAGTTCATAGCCTGACACGATGCCCTAAATCGTATCGTGAGACCAGCTCTCCAGGCTGTGCCTCTCTTTAAATATATCAGCTAATTACAAGCTAATAGCTAATGCTCATTAGTCTGTCAATTCCAAATAATTGTACAGAAATTACTACCCAATATAACTAGAAAATCACCACGTGTGTTTACATTAAACCAAGGAACAACGAGTGAAGATAACATTGCCTGTGTGTCTTGTTTAACTTCCAAGCTAAGATAATTACAAGTACAACCCAGGACAGCTGTGACGATTTCAACTATCAACCAATCTACGACTGTATCAAAGTGGACATGCCATGAGATTACCTGATATCTCACTCAGCTGCATCAAAGGTACCAGCGACGAACCTACACTTATTCGGGCAAGTGTTAACAAGTGAGATAGTTTGACATCCTACCACAGCTAAAATATACTCTGCAACACAACTATGTACTCTGCAACACACCATGTACTCTGCAACTTACCATGTACTCTGGAACACACCATGCACTCTGCAACACTCCATGTACTCTGCAACACTCCAGGTACTTTGCAACACTCCATACACTGCAACACACTATACAATCTGAGACACTCAGTACACTCTAAAACACACCATCCACTCTGCAACACACCATGTACTCTACAGCACACCATATACTCTACAACATACCATTCACTCTGCAACACACCCTACACTCTGTAACACACCATCCACTCTGCAACACTCCATGCACTCTGCAATACACTTTGCACCCTGCAAATCACAATCCACTCTGCAACACACCATGCACACTGCAACACACTATGTACTCTGCAACACACAATGCATTCTCCAACACACAATGTATTCTGCAACAATCCATGAACTGCAAGAGACCATGAGTTCTGAAACGGACCATGCACTATGTAACTCTCCATACACTCTGCAACACACCATGCACTCTGCAACACACCATGTACTGTACAACACACCATGCACTCTACAACACACCATGCACTCTGCAATATACCATCCACTCTGCAACACACCATGTACTCTACAACAAACCATTCAGTCTGCAACACACCATGCACTCTGCAACACTCCATGCACTCTACAGCACACCATGCACTCTACAACATACCATCCACTCTGCAACACACCATGTAATCTGCAACACACCATCCAGTCTGCAACACATCATCAACTCTGCAACACATCTTGCACTCTGTAACACATCATGCGCTCTACAGCACACCATGCACTCTGCAACACACCATGCACTCTGCAAAACACCATGTACTCTGCAGCACACCATGTACACTGCAACACACCATCCACTCTGCAACACACCATGTACACTGCAACACACCATCCACTCTGCAACACACCATGTACACTGCAACACACCATGCACTCTGCAACACACAATATACTCTGCAACACACCATGTACACCGTAACACACCATCCACTCTGCAACATACAATGTACTCTGCAACACACCATGCACTCTGCTACATACTATGCATAACCCTGCAACAAACACTAGCCGCCGTAATGTCATGTTTCCTACACGGTAAAACGTTATAGTAAACGTGCAAATACAATTTTCAAATTTACCACTTCACCACACACTCATGTTACTGATGCTTTAAGACTCGCGAAGTATATTTTAGAGAGAATAAACACAAATCCTATTAATTATGCGGGGTAATGTTTTAAATATGATGTAATGGTTTTCCCTAAAAATTAGAAAAAAATCCGATCACCTGAATTTAACCTAGCTAAACATAACTTAACTTTACCTACCTTAGCATAAGGTAACCATAGCTAGCAGTGACCTAACCTAACCTAATCTTTCGTAGCTAAAATTAATCTAACTTACCTAACGCTGGCCGACGTTAACCTAATATAACCTAAAAGTGACGTAATTTAGCCTAACCCAAAGTAATAAAACTTTATCTATCTTAACATAGCCTAACATTACCTACCGCTGACCTATACTAACCTAACCTTCTCCAACCAAAAATAATCTAACCTTACTTAAGCCTGACCTAACCTACCCTAACATAACTTAACCTATCCTAATATAACTTAACCTAACCTAACCTAATTTAACCTTACGTAAACTAGACTTAATAACCTAACCTAACATAACCTAACCTAACCTAACCTAACGACCCCCTGTCGGTGTTAGGGTGAAAAAAGCTGGGTGTCTAATTTTAAGTTGATTCAAAATATCACACAATAAATGCTAAAAGGTATTTCTATCTTTACAAATATAATACTTTACCTGAATAAAATTGCAAAGAAAACAATTGGTAATAATATCCTTCTGTCTCATCTGGACAGATAGATGAATGGATCAATTTGTACCAAAATATCTTTTCTATTTATCCTTGTTGAAGAGCAAACAATAAAACATTACCTCTAGATATAACACATAAAATACTTCACCTTAACATAACCTAACCTAACCTAACCTAACCTAACCAAACGAAAGTAAACCAAACCAAATTTAAACTAAAATGAAAACAAAACAGTAATTCCACGAACAGAAAATCAAAGCTCTTTTCACTGCACCTGCTTCAAGTTTCATAAATAATAGAATACATTAACAAGCCCCCCCCCCCTCACACACACACACACACACAAACACACACACACCAGTATTCCCCACAGGTACATTTCCTCGATATGTCATGAATAATAAAGCATATATTTTAAAGTGCGACACACGATAAGGGGAAACATTGACTATCTCCCGTAACATCTGCTTGAAAATGTTCTGTAGCGTACAAACAATTTTATACCACACATAACCAACATATTACGTGAAGTCGTACTATGGGTTTTATTATATGTGATGATCAACGTAAAAAGATGAACAAATAACTAATGAATAGACATACAATTGGTCATTTCGTACATAAACTTATTGTTGAAAAGAAAAAAAATAATTACCTGAAAATTTATCCCTAACTTATTTCACATTGGGAATAACTAACCTAACCTAACCTAACCTAACCTAACCTAACTTAACCTAACCTAACTTAACCTAACCTAACTTAACCTAACCTAACCTAACATAAAATTATCATAACCCAACCTAACCTAACCTAACCTAATCGTATTGTAACCTAACCAAAACTTATTCCAACCTAAGCCTAACCTAACCTAAACTTATCCTAACCTAACCTAACCTAACCTAACCTAACCTAACCTAACCTAACCTAAGCTTATCGTAACCTAACCAAAACTTATCCCAACCTAAGCCTAACCTAACTTAAACTTATTTATCCCAAGCTAGCCTAACTTAACCTAACCTAACCTAACCTAACCGAACCTGACGCTATGTAAATTAAACACATCAGGATAACACTTTAGACACTGTGATGTCTGATATTGTCCGACTTATTTCAGGGGACAGGTGTATTTGTTTCTTAAATTTAGGCACGCACTCATGCACGCACGCACGCACGTACGCTGGCTCACTCACTCACTCACTCACTCACCCATTCACTCACATCTATTACCTAAGCTTCAAGTAAAGGTTTTTATTTGACAGAGGTGACGTATGGTTTTAAGATACCTTTACATAAAGGAGAAATAATACAGGAGCTACAAGCCGCTCCAGTGCACTCGGGAAGGTACAAGACGTTTAGGAAAAGGGAAATGAACGGCTGAAATGTCAAACCAAAGTAGGTAATAGTATGGTGATCGGCGCAGAGGCACTGAGGATGCACTGAACAGGCACTGGACAGGACATATTGAGAAGAGACTAGCAGACCACAATGGTAAGCCAATGCTAGATCCCACGAGACTAGAATAAAACAATTACATACATTACGCTATCATAATCAATTCAACATGTAATTATATCAAACAATTTTTTAACGTGGCCTTAAAATTAAATATCATAATACAATGGTAGCTACCCTAGATGTGTTGAGTGAGTTAAAACGCAGATCTATGTGGCATTCAGTGACTGTTGCCTCATAGTCAGTATCTGCAACTGTTTGCATTGGGGCCGAAGATCTCGTTCCCCTCAGGCACAGCAATGCAGACCTAACCAGAGATGTCAGTTGACATCTCGACCAGGCTGCACTAATACACTAAGCCTATCAATAGATCATACTTCCTTCTGTATTGCATTAATATTACTGTATATTACCAACAATAGTGTATAATGTATGTTGGTTCTTTGACAACACACCTGACAACAAAAGTGACAACTGGTACACATAAACACCTGGCAACGAAGGTATGATCAAAGTTACCGTACTCCGGGAAGGTGTATGATGTATGGCTGAGAGTTATATGGAATATAACACATATAAGGAGCGTACACACAATGAGGTACTTAATACGCATATGGGAAACTATATATTAGGTTATATACGCACATGCATAAATGAGGCCACCCCAGTAGTACGGGCACAAGTGACATTTTTTAAAACTAGAGAAAAAGGCGATTAAAGTTTGGTAAATATTAAAACGTGAAGAGCTTTGTTCTCTTTTAAAGGAAATTTATCCCTCTACTACCTTTCAAAAAAAATGTATTTCTACTTATAACTATGCTACAACGCAAAACGTAAGGCATGGTGTTTTGTGATTCTGTTCTTTAAAAAAAACCTCTGAAATCAAAATTTATCCATCTACGGCATAATGACATCATGTAAAATCATAACAGACCTCATAATAATAGCATAATAATGGAATATATAGAATAGGCATAAATAAAATATCGAAAAATAATGTTCGTTCGACTGTTTTACTGATGAAATCAAAGTCTATCCAACAACAGCAATAGTAACAACATGTAACATCATAAAATACCCCATAGTATGGTATAATAATGAAATAGGCATAAGAGGCATACGTCAAAAATCGAAAACATCATGTCAGTTTGACTGTTACCTATGAAAGCAAAGTCTATCCACCAATAGGCATAAAAACAACATATAATATCATAACAGACCCCATGGCATGATAATGGAATAGACATAAGGGACATACACAAAAAAAAATCGGAAAAAAATACATAGGGAGAGAGAGAGTTCTGAAGGAAGGGGAACGTAACAGTAATGTTAATGTAATACTCGCCAACATCTCAAACTGTTCTCCGCTCCCGAAGTTATGTAATTGGGGGTGGGGACACGGTCTAATGGTAATCCAAGATCGTGTCAAGAGCATCCACCTCCACATCCCCTTCTGCAGGGTCGTCCGCATCCTCGTCTGGTGAATTATCAAAGTTCCCAGCCTCTTGCCTCTCAGTCATGTCCTTTAAGTATTTGGCACTCTCTATTGGGGAAATGTAGGTCGCCAGGTCTTTGAGATCCTGCAATTTCTCCTGCGACAGAAGTATGGGGACCGCATACTTAGGAGCCAGGGGGACAGCTGAAAAGTTAAAGACCTTGAAAGAGAAATTGCCTTTGCCTTTCATGAGTCGGACTTGACGCAAGTTAGTGTTCGCCATGTCATAGTTCCCTTTGAAGGCATAGCCCTCGCTGTAACTGGCTTCGAATACAATGACTCTGGCATCTGTAAGGGAGGCATTCTTTCATATCCTTTTTGTCATCAAAGTTGAGGAAGTCAATTTGGGTTATGTCAACCACGGGAAAGCCACCCTTGACAGCTTGTTTAATGAGCTTGATGTACTCAGATTTACTGCACACCGTGGCCTCCCTCCTTAGCCTCACTTCGATGTTGCCGAAATGCCGATAGCATGGTATATACGTGTGCCCAGGGACCAGGAAGTAGTATTCAATCCTGAAGAGCCTCTTTGAGTGCAAGAGACGAAGGCAGCCCAAGATGACACAAATATTTTTGTTTTGTCCTGGGCAGTTGTCCGAGGACAAAACTAACTTCGTCTGGCAGCTCTCATGATTGGCCTCCACACAATGATTGACACAGATCATTACTTTACATGACCCTTGCCGTGCAGTCACCTCGTCCAGCACATACATTGCTCATTTCTGGGTCTTTATGTTGAACACACAGAAGTCATATGTTCAAATTTTTCTTTTGTAGAACGAAATACTAGTATTAAGCTTGGGTGTTGGCAATGTTTGTTGTAAATCGAAGCAGAGTACCATCTAGTGCAGCTCTACCCTCCGCAGCCAAAGCCTTATGTTGGGCAAGCTCAGCCTGCATCTCGTCTAACTGTAACTAAACGACACCCGTTGTTTATAATTTGCCATGTTTGCCGTCAACGAATCACACTTATTGCAGGTGTCAACGACAGGAGGCGAGAACCCGATGCTGAACTCATTCCTGAACACTTTACTATAATAATCATATGACACCTTCTTAACCTCAGGATGTTCATCATTCATAAACTTCACGTGCATGTCATAGAGCTTGTCAACAATGAGGTTCGAATCCAGGTATTTTCGGTGACGTGACTTGGCGCGAAAGTAATAGGGGGACTTGGAAGGTAGCATGTTAATGTGTTTGCAAATTAGACCGGCTTTGGATTCAACAATCTTTGTCGCAGTGGGCTGCCTACCACACCGGTCCGGGACAGTATTCTTGGCCATTGTGTGCTTCTGCAATGCCAGACGCACTCACCTTTGCCCCACACCAAAGATCGGACAGAAATCCTTCTTACACACTTCGTATTCACTATCACCAAACATCACTTTATAAAGCACAGTATGTGTACGCATGCTTTCCTCGGCGGGTTTCCTGCGACGCTTAATAGGCACAGACTTTGAGTTTTTGGATTTATGCAGTCAGTTTGTTATAATTCCCCATGGCCCAGAACTCTTTGAAAACATTCTGTAGGACAGGCATAGTGACTTTCGTGAAACACTCACCGGCACATGGGGGGGCCTACCTGCCATGCTGGTAGTAACTTTTTGGTCATACGACTGGTGTATGCCTTGCCTTCATTACAAGCCTTTTTGCAACATTAATTTTCCACGTGTGAGACTTGCACGGACGTTTACGAGCCCGTGATGGCCTAGCCTCGGGTTCACTCGCCTCACTTCACTCACAACAGGTGCTGGGTCATCCACCCACATCACTGATATTGACGCAATAGAAAGGGCACAAGGCACAAAACAAGGTGAAAATACCGAAAATATCAGATGACACACGCTCGAGCGTCTTCAAACAGGATAGCGGGAAACGCTATGTTATTGTGAGCTGTGGTGAACACTATGTTGTTGTGAGCTGTGGTGGTGTGTATGGAGAGTTTTCATTAGCTGATTGACCGCGCTGATAGCAAGGAAATATAACACGAGTTTCATTGGCTACCGGGATCCAGCATGGCGGTCTGCGCCCCACCCCATCTGACTCAGTTAAAGGTCTGCTGTCGCTTGATCCCTTACTACGGCGAGAACTCACCCACACTAGCGTAAGACAGGAAGGTTGAAAATCTTCTTTATTTTAACTGCTTATTAGACCATAAGAATATTTTCAGACGGGCATATAGGACACACTTTGTGAGAGAGGAAACCTTATTGAAACTTGCTGTGGTGGTAACTCGATTTCGGGTGCGGTAGAGCTTGTGCCCTAGCTTTTTTAGGGTCATCTTTCTGTAAGATATCCTTCTCTTCACACACACACACACACACCAGCATCAAAGCCTCCATGTGGTCTTGTGTCAGAGACTGAGAAATTTTGTTTTGACGTGCTTCAGTTTAGGAATTGAATTGAACCACCAGGGGACAAAAACGTTGCGGGTAGCAGTATGGAATCTGATATCTTGCGCGTGGCTTAGACTTACCAGATATTATTCATGCGTTTGCATGTCAGAAAACCCGAAGGTTTTAGTTTGGGTGTAAAAAGTTATCATATTAATTGATTCTAAATTGTCTTACACATTAAATTTTTAATTATGTAATATTCATTTATGCATATTGAACATTCAGATGTGAGCTGTACCAAATATAATAAATAATATTATATATTGTTTGCGAAAAAAACAACTAAAATGTTTTAGCAAAGCAGCTTGTGTGGGTAGCAACATGCAGAAAGTATGACAGTACCATAAGGGCCCCTAAAATTATTCCTTGACCTGGGTCCCTTTTATCCTAAGGTCAGTCTTGAAGACAGTCGTCAGTTTTAGACGAAATATACTTAAGATGAGATTATCTTTCCACGATAAACAGCATCTACTCTTAGATGTTATATATTTAAAAATTTCCATTGTATTTATTCATTTGCATAAAATTGCATTATAAATTCATATTTCCCCACTAAAACGATTGCAATTATAAAATAAGAACTGCACCCATTACCAAGAAACAAATCAGTAACAAAAACCAGTTTTAATTGATGATCCAGTTCCGAGTCCATGCTCCACCAACTCCAAAACTCCTCTGCCAAGTTAATATAAGAAAGGAGACTCGAGTCGCCTGGCATCTCACCCGTATTGAACAGGAACTCGATGATGCAAACGAGTGTTCAGCAACATTCTTTCTCTCTCTTTCCCTGGTGAATATATATCACCATTTAGTTACTTATATTTCAAGTAAATTCTCTTCTAGATTTCGATGCAGTTTGACATTTAAGTATTATTCTCCCCTTTGGCCCCACCCTACACCTCCCCACCTGACACTATATCGGGGCAACAGTGTCTTAGAAACCCGAGATGTATTTAAATTAGGAGGGTGAATACTTTACCAATATATTGTATTAATTCCTTAGTTCTTATATAAATGTCAGGGCAGTTTATATAATCATATCACCCCCTGTAACTTTCCACTGGCAATGAGGTGACATGGTCACATCAGGTGATGGGTAAGTTCATTGAGGCGCAGCCCTAAGACTGTTAAGGTCAACCTATAAAAGCCGGTTGCCTCGGGATTGTCACTCAACACCTCACACCAGCCGGACGTATTTAGAAGAGCTCGTTAATAGAGCCTCCATCCTCATCTTAACACTCGTAGCTACAGTGATTAAGTTACGGTGATATACACTTGGAACTGTATATGAGATAGTTCCTCAATAAAAAGAGAACAGAAAATTGGGTTTCGCTACTAAAACCCCATATACTTTTACATGTTCCAGCCTCATTAACTCAGAAGGAATCAAAGATTAAAGGGCCAGTTCATAAGGTGGCAGCGGTGGGAACGGATAACAACATTCCGGTCTATATACACATTCTACATAAAAAATCATAAGTATTTTACGAAAACAGAAAAACAAAAAACTGTGATGTGTTATACTCTTCCAAAGTGTATTATAATATCCAGTAGTGAGACGTAATACGTTGATTGATTTGTATTTTGTCATCCAACAAGATGTACAAAGTTGGGAACACCCCTGTCTGGCAACAAGGCGTGACTGTGAGGAATTTGCGACGTCAACATTCAGCATCCTGCGCGTGGATAGCCCCAGTGACAGCACAAGGATCTTACAGTGCTGCCACAGACCTACGTGCTTCGAGGTTTTGCAACACGTAAACCTTACACCATTTAGACATCACAAGTTGTTTAAACAGAGTGTTTTGGTAGTTCGTGACTGCCGATTGTTTACTCCCCGTGTGTACCCAGCAAGTCCTATATATACAGGGCTTCTGAAGGTTTGACACACAGAAGGACCGGCATCTCATCCGTGGTGGACGTATCCAGCAACCTCACAGCCAGTGGTCAGCAATTTTGGTGGATAGTGGACTCACCCGTCGCCATCTTGAAGCATCAATCAGTTGCTACGCAACGGAGACAGCACCTAACAGCGCGGCGGCCATTGACCCACTCACCACAACCTTGAGTCAGCTGTGACAGTGGGAAGGACGAATGCGTCTGACGGCTTCCGTTTTCGGCAACGACTCACACCTCTTTTCTAGGTATTTTTAGGAACATTATAAATAAACCCACAGTAATATAATCAGCAACATAACTCCACATGGATAGTCATTGGGTAGGGTATGTACTATAATAATAAGTGTCTTATACACTTTTGATATGAATATATATACACTGGAGATACTGAAGTACTTAAAGTCCAGTATTAAGTTTCTCTTATTGTTTAGTGATAATTTCTTCATTTTATAGGTAACGTGTTAACTGTAAATGAGAGACAAGAGAAATTTAATTTTTATGATATAACATTTGATGTGATCCATTTCCACATGAATGGACCGTTTTTCTAAGTCTTCGTCTTGGGACATTACTGATTTGGCGGAGCATTATATTAGCGATACAGATATTGCTGATGAGGTTAAAGTCACTACTGAAAAAATAGATTCAGTAGATGAGCACGAAACACAGGCGCAATCAAAGCTAGACATTTATGTCAGGAGTAGTGAAAATATTATAGACCAATCATTTGACGATTTAAACCGTCGAGCCCTAAGGTCAGGTAATAAGAATATACGTCTCCTGATTACGGGCAGGTTCTCCTTTCTCCTCCACAGAAAGACAGTGTGTCAGAAAACTTTTTATTACCTCCTCCATTAAAAATCCCTCAGTTAGGAGTAAGTTAAATAGCATGGCTGCTTCTAACACTGACATGTCTACTTACCCCTCTATCGTGTTTCACATGATACCGTGTGGTGATCAGGTCCATAATTTTACGGGGGAGGATGGGCACAGGGTAATTACATTTCTAAGAGCATGTGAGGATACCATGAGAAATGTTCAGATTACTACAGATCAGGCGAAGAAGTCATTTGCTCGCTCTCATATCCCGCAAGAAAGTTTTGCAAGTGAACATTTAGACGCCAGTGGTCTTGCTGATCCGAGGTATGAGTATTTCAGAAGGGCGCTAATTGGTATCTTTGAGACTGGTTCACAGCTAGGAAATTTACATTGGTTGTTTAGGTGGCTTGACTGTTTGATACCTGTGGTTCGCGCAGGAACTCTGATGAAGTGTGTCGCCATTGCTGGTGATGTCAAGCGTGACATGCGTGGTAATTTTGGTGGATCGCCATGGTATGATGATGATGGCAAAATGTCTCAAGAAAATGTTGAGAACTTAGTTGAACTAATTAGTTTTTTATGGCTGTTCGCGACCCTATATATTGTCGTGCACAGGAAAATGAGTATGCACTGACTGATTTGATCATAGATTATGCAAATAAACTTGCTCCCAAGTCAGCTCGTACTCCACCAGCTAAGACAACTACACCTGTAGCACCAATGCAACAACGAGTTCCTAACAACCCAGGTAACAAACCTCGACAATCTTTAGTATGTACCCATTGTAAGAAGAAAGGTCATACAGCGGATGATTGTTACGAGCTCCAGAGTGGTGGTGTTAAGAATAAAGAAATGAGACATCCACCCACCGGCCCTCGGCAAAGACATGGACCACCCAAAACGTATCCAGCAGCTGCAAAGACTACGTGTATGACAGGCCATAAAGCTGATATGTGGTGTGAGTTCCATCAGTCTGCCTCTCACAACACAGATGAATGTGCCATGATGCAAAGACCTAGGAGCGTAGACGCAGGAACACCCCATGTAACACAGCAGCGTAGAGCGCGTCGTTATCGTTATAAGAAGTCAGGGGAAGGCCACCGCCAGTCCAAGAACGAAGAAGGATAGGTACATCAGTACCAACGCCCAACAACACTTCAGTGGCAGCCTCTTTAATAGCGGCGCTCAACAAAGCGGAAGTGTTGTCCATTCCGACGAGGGTTTGGTCTATCAGATTGGCTCTGGATATTGATACGGGTGCACGCGCAAAATGTATTAGCTTTGGCATCCTATCAAGAGATACAACGTAGATTCCCTCACCGAGATTTTTCATTTCGATCTACTGACACCGATCTCGAAGGAGTTTCCGGGAAACATTTGAACATTGCAGGGATGGTGACTTTACCACTACGATTTTCTAGAGGTGGAATTTCCTTTTATGCAGATTTTTATGCAGTCCAGCAATTTAATTTACCAGCTGACAGGTTGATTGGTCTACCAACACTGAGGACGAATTTTATAGATGTTCGTCCACGTAATAATACTATTACGTTTAATGGTATTTCTTACAATGCTATGCGTAATTCTGCACCATTGCTCTCCGCAAGGTTGAAAGTGTTATCCACCATACCCATTAGAAGGAAGACGGATAACGAGTCAAAGCTAGCTCAAGACCTCACAGACTTACTTTCCCAGCGTGATTATAGCAGCAAAAGTTGGAAGATCGTACTCTCCACAATCAGAATGAGGAAATCACCTTAGCCACTGTAGCTTTACCTGACATGTACATGGGGATTGATGTAGTATGTCTACCGGAAACGTGCAATGTTAGGGGTTTATCGTGCAAATCGATATTGAGCACGATAAGACCTGGTGGTTTAACAGACGCTCTAGTTCTACACAGAACAGGCGCTCTTAGAATATTGAAAGAGGGATGTTATTTGTATGATTTTCTAGTTTATCATAACAATGTTGTATCACAGCCTACGCAATTCCCAATTGGTAGTATTTTTTCTCAACCTCAACAAACTAGGCAGGAGAGGATAGATCCAATATCACCACATGTTAAGGTGATTGACCATCCTCAAGGCAAGACAGGACTCTTAGAGCTGCTTGCCGACTACAGAAACATTGTAGCCTTACCAGGGGAACAGTTTGGGCACACGGATTTAACCTCACATCACATATCCTTAAAAGAGGGCACGAATCCAATCTACATACCAGCTTACCGACTACAACATAGCCAGCGCGCTGTAGTTCAGGATATGGTTCAGGTTATGTTGAATGAGAAGGTTATCACACATGCTAAATCTCCTTTCAATAGCCATTTGTTTTTAGTCCCAAAGATGGATGGCAGTTGGCGCCCAGTTATTGAAATGAAAATACGATCCCAGCTCGGTACCCTATGCCTGTCTTAGTGATATTTTACAGTCCTAAGGCAAGGAAAACGCTGTGTTTAGCAATTTAGATTTGCTTAGCGGGTATTGGCAAATACCGCTCGATGAAAAATCCCGAGAGGTTACTGCTTTTAGTACTCCTTTGGGCCATTTTGAATTTCTGCGAATGTCTTTTGGTCTCAGAAATGCCCCACTGACATTTCAAAGATGATCAATACCCTGTTTGCCGGATTGATAGGTACCACAGTCTGTGCTTACTTGGATGATCTCATAATAGTCAGTAAGGATGTCGATAACCATCTTGTCAAACTGCATGAAGTGTTACAAAAATATTCCACAGCAGGTCTTAAAATAAAATTTTCTAAATGTGAGTTTTTAAAATCCAGAACCCATTTCCTTGGTCATGTACTTGACGGTGACGGCATTCATACAGTTGATGATAAAGTTAAAGCTGTCGCTCAGTTTCCACGTCCTACATCGGTGATATGGTGCGTAGTTTTCTTGGTTTATCTGGATATTAATGTTGTTTTATTAAGAACTATGCGACATTGGCGTCACCCTTAACTTAGTTACTGAAGAAAGATGCAATTTTTGCATGGAATGCTGAACATGAAGATAGTTTTGTTGCATTGAAGACAGCACTTTCCTATGCCCCTGTTTTAGCATTTCCTGCTTACTCTCAAGATTTCAGTCTGTGTACCGACGCTTCAGGACTAGGAATCGGAGCTGTACTCATACAGTTGGATTCAAGAGGAAAATTTTGAGTGATTGCTTTTGCAGTCGTAAATTTAATGATGCCGAAACACGTTATTAAGTAACGCATTTAGAGACGTTAGCTCTTGTTTGGGCACTGAAAAAGTTTAAAGACATAATTTTTTGTTATAAAATAATTGTTTTTACGGATCATGCGGCAGTAACAGAACTGTTCCATGGCAGAAATCTATCAGGCAGATTAGCACGCTGGTATCTGACAATTCAAGAATTCGATCCCGAGTTTAGGTATTAACCGGAAAGTGCGAATGTGGTCACTGACGCTTTGTCTAGAAATATTGCACTAGTGATGCCTGTACCTACGTTCACTCTTTCACAATTAGAGGATGAACAACGAAGCTATCCTTTGTGGTCTGCAGTTATTTTTGCTTTATAGTCGGGAGAGAAAGTTCAGCTTCCTAAATTGATTCTTCCACTCAGTCAGTTTGAATTACGACATAACATACTCCATCGATCCAAAAAGACGTCTGAGGGTATAGTTACACAAATAGTCGTACCTGGCACATTGTGTGAAACGATTATAACATTGTTCCACGATGTTCCTCAAGCAGGTCACCAAGGACTTGACAAATGCCTTGCGGACATTAAGAAAAAATATTTTTGGAAAACTGAAGAAAGACATAGAATTGCATATTGCTAAGTGTTTGTCATGTGCTCAACATAAGGGTGCTACAAAGTCACCGGCTCCAATTCTACAATATCCTACACCAGAAAGTCCGTTTGACACAGTCGCGATAGACTTGTTACAACTTCCGAGGAGTCATCAGGGATCCTCGTACGTCCTAGTGTGTGTTTATCATTTTTCTAGATTTGTGATTTTAGTCCCACCAAAGGATAAAACAGCTGAATCTGTGGCCTATGCCTAAGTGATGAATCTTATATGTCCTTTTACTATGCCCAAGGTTTTTCTCTCCGACAATGGAGTAGAGTTCAAGAATCAGCTAGTAGCACAAATTTGTGTACAATATGGAATACAACAAAGTTTTAATAAAGCCTTTCATCCAAAGGCTAATGGCCTTGTCGAGAGAGCCAATCGTAAGATCATAGAGATACTTCGCCCGATTGTGTGTAATATGCAATACACATGTGAGGATTGGTTACCACAAGTTGCAGCATCTATTAATGGGTCGATGAATAGCTCTACCGGCAAATCACCCTACTATATTGTTTATGGCAAAGACAAACGTCTGCCTTATGATGTACTTACGGAAGATTTCGCGACAAAACAGATCAGCGTTTTCACCGATATTCATGGCCATGTACGAAAGCATTTAGCAGCTTCAGGCTCTGAAATGATTTTTAAGCAACATAAACAAGCTAAGCTTGTCGTGTTAGAAATAGGCGATGCTGTTATGGTGAGAGAACCTGAAAGGAATTCTAAGCTTTCAGCCAAATTTTCTGGTCCATTCCGCATTATCACCAAAGAAGCGGGCAACAAGTTTAAAATTTGGAAGCCTAATGCACAAACCGCAGATGTAGTGCATGCACACCATCTTAAAAGGGGCAATAAGGATTTACTACCCAAGAATGGTAATGATGTCACAGATACACCTTTTCCGACGAATGTTAATGATGTCATAGACACATCTTTTCAAACTGTACACAAGCAGAGTGTACCTAATGAGTATCGTTTGAAACTTCGTTCTGCAAACAAATATTAAAATACATTATAACTTTTCCAGAATGGCTTGGATTATCAGTGTGCTGCTCCTACTGCTTTGTGTCACCGTTGTGTTGACGGATATGTCCACAGATGTCCTTAAGCCAGGTGCGCTTGTTGCACCCCTTGGACGCGTTCTCATTGTTGAAGACGAAGTGAACATAAAACATGAGTTGCACGGACTGCTCAAGCTTCCTCACCAGATGAAAACCATTGACGCTCAACCGCAGACAGCTTTGACTGCCCTTGATGATCTCCGTAAAACTCCAAACATTTCGAAAACGGTTTCACAAACTATTGAGCTTCAGCTGCTTCGTCTCAGAACCCTTCATAAGATTCTCGTCGCTGTCGGAAACACTGTTCCAGCATCTCAGAATGATCTTGTAAAGAAAATAAGTTCCCAAACGCGAAGAAAGCGAGGATTGTTTAATTTTTTGTTCATATACAAAGCACTTTATTTGGCACAACGATTGCCGAGGATGTAGCTAAACTAGGAGACAGCATGATCATTGTCGATCAGGCTGTTTCTAAACAAAATCGTGTTATTACTCAATCTATTCATGCAATTAGTGCACTAGAATCAAAAGATAATGCGATTATTTCTGAGTCTAACCATTTATCTAGGGTTGTTTATAAGTTGATGAATTCAGTCCCTACGTTGGAGTGGCTCCTTTATTTTTCTGAGTATTTGCATGCTGCAGAAAGTTCGGTTCAAGATATAATTACTAATAAAAATGAACTAATCGTAAGCATCGTGGATGCAGGGTTAGGACGAGTGGATGCAAAGCTTGTGCCTGTGAAGACTCTTCTTGAAGCATTACAAATAGCCAAGTTGATTTATCATTTAACTCAAATTTTCACAGATCATGAGGCAGAATATTAATACCCTCTGTTGGAGTCAACTCTCACGCACAATGCTATTCTTATCCACATACCTATGCTTGGGGCAACATAAATTTAATGCATGGCATTTGGAACCCTTCCCTTGGTATGTAAATGACACACTGTATACTCTAGATAGATCAAAAGAACTTCTGTTATTAGATGAAGAATGTACCTTGCTAGCATTGGATGATCCTAGGGTATTATCACGGTGTAAATAGTCATATTTACATTTACACGTATGTCCAGCCTATGTAGTCGCATTTATTTCTGCTGCAGAAGGGATATGTGAATTGGCTGTCATACAAACTAACGTATGCACAGCGCTAACACAATGTAGTTATAGGCCAATTACTAGGAAAACTATGTTTCATGCACAGCTGCATAAAGTGCAATATTTTTTCTTTCCTGATGAAACTAATGCCATGATGGTGGTAGGCAGTTAGTTGTGAAAGGTTATTATAAGGCTCCGGATTACTGTGAGATAACTTGTAGTTCGTTGAAGACCTTGCCTGTTCATCAGCATTTTGCATTGAATTTAAATCTTACTTCAGATTTATTTCCTTTGTTTCAAGTCCTTAACTTAACTATTGGTGAACTTAATAGTGTCTCAGAGAAGTTGAAAGTTATTTCTTACTTGAAAGGGTCACAGTTTGCTAATTTAGAAGATCATTTGCCATTCTATTTTGCATGGGGATTTACAATACTGAGTTTCACCATTCCCACTATTGTGTTAATTCTGGCAGTGATATTTTTGTTTTGTTATTATAAGTCAGTGTTTTCCAAGTTGAACATTATACATAATATACTAGCCCGTAAGACACTTAAGTCAAGGCCCCCAGTAGTTGATGGACCTATGGTTCCAGAGTCCCCAACTTAGTTTCTACGCATATGTTTGTAACATAGTTAGGTTTATGTATAGGATGTATTCTACGAGATTAGTTTTATTCCTCGTGGAAGCTCGGAAGGTGGTGACCGAGCGATGTATTAGCCGCTTAGTTCCTATATAAATGTCAGGCCAGTACATTGGGTTTATATAATCATATCACCCCCTATAACTTTCCACTGGCTATGAGGCGACATGGTCACATCACGTGATGTGTAAGTTCCTTGAGGCGCCGCCCTAAGACTGTTAAGGTTAGCAAATAAAAGCCTGTTGCCTCGGGATTGTCACTCAACACCTCACACCAACCGGACATATTTAGAAGAGCTCTTTAATAGAGCCTTCATCCTCATCTTAACACTCATAGCTACAGTGATTAAGTTACGGTGATATACACTTGGAACAGTATATGAGATAGTTCCTCAACAAATAGAGAACAGAAAATTGGGTTTCGCTACTAAAACCCCATATACTTTTACATTTTCCAGCCTCATTAACCCATAAGGAATTAACAGTTTAAGGGCCAGTTCAATATCCCCACAAAATCTATTGCTGTAAAAATCATCAAGTGAACCATGCTAAATACTGACAGACACCAAAAATGTTGGATGTTGTCCAGTCTTTGTTTACTAAGTGTAACCTAAACCCGACCGGCCCACAGGATCATCTGCATAATTGGGGAATGGGTCACTTGATTAACATGAGTAATAAAAAAGTGATATATAAAAACAAGGTGGGAAGAAGGACATACTACAGGGCAATTCAACATGAAAAACAGTGCAAAGACTAAGATTGGCTGTGAGTGAACACACTGGTTGACTACGAGTTGTTGATACTTTTGACAAGAGTTGGAACTGGGCTCTTCTTAAAGCAATCAGTACATGCTCGTATGGGCTGGATGCAGTTGTGGAGTCGAACAGCAATTCACGGACGAGGGATCTCGGGTGGAAGCTGGAGCCGTTGTCGAGGGTGGTGCATAAGCTTCTCACCAAATTTGCAGATGAGGTCGTGGTGATGATCAGAGAGAGCCGAGAGGGTCATCAGTGTTGAGAGTGTTTTGATATGTGGAGTACGAGGAGAGAGAATAATCTTGCATGCCCTTTTCTGGCATTTAGGGAGGAAGACCAGACGGGGGATGTATAGGTGAGCTTGGGAAATATGAATATTGAATAAGCACTGAGGAGCTTGGGAGCGGGAACTCCAACGGTCTTGAGTCAGCGGAGGAGGTAGAGACGAAAACTGGAAGATTTCACAATTGTACTGACGTGTGTTTTCCAATTTAGTTTATCATCTATAGGGACGCCGAGGAGCTTACTGGAGTTCACAATCTGGAGTGTGTTGGGGCCCAAAGTAATGGGGGGAGGTGGGACAAGGTCTGAGGAGAGGTTGATGTGCATAAGCATGGTCTTGGTATGGTTGATGGTAACATGGTTGTTAGAGATCCAATTTTGGAGTCTAGTCAATATATTCTGGAGGGCGCTATAGTCGGGAGCCGAGTTGTTCACACAGACCCCAATGATGGAGTAGTCAACATATTTCCAGGGCATCATTGATAAGCATGAGGAAGCAGAGCGGTCCCATCTTGGTGCCATGGGGGACGCCACAGGTGAGTGACTGAAAGGTGAAGACACCCCCTCAGAAGGGTATTTGCTTGGCTTCGGTCACTAAGGAAGTTTGTAAGCCATTTGTATAAGACTTTTCCGAAACCCAAGGTCCATAGCTTTGTTGATAATTAAATTGTGGTCGACGAGGTCAAATGCCTTGGTGAAGTCAATGAAGGCAACAGCCACAGACGTGTTTAGTTTTGCAGATGGTGGTATATGTAGTCGAGAGAGCTGACGAGACAGTGAGTGGTGGAGAATGTTTTCATATTACCAAATCGCTGATAATTATCTATGGCACCTGCATTATCAGCATAGAGCTTCATTGGTAAGTCAATGGAGGTCGTGGAGCGTTTTAACTTCATGTTTGTCCAAACGTTTTGCTACCTTCAATTCTTCCACTAAGTCAGTGGGAAAAGGGGCTGGTGGGTAAGCAAAGAGACTGGTTGTGTCATGTCGGAGGAGCGTCTGGAATATAGTTGCAAAATGATTGCTTGATTGCTCAGCTGCATCACCATTAGTGAGGTGGCTAAGGAAGGGGAGGGGGTGTCTTATTGTTTAGTCCAAAGTTATTTTAGCTTACCCTGCACCAGACTGATGTTGATCTGCTTCAGGTGGTGCAGTTTGGTTGGGTAGTAAGTCTTCTTTGCAGAGCATATTTCACGGATGACTTGCTTGCGAAGGGCCCTGTAGCGGTTGTGGTCATTGAGATAAAAGGCGCTGTCTCTCTGCTGCATAAGTCTTTTGATCCGAGGTGTGATCCAGAGCAAGTCAGCTGGGTGTGATCTGACGAACTTCTCGGGGAAAAATTCGTGGTGAGCTTCCATGGTGGTGTTGGTATAATTTATCAATTTGGTGTCCACATCATCCACACTAAGCACTTCAGCCCAGAGAAGGTGAACTATCCACTGCCAGAAGAAACGCACTGCAGAGTCAGTAATCGGCTGTAGGTCTTGATATAGGGTTTCTGCATTTGGCTGGCAGTGGGAGCTGGAGACCAGAACACTGAGAGGTGTATGCTACACCCGATAGGAGGCATTGGTTGAGGTGGGTGGTACTTGTCCACTAACTCAGTTAAGATAAGGTCAAATGTGTTTTGACCGTGCGTAGGGAAGTTCTCAGCTTGTGATAATAGACAGCTGGTTCTCGATATCAGTGGTGTCAATTTCGTTATAATCCTCGCATAGTACTAGCTTGACACATGGGAACCTAACACTGAGGTGGGTTGAGATGATTGATAAGAATATCTCTGGTGGGTGAGCGAGGTGGATATTATGCCACACAGTATAAAGTAGAGGCGGTGTGGCGAGGGTGGGCACATGGCACAACACGTATCCCTAACGTCCTCCACATCATCTCTGACTAAACATACCCAGACGTGACAGACGTGGTTCATCCTGACATAAGAGGGCAACACCCTCTCCACGTCCATGTGTGTGTGTGTGTGTGTCTGTAAGATAAAATATTTGTATATTATATAAACTGTTACGACGTTAGGGTAGATAGTTATATAAACACAATTCACCTAAGCCCTTCAAATATATCAATATTATTTATTATATAATTAATCTCAAGTTCTCCCAACAAAGGTCAAGCTAACAGGTCAAAACCTAAACAAGTCAATAAATATATGAACATTTAATAACTTAATCCCACCACCACGTATGCAGACAAAAGAAAATAAATAACAATAATAATTAGATGTGTGGAAGTGACTGTGTAAGGACTGAAGGTGCAACAAGATCACACAAAATCAATATCAAGCAATAACAAATCTCAATAGTCAAATGCCAATTCCCAAACCACCAGAGTGAGGGAATACTCAACTTAAGACAGCTATGCCTATGCCGAGACTGACTGCACCCTACAGGTACAGTGGACCAGCCTGCCACCCACGTCACCTCTCTACCGACCAAAACTGACTTATCATAGCCGGATTGGCCAGAACGCAAACTTTATCTAAATGACCCTACTGACATTAGTTCCACTATCTTACGTAACTAAAAACATATTACAATCAATATCACATGAGAGACAACTGTTGCATTAATAAATACACAAAGTGATAATGTAAAAAAATAAATTCAATGTGTAAACGATGGCTCAGTCGGTGTGGGGGAGTAATGAGCGAAACTGCTAGAGCCAACCACACACCATCCAAACCAACGTATTTTATACCCAGAACAGAAACTTATGGCGGACACTCGTAACATAAACGAATAAGTTATATATAAATGTTATAATAATCCCAAGCTCTATAAAACTGCATCCGCATCTTCTACCCTGTATAGGCGGAAGAGGATGTGACAATTCATTTATACATACATACATACATACATACATACATACATACATACATACATACTGTACATACAAACATACATACATACATACATACATACATACATACATACGAAAAGGATTCAAAGAAATTAAAATCTACGAAAAAGAAGGTTGACCGCACTTGAGTAAACTTCCCTCATACACCAACAACACCACCAGTCAGCTCAGAAGGAGCAAAATATAATTATCAGAACAAACACGTGATAGAAGCCATCAAACTCTACGTCGTCAAAATACATAAAAATATAACGAAAATATTCATATAACGTCAAAAGAAAATTTTTTTCTCTGTTTCATTCCCCTCTCTCGACCCCTCAATCTTTCTTTCTCACTTCTATCTCCCCTCTCTATCTGTCCCTTATATTTCTCTGCCCCCCAATTTCTCTCTCTCTCTCTCTTCTTTCTCTCTCTTGGCTTTCAATTCACCCCCATAAATCATCATCAAGTTATTTATAAGACAGGTGAAAATTACTAATTAACTTGGACAGGTATGTCAGGGAAGAATACTCAAGTATAGTGTGTGTACAGGTGGACTGGCCGAGAGAGAAAGAGAGAGAGAGAGATTACACTGGCATGCACGAACGAACACATTTATTTGAAAGAAAGAAGAGAGAAACAGAGAAAGAAGGAGAGCATTACCAGATACAAATTTAAAGAAAGAGAGAGAGAGAGAGAGAGAGAGAGAGACAATTAAGAGAAGAATATGAAACCAAAAAAGAATTAAAGAATTGGACAAAAACATAAAATATCCCACACACACACACATACCCACACACACACACACGGTCACATATGATCCGAAATCAGAACAGTGATTTAAGCCTCGGATTTGAGCTAGGCTTAGGCTTGCGAATTTAAATTCCTCAATCCGAGATTTCCTGCAGTGGATTACCCATATTCAGAACAGCGACTTGAACCTCAGATCGGGTAATGTTTTGCATTATCTTCAATTACGAGCAAGGATTCGAGCACTGAAATTCCAGCCAATTACGTTTCAGTTACACCATTACGACAGTCAATCACCACCAAGAGTAATGTTTGCAAGATTATTGGCGGCAACTATGACTCGACGAGTTTTTACGGAGGAGAAATCTCTCCTTGCAAGCTTAGTCAGCGAAAACAGTATGATAGAAAGTAAAAAGACAGATGCGGCATCGAGAGATCTAAGAAGTGGAAGAATATAACCGAGCAGTACAACTCGAGTGCCATTGTCCAAAAAAGAACACCACTCCAACTACAGACTAGCTGGAAAAATATGAAGGTCAAAGCAAGGAAGTATATTGACAGGTAAGCTTTGTAAATGTTAATATAATTTTACCCACATTTATCTAGTCATATGGATAATGATGCAAAAGAGTTGTAATAGCTAAGAAGTTTATTATAATCTTAGCAGTGACTAAACATAAGGATAATAATTAAAGAGTAAATTTCCTGATTAACACCCAACTCCCTTTCAAGCTAATTTTCTTGTTCCAAAGGTTTTTAGTGTGATTCATTTCAGTCTAACGTCCATTTCTGTCGGAAATCACTCGTTTCTGAGTTATGACCCCCTCTCCCCTGACAATCAAAGGGGAAAGTGGGGATTTCGGGTGATTTGTGACAGAAATGGATGTTAGAATCAAATGATTCACACTGAAAACCGTAGGAAAAATAAAATATTAAACTTCAAAAGTAACCCTACCCAACCTAACCTAACCTAACCTAACCTAACCTAACCTAACCTAACCTAACCTAACCTAACCTAACCTAACCTAATCTAACCTACCCTAACCTAACCTAACCGAACCTAACCGAACCGAACTTGCGTAAATTGGGTGTTAATACGGAACAGTACCAGTTAGAGAACAGACCCACATGTTTGTCACAACTTCACTTATTTATTTTTCAATGTAATTTGAATACAGTATATTTCACAAGTTATAACGACCTGTTGACATAATTATCATATTTTCAGTTAGTTAATCATAATTACAATACTAACAAATTCAAATTGCGGTTCTCAGTAATACATAAATATATTTAGATATAACTATGATAATATTAAATAATATGTACTCACATGACTAAAGATACGAAAAATTGTATACAGTACAGTAGGAGAATAGAGGCTTACAATGATGAGTGATACAAAAATGCACTAGGAAAAGCAAAATATTGACTATAGTATTTATTAAGACAATTGATGTAAAAAAAAACTTTTGCATGCTCTATCTTGCCATAATGTATGTACTTGCCTAGAATGAAGAGTATCATGGGGGGAGGCTGCAAGCCTTCCCACAAACTGTTCTATGTCGTTTTTTTGTCATAATTCATTGAAAAGTAAATGAAAATACCATAGACATGGTATGGTACTTCAATGTGTGCTTCTCCTTGACTATTACCGAAGAAAAATGATCAAAAACACTGATTTCATTATGTCCTTAACTAGTCACTGTTACCTTTTGCTTTACCATTTCGTAATTTAATTATTCTGTGTTGTGGCATTTTTGAGCGAATTACAGGTACTGATTACTGAAATACTGTATACTGAAGATATATGCGTGTTCATATACAGTACTGTATGTGAATACACTGTAGACATGAATCCCATGTTATCATGTAATTCAGGACCTTTTTTTTTTTACTTTTCATGATTCCATCATTACTTGCAACTGTTACGATACCTCTAATAATTGTGATCAATTAAATGCTACTGTATTGGTATCAGTATATTAATAGATTGGGTAATTAACCTTCATTATCTCCATTGTTTTCCTTAGTAATATTTAGTTATTCTAATTTTAACGTTCAACATTTTATTTGTGTATTACAGTGAAAGACGATCTCATGTGAAAACAGGTGGTGGTCCTCCAGATTTTCAACCTGCCAGTCAGGCAGTAGAGGACATTCTAGCAGTTTTACCACCAAAGACGTACCAGCCTATAGACACTGACATAGGGGACGATGAACCACTGCCACTTGGTATGTTATCATTTTTCATCCCATGTTATCATATAAGATAATAAATGTAAAATAAAAATGTTTTCACACCCACAAATAAGGGCAATATTGACTTGTTATCCTCTTTATATGGAACTACTTACTGGGAGCTTCTGACAAGTGTACAGAATACTAGTATACTGAATGCTGTATCTATCCATTTGAAATTATTGTATCAAATAAATTTTTCTTGTAAAAAATATATATCACTTAAGCTATTCATACCTCTGAAACAATGCATTTTTACATTTGCCTGTTTTTGTCATAGTAAGAAAAATATAAGAAAATAAGCCATTCAAATTGTAAAAATCGTCAGAACAATGAAATAATACTCTATCAAGAAATTATGACCATTTTCTTAATATCCTACTGTATACAGTATAGATATTTTCTAAATGTGTATTCAAATTTTATTTTCCAATTTAGATACAGTATTAGTATTTACTATTGTATTTCAAATTGGATTCAGTAGTATTTAAAAATACCTTAACATGTACATGTACTAGACTCAATAGCAAACTGCAAAGTAAAACTGAATTTTGTTGCTTAATTAATAAAATAAAATGTGTTGCAGATCAAGCAGGGAAAACCTTTGGGATTATCCAAGATGATGCTGTGATCATACATAATTATGAAATAGTAGAGGATGACATGGGGGAAATATTGAATGGCAGAAAAGGGACTTCATCCAACTTATTTAACTCCAGGCCACATTCAAGTCTCGGCACTGAAAATGAAGTATCAAGACCTTACTCAGGGTGTAGTAACAGGCATGAAACTTTCAGACACCAGTATCAGACTCCCAAGAAGGTGGCAGCAAAGAATGTTGAGAAGTCTTGTGAGCTAGATGTACAACTGCTACATTCTAAGCTTAGAACAGAAAAATTGGCTCTAGAATATTATGATTTGAAAAGAGAAAAACAAAAGGAGTTACTTTTTCAAGAAGAATAAAAATATGGGGTCCTTTGTAATGTTTAATATCATAAATCAGTGCTTTATAAAGTTCATTCTGTATATATTTTTTAATTTCCAATGCTTTAAAATTTATATTTTTAATGACATTATGAAACTGCAAATTTTTCATAAGAGCCGTGGGATTTTCTTCGCAATTTTAATATACCTGTATAGGTTTATGGCATAGAGTATTATGTACAGTATCATATTACCACAAGACAACTAATTCAAGTTCAGTATTTTCTGTGTAATGTGAAATTTTGTTATATTCATATTGGACAATTATTCTGGAAGTTAGTGCCTATTTTCCTGAATAAATTGGACATAATTTTTTATTTATTACCAAGTTCAATATAGAATCCTGTATTCTAATAATACAGTATATTGTGCCTTCCAAACAGAATTCTCATCACACTTATATTGTATATTCATTGGTCATATGTTCATTATTACTATGAATTACCTGTTGCAATATTACAGATTGTTACTTTATTGCAGATACTTGTCAAAAGGTTAAAAGGGAAAGAAAAGGATAGATGATTTTTATTCCAACTTTATGGAGTCTATGTTATTACAAACTCAAATAAAGATTTTTGTTTATACTGTATACTGTTTTTATCCAATTTGCACCTACAGTACAATACAACATTTGTCATATCAGAAGATACATTAATTTTATCCAAAGAAAAATCAGGAATAATTGACAATGGTCTAAAAAGAAAAAAACTGAGATGACATGTGGTTACATGTTGGTGTGTAGGATCTGTGGTCAAAGATTTTGACTTCATAATATCCTTCAGCAGAAAAAGAGACACTTGGCATAGCGGGACAAGCAATCGGAACAAACAATTTCCTATAAAAATAAAGCCATTGAAGTTGACCAATATACACATGAAATACAGGAGAAACTGTTGTTACATTTTCCCCATATTTGCGACTTATGAAATATAGACAAGTCTCATAACAAAATATTGTGGAATAAAATGTCAAATGAACTAGAACTCCTAGCATAGCATGGGATATATTATACAAATATATGTATGACAAATAGAATGAATGTAAACTGAAAGTTATTTAATGGTAATGAATATCAGCAAGACACATCTACATGCTCCAACATACAGGGTGATTCTTAATTGCGTACAGTGAATTGCAGGGTGTATTCCTGGGACAACTGCAAGGCAAAATCTCGGAATCTGCATAGTTTACTAACTACAGCTCTTGAAAGATGTTGAGGTAATGACAGTTAGATTGGAGTGAAATATCAGGAGATTTTTGTGTAATTTTATGTATGTAACTTCACTGTATGATACAGTTTGTTAATGGGGTCGAAGTTCAAAAATCCCTGCCTCTGCCTCTTTATCTTACTGTGTAGAGTTTTATGCATAAAGTTACACAAAAATCTACTGATATTTGATTCCAATCTCACTGTCATTACATCAACACCTTTCAAGAGCTGTAGCTAGTAAATTATGCAGATTCCGAGATTTTGTCTTGCAGTTGTCCCAGGAATACACCCTGCAAATACTGTATGCCTTTGAGAATCACCCTGTACACTGACCTGTTGGCTATGGTTCACCTCTACCATCCCATTCATCAGCTGATGGTTAGACTTTGAGATTCTTCGCAACGATAGTTTCCAGGTAAGAAAGAATCTGGTTACTGAATGAGTTATGGTAATGTGTTACAACACTATCGTGTTTAGGGTCCTCCATGAAGTTCAAGCAGGTAAATGTTAGGAACGCTGACACTTCTATATTTTGAATGTTTTTCCTTAGGAAAATTATTGGTAATTTTTCGTTATCCACCCATCACCTTTTTCACATGAAAATTATATATTTTTTGCGAGTTTTCTTGCTGTTTTAAATGATTCTGATTTTTTATCTTTGGGGCAAATCACTTTTATTTTTAATTAGGTCAGGTCAGGTCAGGTCAGGTTAGGTTGGGACGTGTTGTAACACATTTCCAAAACTCATTCAGTAACCAAATTCTTTCTTACCCGGAACTATTCGTTGCGAAGAATCTCACAGCAATCATCAGCTGATGAATGGGAGGTAGAGGTGAACCATAGCCAACAGGCCTGTCAAGTAGATGCTCCATATCACGGAAAATATCAAGGAAATCTCCTTTGCTGAACCAATATCGTTGTTTAAATTGCGTGTCATCATAAAAATTGAAAGGATTCTGCCTATCTACCATCAGTCTTCTCTCAACAAAATGTCCAATTTGACGATACCGCCGAAAACCACGCTCTGTGAAAATTCATGTAGACTTGCTTGAAGGATCACCTGCTATACCTGCCTCCAGGCTCGATTTGAAATTGAAATTGAAATACTTTATTGATCATAAAACTATTACATCAAAAGGACAAGGTGGTATACTACTCCCACCCTCACCTTTGCCATCCCCTTCTGGGGTTTACAAAAGTTATAAATGTTAATAGAATAATTATTTTTACATCAATGAAATAGTTCATTTTGTCATGAACACTGTACTACATTAAAAGAACAGATAATGTAATCTTACACAAAATTAAATGTCATATCCTTGGAGCAAAACTTTTATACATTGCAAGAATTACTTTAATTTTTCCATTATTAATCATCCAACAAACTTGTTTCTTTAGAGAAGTGATCTCACTGTTCCTGTTTGATTGGATTTTTTCACATCCTAATACATAATGTTGTAGTGTCTGTGCATCCCTAAGATGACACAGTTGACAAGGTTGACCCGCCCCTCCACTTATCTGCCATTAATATTTGTATCCCAATCTTAGTCTCATTATAACAGTGTCAGCAGTTGGTAAGTTACTCCCGTAAGTTACATTGGTGTTTTGTAAAACATACAAATAGTGCTGAAAACTCTCGCTACATATGGCAATAACTTCTCTTCTTGGTTTTTCCTATTCCTCTCTTTTTCTTTTCATTTCCCTCTTTATCGTGTCATGATCGTGATGACGGCTAACCTGAAAACCTTAAAGATTCATATTACGCTCAAACGTCCACAAAACCTTCTGACTCCCCCAGTGGAAACGTCCACCGTTTTCTCTGTTTCCTTGATGAGGTCATCGATAGGCCGTCTTTGTCTAAAGGGAACTTTGAATATAATCGGCGGATTTCGTAGCAAGACGCTGTATGTTGGGACCTGTTGCCATCCAACCCTTTGTAATCAATTTAATTTTGCTTTTGATAGCTCAGGCAGAGCATTGTTAGTGAAGATAGTAGTGACTAATAACGATGTTAGTAAGCAAATAGACAAACTAAAGCCTAATAAGTCACCTGGTCCCGATGAGATATTTGCCAGAGTATTAAAGGAATGTAAGGAAGAGCTTAGTATGCCCTTAGCAAAGTTGTTTAACATGTCCTTAAAAACAGGTGTAGTACCAGAATCTTGGAGGATAGCGAATGTAATACCGATTTTCGAGATGGGGGATAGATCACTATCCTCTAACTACCGCCCAATCAGTCTAACATCAATAGTAGGCAAATTACTGGAATCTATCATTTCAAACTCTATACGAAATCACCTGGAGAAGCACCGATTGATCAATGATTCCCAGCATGGCTTCACAAGCGGACGTTCTTGTCTAACTAATCTATTAACATTCTTTTCATCAGTTTTCGAATCGGTGGACGAGGGGCACATTTATGATGTGGTATATCTCGACTTTAGCAAAGCCTTCGACAGAGTCCCCCACGAAAGACTAATTAGAAAGGTAGAAGCACATGGCATCAAAGGTAACATCCTTAAATGGATTAAGGCGTGGTTACAGGACAGGAAACAGCGAGTGAGCATTAACGGCACTAAGTCCCATTGGAGCAACGTCACAAGAGGAGTTCCCCAAGGCTCAGTACTTGGACCATTATGTTTTATTATATACATAAACGACATAGATATCGGCATAGACAGCAACATAAGTAAATTTGCTAATGACACTAAAATAGGACGTGTTATTAAATCTGACCAGGACTCCGCAAAACTACAGGAAGATCTAAACAAATTTTTCGAATGGTCTGAAAAATGGCAGATGAAATTCAACGTGGACAAATGTAAAGTACTCAGTATAGGAGATGGAAACAGGGAAACCAGATACCAGATGAACAATGATGCCATAGAGAAATCCGACTGCGAGAGAGATTTAGGAGTAATGATAAGTAGGAACCTTAAGCCAAGTAAACAATGTGTTTTTGCTCGTAACAAGGCTAATAAAGTACTTGGGTTCATACAAAGGAGTGTTAGTTACAAGGCTAGCGAGGTCATCCTAAAACTGTATCTTGCGCTTGTGAGACCACACCTGGATTACGCAGTTCAGTTCTGGTCACCGTATTACAGGATGGATATAGAATCATTGGAAAGAATTGAGAGGAGAATGACAAGACTAATCCCGGGCATTAGGAACCTTGAGTATTGAGACAGGTTAAAGCATCTTAATTTGCACTCCCTCGAGAGACGTAGAGCGAGGGGCGACCTGATAGAGATGTATAAGTGGAAGTCAGGGCTAAACAAAGGGGGCATTACAAAGGTACTCAAACTATCCAACCAGGAGCGAACTTGTAACAATGGTTTTAAATTAGACAAATTTAGATTTAGGCGTGAAATAGGTAAACACTGGTTTGGAAACAGAGTAGTGGATGAATGGAACAAGTTACCAAAATATCATCATTAACTCGAATACGCTGAATAGCTTCAAACATAGGTTGGATGCTTATATGAGCAATAGGGGTTGGGTGTAAACGGGACTGCCCAGTATGGGCCAATAGGCCCGCTGCAGTTTCCTCCATTCTTATGTTCTTATGTTCTTAAGATAATAGTAGGGAATGAAACTGAGCTCATAGTCTCAGTTTCAACGTCAGAGTGTACAGTAAATTAATTCATCGAAATAGAAGTAGGTGGACTCCCTGACCTATTTTGAGTGAGGGTGCTGCGGGCATTTCAACTGTTAGTAAGTGCTCGCCCCTTCACCCAGACAGGTAGGTCATTCCACTATGTGTTCTAATTCGCCCTTCTTACGTGATTTGACCCAATTAATAGTTGATTGTGCAAGTGTGACAGTAACGTAGTTGTTATGCTCTGAGTGAAGTAATATTTACGTCTTTAACGTCCCCTGAAACGTGATGTCGTTGTCACCGTAAGTAAGTGCTCACCCCTTCACCCGTACAGGTCCCTAACGCAGCCTAGGCCGTGTCTGTAGCGTGGATGTTGTATCCACTATGTCTGGGGAGATGTCCGAGGTCCAGTAGAATCAGTTACCTTTCGTAAGACCCGACCGTCAGACACTTCAGACTACCCATGGGCCCCATAGCTGGCTCGTCTGACCCAAACGCTCGGCCCGCGAGGTGACCCCGGATCACCAAGCCACACACCACTACCAGCCCTCATCATTGGTGGATGAGTGTCTAACTCAGTAGGGCTATTTGTGTTGTGGGGTTATTCCACTGGGATCTTCAGAGTTCGTTGGAAAGTACCCCATGGTGGCAGGACCCCATGGCGGGTGCTTGATTATCACTCTTGACGACTGAGTGTTGTAGTGGCAGTTGCCCCTGGTCTTAATGGTGCTAAGTTACTGTAAGAGTTTGTGTTATTGAGTATGTCCACCCAATAGTGGTGTGAGTGTTATTGAGTATGTCCACCCAGTATTGGTGCGAGTGTTATTGAGTATGTCCACCCAGTAGTGGTGTGAGTGTTATTGAGTATGTCCACCCAGTAGTGGTGTGAGTGTTATTGAGTATGTCCACCCAGTAGTGGTGTGAGTATGTTGAGCCTGAGGGCATAGTACCAGATTTCGTCTGTTGGTACATATATTCTTTCTCCTACCTCCATATTAATGTTTAAATACATTTTGTTTTTGTATATTGTGTCTATTATTTACCTACAGTATCTACCGTTATTTCCTCCCTATTACTTGATACTATCATTACATATACCCACGAGCCTCCCTCGTCACGCTACCAATGGTTATAAGTATTAGAGTAAAGAAAAATGTTATAAGAGGCACGGCCCTTATAAAATGGTGACAGCTATGGTGATGTAATGAACATAGTATCGAGTTGGGAGGAATGACTGTGATACTGTAGTTTTTTTTAACTGTGAGTTATAACCATTTCTCTGTACGGGTATTTAATAACCATTCCACTGTAACTAATGAGTATTTCAGATTGCTAATAATTTTGTTCCATATTTTTCCAAGGTACAGATTTTTGTGGTGGTTTGCAGAGAAAGTGAAATAAGTCAAAGAAATACCTTGGAGTTAGGTTAGAAAAAAAAAGAAAGTCTTGTTTAAAGTAAATGATACCTGCAACAATAACTTGAGTGTAGAGTGTGAATAAGGTTCATTTATATTTGAAGAATTCTGATGTGTAACAATCTGCCCAATTTTTTTTTCCGTTGTTAACTCAGTAGTATTACTTACAGACAGTGAGTACATGCTCGGGCCGTGGCACTAGTTTGTGAAATGTTTTCATCATGGGAGTGCCCAGTGTTTTAATTCTGAGTTGCTAACAGAAGCATTGCACTATAGCAAAGGTTAAGTGGATGCTAATTCTGTACTTGTCATATTCTTTAGTTTATGTGTTAGGTAGGATATATATTCCAGTTGCTTAATATCTCGGGGTGTTTTACAGTTCCTTGTACTAATATTTCTATGTATACGTTATAATTGTAAAGTGTATTTTAATCAGGTGCTAACGGTTCATTATTTGGTGAAACGTTGTATGTTATATGAACTCTAATGCCAGTATACTTTCAGAATACAGTATTATATATGTGAGGACCTCATGATGATACGGTATATGGAAAGTGTTATACAAGTGTATGGACCCGGAATTGTGAGTACAGAAATTCGTGAAGTGTTCACGCAGTGTTGCACCATACAGAGTTTGTGTGAATAGCAAATTGTCTCAGTGTATTTTTCATGCAATAATATTATCTTTTGGGAGATTAATAATCTGAACAGTATTTTGAATAGTTGATGTATGGAATGTTAAGTCGTACTGCAGAAAATCAGTTGAGTACCAGTCCTTGGGTCTTGAGTGAGCACTGTGCATGATATTGTATTTACAGTGGGTTATAGTATTGATTTGTTGTAACACGATGGCAGATGCTAACGCGAATCAGGGGACCATGACGGCCAAAACCGCGGTTGAAATAGCAACAGATGTCCAAGTTCTGACCGAGTATAAACCCCCAACTAATGTTAAGCAAGTCCGCCATTTTTGGGTATGTGTGGATTTTACCGTAAACATGTTCCCGAGTTTGCCAAAGTAGCTTACCCCCTCACTGAGATAACGAAACAGACTGTTGATTTTGTATGGTCCAACGAGTGTCAAGAAGCATTTGAGAAGTTAAAGCAAGCACTAGCTTCATACCTAGTTCTTGTCAAGGCAGATATTTATAAACCGTTTGAACTGCATAGTGATGCCAGCAATTTCTGTGTAGGCGCTTCCCTTAATCAGGTACAAGATGATGGCTCTTCGCGACCTGTGGGTTATTTTTCTAGAAAGTTAAAGCCGGCAGAAACTCGTTATTCCACCACCGATAAAGAAGCGTTAGGCATTGTGTTTGAGTGCAGGTTCTTCCATCATTTTCGTTGGGGTACGCAGTTTACAATTAAGACAGATCACCAACCTCTAACATCCGTCTTTAGAAAGAAAACCAAAAGTCAGCGAATGAACCGTTGGATCTTAGAAATGAGAGATTACGTCTATGATATTGAATACAAACCCGGTAGAGCTAATGTAGTAGCCGATGCATTAAGTCGACCAGTCAGAACCTTGAGAAAAGTCATGCAAGACCATGTAGCTGCTCAATTTCCCACACTAGAAGGTTTCACACAGGCAGAATTTGGTAAGGAACAACAAAAAGAACCGAGATGGCAAGAGTTAAAACAGTATTTAGCAGGAGGTAAGCTTCCACAACATAAGTACCCAAAGGCCACCGTTTATAGTTTTGAAGTAATAAATGGAGTATTGCATCTAGTAAAAGAACAACTTGATAAGGCATTGCAGTATTGTCTAGTAATCCCTCAACATTTACGTAAAGCCGCATTAGAGTTGGCACATGACACTGCCACATGAGGTCATTTAGGACGGTGGAAGACCATCACCCGAGTAGCAAATTTTTTTTATTGGCCTAACTACCGTAAAGATTGTGTTGATTATGTAGCATCATGCGAGATGTGTCAAAGGTTCAAGGGAACCAAGGGACTTACGCAACGTTGGCAAGAATTACCAGTAGTAACCAAACCACTAGAACGAGTTTCGGTAGATTTGACTGACATGCATTCAGGGATCAGTGATTACCGATATGTGTTAACAATTATAGATCATTATTCAAGGTTTGTTAACTTCTATCCATTGCGCACGAAGACCACTCAAGAGGTTACCCGTGAATTTGAGAAATTTGTTAAGTCTTCGGTAGTCCTAAAGTAGTGATTGCGGATAATGGAGGAGAATTTACTGCCGCATAGTTCAGGGAGCTCTGTCGATTAATTAACATTAAGGTGTATTTTACCTTGCCTTACCAACCCTGAGGTAACAGTATCACGGAGAGAATGCACCGAACTTTTAAGAACATTTTGTCAATCATGTGCGAAGATAACCCGCGTCGCTGGCCACGATTCTTGGGTCCGACCCAATATGCGTTGAACACTTCTGTTCACACAACGACTGGAGTGCAGCCACACTTCGCGTTCTTCTCCCGGCATGCGCAGAGACAAGTGGGCACTGAGTTACCACTAATAGAAAACGAGAGTACTGAAGGGTTGAGAGAAGCTCACAGAGTAATTAAAGAAACTTCTGAACGAATGTCTAGAGAATTCCGGAACGTAGCAAACCGAGATAGAGTCAATCAGACAGTACAGCTAGGGGAAACTGTTTGGGTGAGAGATGAAGCTCCTATCCCAGGTACCAGTAGGAAATTAAATGCTAAGTGGAAGGGCCCATATACAGTAACTGAGGTCATACGCAATGGTGCAGCGTATGAGTTAACCCACCTTTCAGATGAGACAGAAATAATCCGACGAGCAGCAGAAAAGGTGAAAAGATGTATCAACAGAGATATGTTCGTCCATGTAAATGACATCCAGGTTCCCCCTAATGATTTTTCCTCAGAATCAGAGCCTGATGAGAGAGATGCTATACGGGATGAGGAGAGAACAGTAGTTGCTCCTGCTCCCCGATTTCCCGTAAGGACGAGAAAACCAGTGGTGAGACTGGATCTTTAAAAAGCAGAGGGCTATTTAAGTGACCCTCATTGGTTGATAATGAAGTGTGCAATTAGTTATAAGTAACTTGTGGTAAAGGGAGAGGTAAAGAATTGATGATGTTTTTTTTATTGAAAATATTTTGTAGAGGAAGGGTCAATTTGCAGTAAAAGACAGAGATTGGAAGATGTATTGGCAGTTATGCAATCATCTGAAGGGTATCTGTTACTAGTTTGAGTAAAGATACCAGTGGTGAATTCTCAAGTTCTGGTTGGTATATCCTACGTAGGCTGGGTGTTGTTGGTATATAGGTGTAGAGTTCGTGACTTTCAGGGAGTATTCGGGCATAGAAATATGGCGCTATTACTTCTACATGGCAAATGCCATAAGTACAGACAGTTTTTGGTTTGGTGGTGTTCTCATGAGGACCGTTTCATTAGCATTGGATTCTTGGGAATGCCCGCTCGTTCGGAGTCCCTTGAATGTTGCTGCCTCTCCTGAGTGCGACATGACTCTTTAGATTAAGGGCAAACAAATCATTCCTTCGACTTGATGGGGTTCGTTCGTCTATGTCCTAGCTTGAGAACTCTATGTTAAATCTCAGGGTGTCCTGTAAGCATTTGACCAATTGCGTAAAAGAAACTTTCATGACCTATGAACATTGAAATTTGAGTTCTGTAAGGAAATTTTGAGTGTGCACTTTATCAACCGATGTGAGGGTGTATTTTGTAACATGTAACACCATTTATTATTATATGATGATATATCTAACCCCATTCAGTATTATTATATGACATGATGTACCTAATCCCATGTGTTATTATTTTTGGAGCTATGATATATGTATCCCAATATATTTTTTATGAAGGTGTGTCACATTCTAGTTGTATGGTAACAGATTTCCATTTCTTTTTGCCTAATTCTGACCACCGGTAGGGAATTATTTTTCTATTTTTATTGATATAATATGTGCAATGTTTTGTATGGGGAATTATATTTTGTATTAATCATTTAATGTGTATGTAACTACTTACGTGTTTTCTGAACGTTACCGCATAATATAAATCGTGGAGAAAGGGGAAGCTTTGTCATGATCGTGATGACGGCTAACCTGAAAACCTTAAAGATTCATATTACGCTCAAACGTCCACAAAACCTTCTGAGTCCCCCAGTGGAAACGTCCCCCGTTTTCTCTGTTTCCTTGATGACGTCATCGATAGGCCGTCTTTGTCTCAAGGGGACTTTGAATATAATCAGCGGATTTCGTAGCAAGACGCTGTATGTTGGGACCTGTTGCCATCCAACCCTTTGTAATCAATTTAATTTTGCTTTTGATAGCTCAGGCAGAGCATTGTTAGTGAAGATAATAGTAGGGAATGAAACTGAGTTCATAGTCTCAGTTTCAACGTCAGAGTGTACAGTAAATTAATTCATCGAAATAGAAGTAGGTGGACTCCCTGACCTATTTTGAGTGAGGGTGCCGAGGGCATTTCAACCGTTAGTAAGTGCTCGCCCCTTCACCCATACAGGTAGGTCATTCCACTCTGTGTTGTAATTCGCCCTTCTTTACGTGATTTGACCCAATTAATAGTTGATTGTGCAAGTGTTACAGTAACGTAGTTGTTATCCTCTGAGTGAAGTAATATTTACGTCTTTAACGTCCCCTGAAACGTGATGTCGTTGTCACCGTTAGTAAGTGCTCGCCCCTTCACCCATACAGGTCCCTAACGCAGCCTAGGCCGTGTCTGTAGCGTGGATGTTGTATCCACTATGTCTGGGGAGATGTCCGAGGTCCAGTAGGATCAGTTACCTTCGTGAGACCCGACCGTCAGACACTTCAGACTACCCATGGGCCCCATAGCTGGCTCGTCTGACCCTAACCCTTGGCTTGCGAGGTGACCCCGGATCACCAAGCCACACACCACTACCAGCCCTCATCATTGGTGGATGAGTGTCTAACTTAGTAGGGCTATTTGTGTGGTGGGGTTATTCCACTGGGATCTTCAGAGTTCGTTGGAAAGTACCCCATGGTGGCAGGACCCCATGGCGGGTGCTTGAGTATCACTCCTGACGACTGAGTGTTGTAGTGGCAGTTGCCCCTGGTCTTAATGGTGCTAAGTTACTGTAATAGTTTGTGTTATTGAGTATGTCCACCCAATAGTGGTGTGAGTGTTATTGAGTATGTCCACCCAATAGTGGTGTGAGTGTTATTGAGTATGTCCACCCAGTAGTAGTGTGAGTGTTATTGAGTATGTCCACCCAGTAGTGGTGTGAGTATGTTGAGCCTGAGGGCATAGTACCAGATTTCGTCTGTTGGTACATATATTCTTTCTCCTTCCTCCATATTAATGTTTAAATAAATTTTGTATTTGTATATTGTGTCTATTATTTACCTACAGTATCTACCGTTATTTCTTCCCTATTACATGATACTATCATTACATGTACCCACGAGCCTCCTCTCGTCACGCTACCAATGGTTATAAGTATTAGAGTAAAGAAAAATGTTATTAGAGGCACGGCCCTTATAATCGTTCTAATACTTACATTGCTAACACTATCTATACACATCTTTTCTGAAGCTTTCTTGGCCAATTTGTCAGCATTTCATTTAAATGAATCCCCACATGTGATGGAATCCATACAAACTGCACAATGCATTCCATTTCTTCTTTACTCTGACCAGTCGTTTATAGATATTAGCAATATGAAATTTACATGGATTTTTACTCTGCAAAGCTTCCAATGCACTTTTATTATCAACAATAACATATGTTTTTTACATTTCTCTATAGCAACCTGGAGTCCTTCACATATTGCGTGTAGTTCAGCCAGCGTGGATGAGGTGTTGTTACTATTTCATTTACAAACCGTTTCATCTACGTAACATTCATTGATAAAATATTCCCTTATAAAAACAGCACATCCCGCTTGACCGCGTCTTAATACTGACCCATCACAATATACCCTGTATATGTACAGTGTTTCGCCTGGTAAAACTATTTATTTTCTCTAAAGAGACATTTCGTAAATAACTGTGATGCCAATCATCTTTTTTTCCCCTCAAGCTATAAAATATTTTTTGCAATGCATCCTTCATGCCATGGTCTAAACCTTAAATAAGTTTGTAATGAAATGCAATATTTATGTACTCCATACTCCATCATAATATTAAACAATAGCTTTGCATACTTGGACACATTGCCAAGAACTGTTCTTTCATTTAAGCACATTATTATGCTGGACAACCTATATTATCTCCTCCTCTCCTAATGGTCCTAAGAGTAGTAGCTACAGAAAGTTCCTTTACTCTATTTTCTATACTTGGTAAATCTAACTCCATTCTCATTATTTAAATTCTAGCTTTCTGTTGACACCCTAAACCATTTCTCAGGGCCTCGTTTTGTATCACTTCATGCTTTTGAATAAGTTTCTTACTGAACATTATAAGAATGGGAGCTGCATAGTCAATAACTGAACGTATTGTACTGATATAAACCATCCTTAAAATAGGAATACCTGCGCCATTTCCCTTCCATGCCAAACCTCTTAAAGGTCTTAAACGTCCTTTACATGCATTATCCAGGTATTGCATCTCACGTACTTTACTGTTGGACTTATACCCAATGTGCATCCCAAGGCATTATGTGTTCTGACCTCACTAGGGGAAAGGTCACGGCTGGCTTAGCTCCCGGGGATTAATTGTCAGCAATGGCTAGTGCTACTTGTGAACAGGGCTGTGCCCTTCTGAAGGCTGAGTTAGAGAGGGCCACGGAAGAAATATTGAAATTAAAGGAAGTGATGGCGAGGATGAAGGAAGAAGCGAGACAAGGAGAACCCGTGTCTGACGAAAACTCAGGCGAATGGAAGGTTGTGAGGAGAGGGACGACCAAACTGGTGGTGAAAACAGCACCAAAGATACGACAACAACAGCTAAGTGTACCGACTCTTTCAGTCCTTTGATAGGCGAATTGGACGTTAGCTTAGTCAGGGACAAGGCGATTCCCAGTGGTACGGTAGTTGGACAAAGCTTTTTGTAGTAAATAAAAAAGAAAAAAGGATGAGGGTGTGTTTGCCAGGATGTGGGGTGGGGAATATAGTTGACAGGATGGACAATATCTTGTCTGGTAATGGGAACAAACTTATTATGTCCCTCAGTGCAGGAGGCAATGATAGTGGCCGATGTAGGAGTGAGGAGCTTCTTGATAAGTTCAAGACAGCTATAGAATGTATTAGAGAGAAGGAAGGGATCCATATCTTATGTGGTGTCCTGCCTAGAAGGAGAGTTGGTAATGAATGCTTGTCAAGGGCAGTTGGTGTCAACGGCCGTCTTGACAGATATTGAAAGTCAATATCAGTCCCATTCATTGACAACTGGGACAACTATTACGGCAGCAGGGATCTTTATGCTAGGGATGGGGGTGCATGTATCTAGGGATGGGATGGCAACTCTGGCTGGCTCTCTCGAGAGGGCCGTTCAAAAGATGTCGAAGTCTTTAAACTGCTAGGAGAACATTTGAGCACGGGGATGGTGGAGACTGCAGTGGGAGTGGGTAAACAAAGTGAAAGGTTACAGGGAAATAGTGCTAGGAACGATAATAAAACTAAATTAGGCAGTGAGTTAAAACCTAAAGTGTCGAAGAGAGGACTCAGATCTCGACTAACTTAAATGTCTACTATGCAAACAGTAGGAGTATGAGAAACAAAATGGATGAAATCAGGGCGTTCGTATGTACCGAAAAAATCGATATAATGGCATTCACCGAAGCATGGACAAACCTAGATTCACGTGAGTTACATGTTGAATACCAAATTGCAGGTTACAAATTATTCCATATCGATAGGCAGATTAGGAAAGGAGTCGGAGTAGCAATCTATGTCAGGGATAATCTGAAGTGTGATAAAAACAAGGAAATAAAAACTGAGTGGAATACAGAAACAATTTGGATAGAATTAATCGATGGTAGGGAAAAATTAATCACAGGAGTAATATATAGACCTCCTAATCTTGATAGAGTTAATGAGCGACTTATTTGAAATGAAATGAGCAGGGCCTCCAGACATAGCAAAGTCTGTATCGTTGGCGACTTTCACTTTAGCCAAATAGATTGGATTGACCGTACGGGTAGCTCAGAATCAGAGGATTTTCTTGAAACAATCCAGGACTGTTTCCTAAGCCAACATATAACCGAACCCACCCTGGCTAATAATATACTCGAATTAATTCTGTCAAACAGAGAAAACATCATTAGTTATGTCGAGGTAGGGAACGAACTTGCCAACAGCGATCACAGAGAAATAAGATTCCAATTAGAATTTCAGGGCAGCTGCAAGGAAAATTCCACTAAAGTCTCAGATTTCAGAAGGGCAAGCTTTGATAGTTTGAAGAGGCATCTGAGAGAAAGGGTATCACGCTTGGGGGTGAATTACATGACCTCACATGAGGTTACCTCACACAATGTACCCACAGAGGGCGACCTCACCTTTCCTGGAGACCTGACGGTTGAGGATGACCTGATCACGAGATCTGAGGTTGACGAGTTCCACAACAATTTAAGTAATGAGTTACTTAATACACAAAGGCAGAACATACCATAAAGAAAACTCAGATCAAACAACAATGACCCTACATAGATATATAATTATTTAAAGGATATTAGCGGGCAAAGGAAGGCTTTAGGTAGGAGAATATCGTGGTGAAGTTTACCTCCAAGATTATTATAAGGTATTAGCCGGTAGGATTAAGACCGTGATAAGATAAGCAAAGAGGAATAATGAACTGAAGGTAGCAAGGGAGGCGAAGTCAAACCCCAAGGGATTCTATCAAATGTATTAAACTAAAACACGAGAAAAGATTGGGCCAATACAGTCAGATACTAGCGAGCTAACTAATAACAATGGAGAAATTTGCAATAATCTGAATAAATATATGTCAACAATTTTCACCATCGAAAATTTAAACATGATACCCGACTCTATACAGAGATAGAGAAGAAAATAAATTAAGCGAGATAGTAGTGACTAGAAACGATATCTGTAAGCAAATAGACAAACTAAAGCCTAATAAGTCACCAGGTCCCGATGAGATATTTGCCAGAGTATTAATGGAATGTAAGGAAGAGCATAGTATGCCCTAAGCAAAGTTCTTTAACGTGTCATTAAAAACGGGCGTAGTACCAGAATCCTGGAGGATAGCGAATTTAATACCGAAATTCAAGAAGGGAGATAGATCACTATCCTCTAACTACCGTCCAATCAGTCTAACATCAATTGTAGGCAAATTACTGGAAGCAATCATTTCAAACTCTATTCGAAATCACCTGGAGAAGCACAAGTTGATCATTGATTCCCAACATGGCTTCACAAGCTGGTGTTCATGTCTAACTAATCTATTTACATTCTTTTCATATGTTTTCGGATCAGTGGACGAGGGGCACAATTATGATGTGGTATATCTTGACTTTAGCAAAGCCGTCGACAGTCCCCCACGAAAGACTAATAAGAAAATTTTAGGCTCCTGGCATTAAAGGAGATATTCTAAATTGGATTAGTGCGTGGTTACAGGACAGGAAACAGCGGGTGAGCATTAACGGCACTAAGTCCGATTGGAGCAACGTTACTAGTGGAGTTCCTCAAGGCTCAGTAATTGGACCATTAGTGTTTATTATATACATAAACGACATAGACATTGGCGTAGACAGCAACATAAGTAAATTTGCTGATGGCACTAAATTAGGACGTTAATTAAATCTGATTAGGATTATGCAAAATTACAGGAAGATCTAAACTAATTTTTCGAATAGTCTGAAAAATGGTAGATGATTTTCAATGTGGACAAATGTAAAGTATTCAGTTTAGGAGATGTAAACAGGGAGCCCAGAGACTAGATGAACAACGATGTTAGTGAGAAATCCGACTGCGAGGAAGATTTAGGCGTAATAATAAGTAGGAATCTTAAGCCAAGTAAACAATGTGTATTTACTCGAAACAAGGCTAATGAAGTACTTGGGTTCATACAAAAGTGTGTTAGTTACAAGACTAGAGAGGTCATTCGAAAACTATATCTTGCGCTTGTGAGACCTCACTTGGATTACACAGTTCAATTCTGGTCACCGTATTACAGAATAGATATAGAATCCTTGGAAAAAATTCAGAGAAGAATGACAAGACTAATCCCGGGCATTGGGAACCTTGAGTACAGAGAAAGGTTAAAGCATCTTAATTTGCACTGCCTCGAGAGAGGTAGAGTGAGGGGCGATATGACAGGTGTATAAATGGAAGTGAGGGCTAAACAAAGGGGACATTACAAAGGTACTCAAACTATCCAATCAAGAGGGAACTCGTAACAATGGTTTAAATTAGACAAATTTAGATTTAGGCTCGAAATAGGTAAACATTGGTTTGGAAATAGAGTAGTGGACGAGTGGAACAAGTTACCAAATATCATCATTAACTCGAATAAGCTGGATAGTTTCAAACATAGGTTGGATGGATATATGAGCAATAGGGGTTGGGTGTAAATGGAACTGCCCAGTATGGGCCAATAGGCCCGCTGCAGTTTCCTCCACTGTTATGTTCTTATGTTTTAAACATCAACTATGTCTAGCTTTAATCCATTCAAAAATATATCCCCTTTTTCATAATTCCTCAATTGATATTGTGTTTTTTCATTGATAATTACAAGATCCGTCCTACAACAAAGTGTACTTAATGCTTCTAAAGCCTGTTGCATGTTTCTCATACTTTTACACTGTTAAAGTATATCATCAGCACATACTGTATTATAACCTATGTCTCCAGGAAATTCGTATCGAGGCATTATGTTCAGCAATATGAAAAAGAGTGGGGCTAAGTACACTTCCCTGTAGAGTACCCAACTCCATCTCTCTTTCTTCTGAGTACCAACCCTGAGACCATACCCTAGTCATTCTGTTACTCAAGTAATCCACAATCCATTTCAGCAGTTTCCCAGAAACCCCTACTTTAATTAGTTCCTCAAGTATCACTTTTTTATTTGCTCTATCAAAGGCCCCTTTTAAGTCTACAAAAGTTCTACCTGTAGCCTTGGAGTTATTCAAACACTTTACAACACAGTCTGCAGTACTTCTCCCTTTCATAAATCCATGTAAATTGGGCGCCAAGAGATTTTTCCACTTTATACAACAACCTAATTAATACTATTCTTTCCATCATATTACTAAAACAAGAGGTCAAAGATAGTAAACGAAAATCTCCATTTTTCTTTAGTATTGGTACAATTACTGATTTTTCCACTTAGGAGGGATGCAACTTCCGGCCAGACAGTTAAGGATATCATATGTTATTCCATCATCACCGGGTGCCGTAGACTTTCCCTTTTTAATTCCATATAATAACTCGCCTCTCGTTATAGGAACACATGTATCATCCCCCAGTGTACACTGACTTTGTACTAACTCACTACCAAGTCTACTCTTACTTTGTAATGAGGCCTGCACACACTGAGGAAATTCGGCAAAACTAGCAGTCCCAGCCCATTTCCTAATAAGTTGACAAGCCCTGCCCTGTGAGTCAGCGTAGCTGTTGCCCTTAATTCGAACACCTCGCACTTTATTCAGTTCCTTCCATATGTCACCCAAGCTCTTGTCTTTAGCGTTTCTCTCTAAAAAGTCTGCCCAGTATTTATTCCGTGCCTCTTGCTTGATTTCAATATCATTTGGATTTGCACTCCAGTTTCTTTGCACCTTTCTGAGGAGTTTACTCCAGCCCTGAACCAATTTGTCATTCACATACATATTACGTTTTCCATGATTTATTTCTCCTTTATACCTACACTTATTTGTCGTCAAAACAGAATCAATGATATGAAATAGATCATCATAAAAGGTACCAATATCCTTTGTTTCATAATCTGTATACCATTCCTGTATAGTAGTGATCAACTCCTATTTTTTGTCTTCCGGCAACCAATATTTTTTCCGCTTAATTAACTTCTGTAATTTGTTAACATGTATAGTAATTCGTAATGCCTTCCTCCATGTATGTGACAAGGCTCTGGATTCCCCAATATTTCAATATCATCAAACTCCTCCATGAAGTATAACCATCTCCTTCCATTAATGTTACTCGGTCCCATAGTACCCAGGACTTCGTATCTAGCATTAATATCACCAACCAAAACACTAGCATCAATAAATAGGCACTCAAGCATGTCATCAATATCCAAACTTTGAGGATGTACATAGAAGTTAACAATACATATAGACCTTCCTTGGGCGTATATTGTAACATACAAACTTTCAACCCCATTCTACTTGTCAGCTATTACCAATTCAACCTGTACATTTTTCCGAACATAACTTAACAGACCTCTTGTATTATTTCTATCATTAGCTGGTAAACAGAAACATTGATAATCACGTAAATTCATCAAATTACCATCCTCCGTGCCCGTCTCTTGTAAGGATATAACATCCACCTCATACAACAGTGTTCTGGCCCTTTAACCGTTGATTTCTTCTGGGTTAATGAGGCTGGAACATTTATATTATATAGGGTTAAAAGGGTATATCACCGTAACTTAATCACTGTAGCTGTGAGTGATAAGATGAGGACGGAGGCTATGTTAAATAGCTCTGCTAAGTAAATCATGTCGATGAGCGGTGAGTGATAATGAGTAGAGACCCATCGAGGGAGAACGGAAATATATCCGATGTCCTCCCTCTAGGGAAGACGGAACCATCCACGATGGCTCTCAATAACGTCTTCCTCTAGTCAAGGATATCAAACTACTGCCCGCATTAGGTGGCCAGAGAGCCGGCTACTTAGTGCCTTAGCTCAGCACTAAGTGACGCGACTTCCGTGGGCGCGCCTTAACACGTGCTCTGAACATGCTACCTCATAGCTAGTGGAAAGTTACAGAGGATGATAGAGTATATAAATCAAATGTAATTAACCCATTTATATAATACTTCTGCCTATAAGACAGGGGCTATTACAACAGTGCATAAGCCTGTACATCTTAGGTCCTACGACGTAAGCTATTTACATTCCATGAAAGTATACTTAAACTAATGTCTTCCATTTTCTCTATTAACAACATAAACTAACCTTATTCTCTCATTCACAAACTGTTCCATTATTTACTTCACTCGAGCTACTACCTTCGGGGATATCACACCACCTGCGGGTTATCTCTTCCCTTATGTCCACGTTTCCGGTCCCCAAAACAAAGAGAGTTTGTCAGATTTTATGACTATTATTTTCAACCTTCTTTCCTCTTAATTCAACATCCTCATTTACATGTTCACAAAAATGGGCAATTACCTTCTGGTTGTCCTCTACCTTTTTTTAAGCATCTGAATTTCTTGCCCTGAGTTGAACTACTACACCATACACATCACCAAACTTATGAATTACCTTATCTTCTGGAACAACTTTTGGTGTAGCTCCTGCACCATTTCCTGTTACCTTCAACGTGTCACTCTGTTCCATCCTCTTCTTCTACACGTTCTCAGTGAAGGTAGAGTTGTCTCACCTGCAACTCCTCGTCCTTCCTTCTTTTCTCGCTGTTGCACATCCCTCATGCTCTGCCACCGCACACCACGCATCTGTGGCTTCTTATTGCATTTTGAGGAACCTGCATTATGAGCGCAGGCACAATTGCAACAGCACGGCACAACACGTTGCCCAGACTTTATTTTGTTTCCACATTCTATTGAATTACGATTTTTTCCACAGTACCGACACCGACTTTCACTTTGACATTTCCAGGCCATATGGCCCCACCTGCTGCACTTGCAACACAAAACAGGTTGTTCAATAAACTTCGCAATTCTCCTATATCCTTTTCCAGAAATGAATATCTTCTCCGGAGCATCTCCCTTCTACAAGGGTACCACTTGGTTCTTCTTCTCACCTCGGATTTCAAGTCGCTTTGCCCAGACGAATCGTGTATCGTCAAGAAGAAAATATGGATCCAGTATAACCGGGTAAATGAAGACGATCACCTTGGTGTGGTGTTCTGCCTCCTGATGTATCGTCATTAACACTTTCTTAAATCCTGTAGCTGTCAAAAACTTTACCGCCTCATCTCCAGCTACAGTCAGATTATTACGACCTTCCTTAAGCAGAGGTTCAAACTTGTTATGCTCTCTTCCCAGTGTAGCAGCCCACAACAACCGCTCATAGAAAGACATGTGTGAATCACTTGGAAAGTTAAACCTCCTCCTAGTTGAGCGGTTTCCACCACCGGGGTTGCTCGGCACATTGCCGCTTTCAAGATGATCCATTTGACTAACCTGCTGTGTTTTATTCCCAGTTGAATTCTTTCTGCTTTCTTCTGTGTGTGTCGTCCTTTTCTTCCTATCATTCATGATCTCATCTCTATCACTTCCTTCACTTTTCTTCGCCTACTCTCACCTCCTCTTCTTTTCTTTCTTACTAATCACCTCTTGAAAACTGTCTGTCAACTCCATTGTTGTTGCCCGCGGATCATCTGCTTCCGATTCGCTACTTGAAAGCCGCAGGTCGTCTTCTAAGCTATTCAATAATGCAATCTTTTCTTCTTTAGCCAAAGCCTTCAGAAGTTTCTGCCCACTACTTGCCCAAGGCATGTGCAAAGCTTAGGCAGCCAATGAAAATTAGCTGTGTTCTCGCAGAGTACAAAGCTAACACGTCCGACCAGTACTGCCAGCGTTCAGAGAATGCAGGCTGGATTAACGCGAGGATCGACAATTCCGATCTCAAACCCGGTTTGAATCTTTGTGTTGGCTAAATTCAGCATTCTGAATACCAACAATCTTCAATCTTCGCTCGATCCTTTGTTTAAACCTTCATGCGGTTTCAAATCACTGTTATGAATTCTTGCAGGCCAGTCACGTTGCATGTAGTGCTGCTTGTCTGCTCGACTATCCCACAGACAGAGGAAACATGCCATGTACCACCAGATGAAAAAGAAATTTAATTGTGAAAAAATATATGTAAAAAAACACGGACATATACTCTTTTCCTTTGCGTCACGGCGGACATTTAAATGGCAGGCGAGCACGTGGGTGTATTTAAACGCATCGTAAGGGCATTAAAACTGACCGAAATCTTTTCTGTGAGGCTTGCCAATGTCTCGGATGATTTTTTTAATGAACGAATATGAGGACCCCATTTTGAGCGAAAAATGCCAATATTTTACCTGAATCTCCGCTTAAAATGCTATAGCACAAAATTCTGACCTGATTGAGCAAAATGGATAACATTTTTGAGATCAGCATGCAAAATACACCCAGAAAAGCTTAATACTACACAAATCTCAAAAACTATGCAGGGCATCCTGCACTGAGGTCGATAATTATCGACCTCAGTGCAGGATGCAATGATATTGGCCTGTGTAGGAGTGAGGAGATTCAGACACAACGTCACAGCCAGTGAAATCATGAAAGTATAGGATCCCACTAGCTTTCTTAGGCCCTATCGCAGAAACTACATCATGAACTGGAATTCATCGATGACTGGCTCCTTGGCCAAAGGCAATCCACATGTTATCAAGACCAAGTTCCTGTAGTGATGTCAGTACAGATACTGCTATGACGACCACGTCAGTGTCATTGGCTTTGATGATGAGGGACTTGCTACCTTCCATTGCTGCATCCCTAACATGCACAAATATTCGTGTGTCTGCTTCCTCATGACAGCATGGAGCCACAGCTTCTAGGGACTTCTCTGTGCTGCTAATGGCATCTTCTCCCTTTGTCACAACCACCGTGCTTGTCGTCTGTGATTCACACATTTTCTCTGCGAGAAAATGGAATTGTTCTGTCTTGCTTTTGTCATTTCGCAGAAAGTTTCTCCAGTTTTTGGGATTCTTACTGGTTCCTGTAACTCTTCTCCTGATCCCCTGTCCTCGTTTCGACCTGGCTTCAGACTTTAGACTTGACATTTTGTACACATCAAACACTACATCCACCCTATTGTATTTGGCACCATAGAATTCCACTTTGGGCAGGATGTCTTCTCTGGCATAGGCATCAAAAGTCTTTGAGGTGCGTGGAGGCAGGGCATTGATCAGTGCTATCTATGATGATAGCATCTCCATGTGGTTCTCTCTCTGTAGCATTCACTTGTGCTTGAAGAATTTCAGCCAGCTGTGACTTCTGACATGCATGAAGCTTGCCATTGTCAGTGAGGGAGGCAGGAGCTGATTGGTTCTCATGCTTGAAGAATTCTTGCAAGTCATTCTGTCTGTTCTGACTGGAGATGAAGATTCGCGAGAACAGCTGACAGTCATATGTTAGTACCTTCTCTTTGGAACTGCTAACAACGTGGTCATGTTTGAAGAAGGAGGATCTGTTTTTCTTGATTGGATGGAAGAACAGACATTTACCTTCATTCTTTAATCCCTCTAAGAATGACTGGAATTGCTCTTTTCCTCTGTCATGGTGTGTACCAACCATTTTAGCAATATCTGGATCTACAATGTTTTTTGTGACTAACACCAGAAGGTCAGATGACTCTTCTTGGAAAGGGTTGCCCATCTCCCGCAGCACCTTGGAATGTGCTTCCACCTTCTCAAAGAAAGATATCTGTGCACTCAGGGTCTGCTCATGATGTCGGCTGCTGGTGGTGGTTCCATCTCTTGCACCTGACGCAGCTTCATATCCAGCAACAAGACGACTCACTTCAGGTCCAGTCACCATCCACCTACGAAGTGCTGTTGGGTCCTCAGTCAGCCCAATTGCTCCTCCATTGCCTTTAATCACTGCATTGTTTTGTTCATGGGCTTGATCAATAGCAATGACAGAGAACTCTCTTCCTGACTTGTGGACAACAAAGTTCCCCTTGTAGAACTCCCTCGCTACCTCTGGATGTTGTTGCTCAAGGCACATCATGTCTCGAAGGTGAATTGGAAGCCATCGGTCTGTGATATTACCAGTGTGCCCTGGTAGTGCCCGACAATCACTCCCTCACATGCAGAGACCCTCTGCATGCTACCCTCAGTTAGTTGGAAACAACATAAAACCAGTCCATAAAACCAGTCATGAATAAAACAAATATATATCTGAGAGTATCAGAAATAGAAAGAATCATCTGAGCATGCTTGAAAACATACATATCGACACTAAGATCATTTAGATTGACCAACTACATCAATTTCTATAAAAAAAAATCATCTTTCGAAGGTCAATTTGGCAGCCATCTTGAAAAATGGCCGCCATCTTGGATTTCCAACTGACCAATCAGGCATATTTGACAAGTAGCCCCTAGGGTATGATCATGCCAAATTTCATGTTTGTATTACCATTTGCACGATTTTCAATTATCCGCTCTTCTAATTAGGGTGAAGGAAGGGATCCCAATCATATTTGGTGTTCTGCTTAGAAGGAGAGTTGGCAAGGGCAGTTGGTGTCAACGGCCGTCTTGACATATATTGCAATTCAATATCAGTCCCATTCGTTGACAACTTGGACAACTTTTACGGCAAATGGGACCTTTATGCTTGGGATGGGGTGGCAACCCTGGCTGGCTCTCTCGAGAGGACAGTTCAAAAGATGTCGAAGTCTCTAAACTGCTAGGGGAACATATGAGCAAGGGGATGGAGGAGACTACAGTGGGAGCTGGTAAACAAAGTGAAATGTTGCAGAGAAATTGTTCTTGGAATGATGACAAAACTAAATTAGGCAGGGAGTTAAAACCAAAATGCGACAAAGAGAGGACTGAAATCACTACTAACTTAAATGTCTTCTACGCAAACAGTAGAAGTATGAGAAACAAAATGGATGAAATCTGGGCGTTGGTATGTACCGAAAAAATCGATAAAATAGCATTCACCAAAACATGGATAAATTTAGACTCACGTGAGTTACCTGTCGAATACCAAATTGCAGGTTATAAATTATTTCATACAGATATGTAAATTAGGAAAGGAGGCGCAGTGGCAATCTATGTCAGGGATAATCTGAGGTGTGAAATTAATAAGGAAATATAAACTGAACTGAATACAGAAACAATTTGGCTAGAATTAATCGATGGTAGGGATAAATTAACAATAGGAGTAATATATAGACCTCCTAATCTTGATAGACTCAACGACAAGACTAATCCCGGGCATTGGGAACCTTGAGTACAGAAACAGGTTAAAGCATCTTAATTTTCACTCCCTCGAGAGATGTAGGGTGAGGCGCGATACGATAGAGGTGTATATAGGGAAGTCATGGCTAAACAAAGGGGACTCAAACTATCCAACTAGGAGCGAACTCGTAACAATAGTTTTAAATTAGACAAATTTAGATTTAGGGGCGAAATAAGTACACATTGGTTTGGAAATAGAGTAGTGGACGAGTGGAACAAGTTACCAAATATCATCATTAACTCAAATACACCGGATAGCTTCAAACATAGGTTGGATGGATATATGAGCAATAGGGGTTGGGTGTAAATGGGACTGCCCAGTATGGGCCAATAGGCCCACTGCATATTCCACCATACTTATGTTCTTATGAGCGACTTATTTAGAATGATATACGTAGGAGATCCATACATAGCAAAGTCTGTATAGTAGGATACTTTAACTTTAGTCAAATAGATTGGACCGACCTAACTGGTAACTCTGAATCAGATGATTTTCTTGAAACAGTTCAAGACTTTCCTAAGTCAGCATACAGCCAAACCCACCCTGGGTTATAATATACTTGATCTAGCTCTTTCAAACAGTGAAAACTTCACTAGTAATGTTGAGGTAGGGAATGAACTAGCTAACAGAGATCACAAAGAAGTAAATTCAAATTAGAATTAAATGGCAGTCGTAAGGAAAATTCCATTAAAGTCCCAGATTTCAGAAAGGAAAACTTTGATACTTTGAAAAGGCAGCTCAGAGAAGGAGTATCGTGAATGGGGCTGGATAACATGACCTTACGTGGGGTCAATGTACCCACAGCGACCGACCTCACAATACCTGGAGACCTGACAATGATAACCTCACAAAATATGACGGTTGAGGATGACCTGATCACGAGTTCCACAACAATTTAAATAATGAGTTACTTAATGCACAAAGGCAGAAAATACAGTACAGAAAACTCATATCAAACAACAATTACCATAAATGGATAAATAAGTATCTAAAGAATATTATTGGACAAAGGAAAGCTATAGGTAGGGGAATAAATGGTGGTGAAGTTTACCTCCGATATTATTATAAAGTATTGGCCGGTAGGGTTAAGACCGAGATAAAAAGTGTGAAGAGGAATAATGAACTGAAGGTAGCAAGGGAGGCGAAAGAATTCTTTCAAATGTATCAAACTAAAACATGAGATACCGGCGAGCTAACTGTTAACGAAGGTGAAATGAGCAACACTCTGAATAGATATTTTTCAACAATTTTCACCACCGAAAATTTAAACATGATACCCAAGGCACAGAATGAATACAGAGATAACGAAGAAAATAGATAAAGCAAGATAGTAGTGACTAGTAACGATTTTAATAGGCAAATATAGACAAGCTAAAGCCTAATAAGTCACCAGGACCCAACGAGATTGTGGGGTTAACCTAACGTTGGATCGCACTAGGATGGAGGTGGGAAGGGAAACTAAGCTATGGCGTTATATATATATATATATATATATATATATATATATATATATATATATATATATATATATATATATATATATATATATATATATATATATATATATATATATATATATATAATATACTATAGGACTAACTGTCTGTCTGTCTGTCTGTCTGTTCTGGGCAGCCGAAACGGCACAATCGTTTTTCATCAAACTTGGTGGAAAAATTGCAAACAAATTGTAGAGTGGAACAAACCTGGTCCCATGTCGATGGTTTCTTTAGGAAGGTATTAATTAACCACTTTATTTGCGATGGAAAACGGTGCAAGTCTACGGACTTGGCGCAGCATAATTAACCATGCAAGTCTACGGACTTGCAGCACCCTCATTCGCTGTATGCTCTCAGCCGGATACAATACAGTACAATACCATACAATACCATACAATACCATACCATACAATACAATACACAAGTAACTATAAATATTTGTAAGATATCAGTAAGACATTAACTATTGGAAATGTGATTTAATGTTTTGTTATTAATCCAGTGTGAAATGTATAGGTATTGGTGGTACAGTCCTAATGGACTCTAATCCTGTTGATTAGGTGAGGTTAATCTGGGTTTATTGAGATTAAAGATGAGGTGTGGGGTTTATTCTACCAGTGTAACAATCACGACCATGATTATAACAACCACGACTATGATTATAACAACCACGACCATGATTATAACAACCAGGACCATGATTATAACAACCACGACCATGATTATATCAATCACGACTATGATTATAACAACCACGACCATCATTATAACAACCAGGACCATGATTGTAACAACCACGACCATGATTATAACTAGCACGACCATGATCATAACAACCACGACCATGATTATAACAACCTCGACCATGATTATAACAACCACGACTATGATTATAACAACCACAACCATGATTATAACAACCAGGACCATGATTATAACAACCAGGACCATGATTATAACAACCTCGACCATGATTATAACAACCACGACCATGATTAACAACCACGACCATGATTATATCAACCACGACCATGTTTATAACAACCTCGACCATGATTATAACAACCACGACCATGATTATATCAACCACGACCATGTTTATAACAACCTCGACCATGATTATAACAACCACGACCATGATTATAATAACCAGGGCCATGATTATAACAACCAGGAACATGATTAAAACAACCACGACCATGATTATAACAACCACGACCATGATTATAACAACCACGACCATGATTATAACAACCACGACAATAATTATAACAACCACGACCATGATCATAACCACGACCATGATTATGATAACCATGACCATGATTATAACAACCACGACCATGATTATAACAACCACGACCATGATTATAGCAACCACGACCATGATTATAACAAACACGACCATGATTATAACAACCACGACCATGATTATAATTACCACGACCATGATAACAACCACGACTTTGATTATAACAACCACGACCATGATTATAACAACTACGACCATGATTATAATAACGACGACAATGATTATAACAACCACGACCATGATTATAACAACCACGACTGTGATTATAACAACCACGACCATGATTATAACAACCACGACCATGATTATAACAACTACGACCATGATTATAACAACCACGACAGTGATTATAACAACCACGACCATGATTATAACAACCACGACCATAATTATAACAACTACGACCATGATTATAACAACCACGACAGTGATTATAACAACCACGATCATGATTATAACAACCACGACCCTGATTATTGGAGATGTTCGGGGTACTTGGTTCTAACTACAGGGGCGAACATAAACACCTGTTGAGTTTTGTAGGTTCTTTTTAACGGAAATATACAAGGTGCGCTTACAAGCGTGGGTAGTCTTACACTCCTATATGGGTCAACTGATCTCTCCCTGACCTCTCAGGGGATGTGTGGTAAGTGGTACATTAGCAGCTTCCAGATGTCGCCAGGCACATTTATCTAAGCGTGTGGTGACATGAAACAGGGGCATTGCCACATGCTACTGACTAGAGAAGTAATGTATATATATGGGGTACATATGTAGTATACAAACAGCATACATAATATACATACACCTCCTAAACGCTCATAGCAAAGTCTTGAGCGGACCTTTTCCTGTGGAGTCGTTCTGAGCGTCGAGGGGCTTGATCACTGGGGGGGGATATGGGACTCAGAACTGGTGACGGGGTCAGCGGAAAGTGTTATGGGGCGGAGAAAACGGCGGTTCATCCACCACACACGACCACTGGATAACCGTACCTGGTGGTCCCGTGACCTACCGAGACTCATGACTACGCCCACTTTGTCCCAACGTAGGGAGGTCGGGTCCTGGACACGGACTTGGGTGCCGACACTCAACCTGGGAAGAGGGCGGGCGTGGTCGTTGTAGCGGGGAACGACGTCTTGAACATGTTCGGCGGCTCGGCGATCACAATCCTCTGTCTTGGCCTGCCACTCCTTGGAGAAGGACTGAGGGTGAGCAGGGACACGAGAACGGAGGGGAAGTCCATACAAGACCTGGGCAGGGGAGCGTCCGGTGTAGTTAGGTGTGTTGCGGAGCTCAAGGAGACCCTGGCCGAAGGCCTCGCAGTCAATATTCCCAGAAGGGGCCACTTTAAGGATGAGGTGCTTCAGGGATTTGACAGCAGCCTCAGCGTGGCCGTTGGACTGCGGGTAATGGGGCGGTGACAACACATGCCGGACTTCCCATCGGTCGAGGAAAGCAGCAAAGTCCCGGCTTGTGAACTGAGGCCCTCCGTTGGTTCGCAGGCTCGCAGGAACGCCCACGTAACGGAAGTAGTGGCGGAACTTGCTGATGGTGGCGGCAGACGTCGTGTCATTATCGCACTTGATGACAACCGGCCAACCAGAGAGACGGTCGACGATAACCAGGAAGAACTCTTCTGACACACAGACTCAAAAGGGCGGGTGGGGTTGTCGTCACTCGTGACGGGTTCCTGCTGCTGGCTGGGTTGTAGAACTTGGCAGGGCTTACACGCGTGGACAGCAATGGAGATGTCGGGGTCGATGCCAGGCCGGGACACAGTCTGTCTTGCACGCCGTTTGGTGGCCTCGGCTCCACGGTGACTGTCGTGGAGGCGAGCCAAGGCGTGGGGACGTGAAACAGCAGGGACGACTACGGAAGGAGAGGTGTCACTGGCCAGAGGTAGTGGTAGGGCGGCAGCAGGGTAGTTGCTGTTCTTATCAGGCACCCTGTTGGCGTATTTTACCTCGAGACTCGGTGTTGGTCCTGGGAGATGATGGCCAACTCTTGGCAATGTCTGTAGAACAGCAAAGGAGTCGGGACACCATCATGCACGTCAATCCAGGCTTGACACGACCTGTTGCCAAAGGTGACCTGTGCATAGAGTGAACCTAGGGCTAGGGCCATCTGTGAACCGTCTGCCGTGACGTAGAGGTCCTTGGGAGGCGGTCCTAGATCGCTTGGAGAGAGCCCCCAAGCATTGCAAATGCTGGGAACCGATGACCGTAGCCTCAGCGCCAGTGTCGGGCAGCATCTCGAGACAGGATGACACACTGCCGAAGGTCACGATGACGCTGACGTGCTGGGGACCTTGGTCCTGGGACGTGAGGAGTCGTACACCCTCCTAATATGGGTCGGGCTTTGTCCAGGGTCGTCGTGCCTCTCATTTGGCGACTGTGGGCGGCCCTCACTGGTGGAAGGGAGCTGCTGCTTCCGCCGACGCTGTCCCTTGGGTTTGTTGGTCGGGCAACACTTGTCGTAGTGGCCCAGACGACCACACACATTGCACTGGACTTGTTTGGCTGGGCACCTTACTGTAAGTGACCAGTAGCCTTTGCGGTCACAATTGTCGCAGGTAGACTCAGCAGCTGGACACACCTGTGTTCCGTGCTGCCTACCACAGCTGTTGCAAAGGGGGCCGGGTGTGGGCGTGGTGGGCGTAGGCGTTGAGGTAGACTTCTTGTCTTTCTTGTATTGGGACATATCCCGTATGGCTGTAGGGGGAGCTCGGATGGCAGAGGTGGCACACCTGGCAGCCTCATAGGAGCGACATATTGTCAACACATCATTAAGAGGAGAGGAAGAGTCAAGGGAGGTGAGGCGTTGGACAAGCTCCTCGTCCTTAACACCCATCAGGATCACCTGCTTCAACTGGGTCTCCTCGCACTGCTGGTGATTACCGGGACATATGTCTATCTCTTCCGAGGCTCTCTTGAGTCGTACGTAGAAATCGTCAAAAGTCTCGCCCTCCATCTTTCTACAGCTAAACACTTCCCTCCTGCGGAGAGCTTCATTCCGCTGACCTTTGATGTGCCGTTCTATAACAGCCAGTACCTCCTCTACAGACAACAAAGACGTCGGGGGAACTTGCAACGTATGTTCCAACACATGCTGCGTTCCCAAAGACAGGCACATACGTAGCTGAATGAGTTGTTTAGGCTGTGGCAAGCTCTAGAGATCCACCATTGTAGCATAATCAGTCCACCGTCGCCGCCACTCACGAAAAATCTGGTAAGTCTCATCAGGCTTCAAGGTGGGTGGGGGTTGGACAACCACTTTGGTAGAGGGCATTGACGAGGTATCTGAGCCAGTCGGTACCGGAGTAGTGGAAGGGCCAAGGGCTTGATTAGCATTGATGATAGATATCAAAGCTGCAAACCGTTCATTATCTTCCAATCTCCTTTGGTGGGCTTCAGCACGTCTTCTCGCTTCGTCCTCGCGCCTTTCCTCCCTCATAAGCTTCATCAGAGCAATTATCTCCGAGGACGAGGCTGAGGGTCGAGGGGTGTGGCTGAGAGATGTGTTGGGAGAGGGTGGGCCGTCGCGTTCTGACTGGCCCTCCATCTCTGTAGAGCTGTCATCCGTCTGATTCATTTAGGCGCTAGGGACACCCCTGCGTGAGGCCCAGGGCATAATTACTTTATCTGTATATTGTATCTCGAATCAGTGTTGACCGGTCAGCCCGTAGTATCAACCAGATCTGAGGCAACAAAATTAATTGAATACACAGATAAGTAACTTATATATATATATATATATATATATATATATATATATATATATATATATATATATATATATATATATATATATATATATATATATATATATATATTTATATATAATATATGTGAAGAAATGACTGCAGTCAGTGTGTTCATGCGTGGGTTGGTGTGTGTAGGAGCGGTGGGTTGGTGTATGTAGGAGTGGTGGGCTGGGGGAGCGATGAGGGGGGCAGTGGGAGGCGGTGGGGGTGAGCCGGGGACGGACTCGCTGACGCACCACTCCTCACAAATGCCCTATATCATCCTTCCACCTTAGGGAATCCTTTAAAACAAGGACACACACTTTGGCACTACACACATGAGGGGCACTTAAGACACTTCACAGGAACTTGCGGTCACTGCACACTGCTCAAAACTCGTTGGTCATTCAAACGAATTTTTGTAGGAGAAAATGCAAGACGGTTGATGGAGTGAGTTGATGGAGGAGGTCTACCTGTCTTGATTTTACATGAACGCACTTAGTTCCAGTTAATCGATCACTTGATACTCACTGTGCCATGGAGATGTTCTGGGTACTTGGTTCTAACTACAGGGGCGAACATAAACACCTGTAGAGTTCTGTAGGTTCATATTAACGGAAATATACAAGGTGCGCTTACAAGCGCGGGTAGTCCTTACACCTATATGGTTCAACTGACATCTCTCTGACCTCTCAGGCGACATGTGGTAAGTGGTACATTAGCAGCTTCCAGATGTCGCCAGGCACATTTATCTAAGCGTGTGGTGACATGAAAAAGGGGCATTGCCACACGCTACTGACTAGAGAAGTAATTTATATATATGGGGTACATACATAATATGCATACAGCATACATAATATACATACAATTATAACAACCACGACCATGATTATAACAATGACGACCATGATTATAACAACTACTACTATGATTATAACAACCACGACCATAATTATAACACCCACGACTATGATTATAACACCCACCACCATGAATGTAACACCCACGACCATGATTATAACACCCACCACCATGATTATAACAACCACGACCATGATTATAACAACCACGACTATGATTATAACAACCACGACCATGATTATAACAACTATGATCATGATTATAACAACCACGACCATGTTTAAAACAACCACGACCATGATTATAACAACCACGACCATCTGGAAAACGATGTCGCTGTACGCTATGCGCCGGACGGCGGATGCGCGCCAGCCAAGCACGACCGTTCGAACTTTCACGCTTTGGTAAACTGTACCACCGGACTCGTCACTGGGCACGAAGGTGCCCACGATCACTTGTAAATATATATATATATATATATATATATATATATATATATATATATATATATATATATATATATATATATATATATATATATATATATATATATATATATATATGTAACCGGTCGGAATTTACTGGACTTTATTTTCTCACTTGACTTGGGGTTTATTAAAGATTATTAGATGGTAATGGCAGTGGAAGCGCCCCTTTGAGAAAAATCCCGAACCAGCACAAGAACACTTAAATCTACTAAACAAAATGAATTGTCCGTGACCCGTGGAAGGATAGTGTCTGTGACTGGGATGAATGAGACACACTGTAAAATTTAGACACTTATATTCCCTCCAACACTACAAACACAATCAAATAATGGTACACCAATATGCGCACCTCTTAACTTGAACTTAAAACACTACTCTGGGGAATAAAAGTTATACATGATATCGAAATTATTAGAAACTCAGGCAACAATAAATTTGAAGTATTAAGAAATGTTGCTTGCACACATGAAACAGGCCTTAAGGGCTTTCAACAAAATAATATCCAGCACTGAGAAAATGGTATTCAAAAATAAGAAATTAATAACTCCACAATCAATAGGCCTTAAGGGCACTCAATATAATAATATCAGTCACTGAGGAAATGGTAATAAAAAATAAGAAATTAAGTACTCCACAATGAATAGGCCTTAAGGGCTTTCAACAACATAATATCAGTCACTGAGGAAATGGCAATAAAAAATATGAAATTAAATACTCTACATTGAATAGGCCTTAAGGGCACTCAATAAAATTATATCACCCCAACAGATGCACACTTCCTAACCTAACTTAAACACTACTCTGGGGAACAAAAGTTATACCTGAGATCAGAATTATAAAGAAAAATTAAATGCATTAAAAGAATCAAATCACAGTATCACTCTGGTTCCACTTAGTGACACAAACATTCAAAAACAATACTATCAAAATTGTTTAAGAAATATTAAACTACACACATCACGATAATATCAGTAACTGAGAAATGGTGTCAACTACACCCAAATATATTGTCACTATTATTGGTTTGTTACTGGGTCCACCAATACCCGTGAACCATGCTCCACCCAACTCAACATACACCCGTAATAAGGGAGATAAAATGTTCCTCTAGGTATCCCCTAGACTCATGGTCTCAGTGTGCGACCCTGTATCACTCAGCTGGCCTCACTTTACCCCCAGTACATCCATAAAGCGGAAGGGAGTGAGCCAGTTGTACAGTTGAGAGAAGCTTTAGCTTCCCGTTAGCAAGAGGGTTTCACTAAGCTGCTCGAGACATGTGGGGTTGTGAGCCGAGGTAGAGGAGAGCTGATGCCCCAACGATCGTCCCGTCGTCAGCTGGGCACCCAGACGGCTAGATTCGCTCAAGAGATCCTTTGATACCCCGCTAAACAGTGACAGGCCTACACTGATCGGTCCAATGGCGACAATCGCCACCCTCAATCATCAACGGCAGTCTCAAACGGCAGTCAATCTCTCGCAGTCATCACTCTCGCAGTCAAACTCCGGTCAACTCCGGTCAAGTGGGTTCTGACGGAAACCCTGAAATGAACTCACTGTTAGCTCTAGTTTACTTTACCACTGCCCTATCTAACCCTGTCTGAGCTCGAATGAGACTTACTTGTTATACTGCAATAGCGCAGCACAGGTGACTAGGCCACGTGACTATTTCTGTGACGGACGCGCAGGGACGTCTTGTTTGTCTGAATGCTCCCCGTGACTGAGGACCAGCCAGCGTCGCGTCTCCTCTCAAGGCGTTAGCTTAGGCCTACGTGACATATTTTCCGCCTAACTAATAACTCCTTGGGACACCCGTGACATTATTCAGACTGATAAACGATCTACAATAATTTCAAATTCAATAATAGTCCCTTAACTTCATGAATCGCATCATTATTAATTCGGCAAATTACATTTAATATCATATAGGCCTAGTTCCACAACCTCCCACTATGTGCGGGGAGCGCTCTCTTCCCTCAGACGACCTTGAACGCTCAGTATCGCTAATGGCGGGGCATTTGAAATTTCTGAATATTACAATATATGGCATATATATATATATATATATATAACATATATATATATATATATATATATATATATATATATATATATATATATATATATATATATATATATATATATACTGATAACCGCAAAGGAAAAAGAAAAGACGAAGTTTCCAAGCGTTTCGTGTAATTCACATCTTCAGGGGTGAGTACAAACTAAGTAGAAGTGTAGAACAAGTTATATATATATATATATATATATATATATATATATATATATATATATATATATATATATATATATATACAGAGGAGGGTGAGATCTTGTTGGTTTGATTGCGCTCAGTAGAATCCCCATCACGGCGAGGCTCTGAGCTTATATACACGTCCGCCGGAAGTGAGCGTCGCTGGTGGCCGACCCCGCGCAGTCAGACACTAGGCTTGTCAGAGAAACTTGACGCAGGATCGGCTGATCAGCGACTAACGGCAGTGGCAGCTGTAGGGGAGAGTATCCACTGCAATACTCCCCCTCCCCTCCGAGCGCTGCAGGAAATTTATCGGCAGGGTTATATTCCACTCGGCCACAACGGGTGACGACTTCGTCTAGTGACACGATATCTGTGGGAGAAGCAGAGGGAGAAGGAGGGTTGTGGATAAGAGAAGGTTAAACAGGCTAGGAATGTGGTGCTTCTCTGGCGGCAGGTGCAAAGTCCTCAGGGGCTCCGGGTGGGGTGTCTGGGTCCATAGGTTCGGATGTAGGATCCTCATTAGGAGCAGGAGGTACATGGGGATGAAACAGGGTACGCAGAAATGTTGTGGGCGAGGTGGTGCTGCAAGTGGCAACGGTGGGCAGACTGGCGAAGGAGGTGCGGGAAGAATGTGTTCAGGGCGATGGGAAGGCTGGCATGGAGCAGTAGCCTTGAATGCAGAAACTGCCTTCGTAATGTATGCAGTAGGTCGTGACGGACAGCAGGAGTAAAGTGGTCGAGGTCAGGAGTAGTTGAGAAGTCCCTGGGGAGGCGAAGGGGTTCACCTAGGGTGAGATCTGCTGGGCTGCACTCCATGTCTTCTTTGTGATGTGCGGATGCCAAGTAGCACTAAGAGTAGAGCATCCGTCCAGCTTTAGGGGTCGTACTGTGCCTTGATGGCGTCCTTCAGCTGACGATGAAACCGCTCTACAATGCCGTTGGATTGAGGGTGGTAAAAAGTAGTGCGGTGTCTGAAAGTGCCGAGGAACTGCAGGAGACTATGCCAGAGGTGAGACTCAAACTGGACTCCTCGGTCAGTGATGACAGTCATGGGAGGACAAACACGGGAGACCCAACCAGAGAGGAAGGCGCGGACGGCTGACTCTGCTGTAGCATTAAGCATGGGAATGACTTCTATTCACCTGGTGAAATGGTCAATGCAGGTGAAGATGTAGGTGTTGCCGCAGGATAATGGAAGAGGTCCTACGATGTCGAGGTGCACTACCTGGAAGTGTCATTCGGGCACAGGGAATGTTTCTAAGGGAGCCCATGTAGGTTGATCTATCTCAAAGGACTGGTAGGCCAGGCACTGGGCAGCCCGTACACGTGGGTGACCGAGTTCACGGATGTGGTCGGTGACATGCAGCGGTGAGACGCCTAAAGTGACGGAGGTAGTGGCGTTTGCCAACCCCTGTTGACGTCGCTTCCTCGTGTAGTTACAGGGAGCCTCATAGCGTCTAGCTTTTGCACCAAAATGTTGATGGTACCAACAGAAGGTAGGTACAATGTGCTGGGGGCTGGCGGAGGCGTCTCAGGCATTACAGGGCTGTCGGGATTGGTAGGACATAGTGCGTGGGGCAGGAACAGGACCAGCAGCAGGCATGGAGGAGCAGAGCTGCTCGAGGGTGTCCATTCTGCGGTGTAGAGCTTGTTGCATGTCCTTCATGTCTTGTTTGCCTGGTGGAATGCTACTTCTCTGAGAAGCGTTGATCTGGTTGACGAAACCGGAAGAAAGTGACGGTGTGGCCGCTGAGTTGTCCACGGCAGCATGGTGCACAGCAGTGTATTCATGGAATACTCTGTCTGCCGTGGCTGCATAGGTCGCCGAGGTAGTAGAGTAGTCCAATGCCGTGAGGCGAGACGAACATCTGCAGGGAGTTTCTGAGTGTGAAGCTGGCGCAGGATAGTGTCAGGAAGCCTGTCTGTGTGGCTGGAGTTCAGTCTCCGCATCTCGTCTCAGAGACGTGCAGGCGTTGAGTTGCGGAGGGAGAGACCTGATAGGTCTTGCAGGAGACTGGTGTCAGGCCGCTGGTATCGCCTCTTGAGAGCATCTCGTACAGCTGCGAACTTGTTGTCATCTGGGGGCTTAGTGATGACTTCTGCAACTTGTGTGGCGACTTCTGTGGGCAGGGAACAGACCAGGACGACGTACTTCTGCTCGTCTGTAGCTGTAGAGCCAATGAGAGCTGCCTCCGTGTGGATTAGCCAGTCTTCAATGTTGTGATTGAAGACTGGAAGAGTGATCCGCTTCTCATCCATCCTGTGTGAATGCCTTACTCCAGGGATCACTATTGTGGGGTTAACGTGATGTTGGATCGCACTAGGATGGTGGTGAAAAGGGAAACTCAGCTATGGCGTTTTATATATATATTTATATATATATATATATATATATATATATATATATATATATATATATATATATATATATATATATATATATTATATGTACAATGCAGTGCCAGGGAGTTGCTGTGTGGTGAGGAGCTTGTTGAGAGGAGGTCTTGTCTGTTTGAGAGCGTTCAGTAGAATAATCTTCGGTCGGTCGGTGATACGGAGAGAAGAGAGCATTAGCTCTGAGGGTACAGTACAAGGTAAAGTTCAGAAGTGGGAAATAGAGGAGGAGGTTAACAGCAGGTGGGCTATCCACCTTGCGGAGACGGGGTTTTTTGTCTTCCGTCAACAGTGCTGCATTAAAGGACTCATGCGGTTAGGGAAGGCCGGTCTCAGCCAAGCTAAGCTAAGTTGTTCTATTTGATGTTTCCTTGGGGCATATTATGATAGGGGGGGGGGGGTCCCTCCAGGTCCTTGTGGCACTGGAGGGATGATCCCCATCTTTTTCGTTTTTAGTTTTTTTATTGTGGGTGTTTGTGAACTATTTAGGTCTTTGTTTATTTGTGGGGTCCCTCCAGGTCCTTGTGTGACTGGAGAGTTGTGCCCATCTTTTGGTTCTTTTTTATTGTGTATATAGAGGCTCTGGTTCTTCGTTATCATTTTTCCTGCTTCTAGGCCACCATCTGTGCGATGTGTTGTTGTTTTCCTCAATTAGTTGGTTTAGTATGGAATCCTGTTGTTGCTGGATTTTTCCCCATATTGCATTTGCTTGGGTGTGTATTCTGGTGTTGAGTGGGTCTATGCCGTGTTCTGTGTGTATGTCTTGTACTGTTTGTGTGTATGGTGGTTGGTGTTTTGCCGCTCTTCTGAGGGCTATATTTTGCACTGCTTGAAATTTAAGTTGATTAGTTCTTGCGATTGTGTTCAGAGGTATCGGAGGGTATTCTAAGTGTGGTCTGATCAGTGCTTTGTATAGGTGCAATTGCGTGTTGGTGTTTAATTGGCGGAATCTTCTGAGCTTTGTAAGTTGTGATTTTGCCATAGCTATTCTTTCATTGATGTGGGGGATTATTCCGTTTCTGGTTATCTTGAGTCCTAATATTTTTCCGTTGGCAGCATATGGTATTTGTTGGTTGTTGACAATAATAGGGTAGGGGTTTGTTTTTGCGATGTGAATTATTTTGAGTTTTTGGACATTGGTTTTTATGTTCCATTTTCGTTCATAGTTATTTATTATCTATATTTCTCTGCTTGTTCTGATGGCCATCATTTGTTTGGATTTTCCTGGGTACCTGACTATCTGTGTGACATCATCTGCGTATGCTATATATTCTGATTGCCGTGGTTGTGGCATGTCTGCTGTGTATAAAGTGTATAATGTCGGCGATATATTACTGCCTTGGGGAACTCCACTATGAAGGTTGAAAGTTTGTCCTAGAATTTAGATGGTTGTCGATGATTAATTTGGCCTTTCTATTGTCTAAAAAATTGCATAGTAGTGTTGTCATTTTGGGAGGCTTCACGGCTAGGCTGTGAGCTTATATAAACGTCCGCCGGAAGTGAGCGTCGCTGGTGGCCGACCCCGCGTAGTGAGACGCTTCAGGGCTTGTCAGAGAAACTTGCCGCGGGATCGGCTGATCAGCGACTAACGGCAGTCGCAGTTGTAGAGGAGAGTATCCACAAGATATTTGCCAGAGTATTAAAGGAATGTAAGGAAGAGCATAGTATGCCCTTAGGAAATTTGTTTAACATGTCATTAAAAACGGGTGTAGTACCAGAATCTTGAAGGATAGCGAATGTGATACTGATTTTCAAGAAAGGAGATAGATCATTTCCTCTAACTACTGTCCAATCAGTTTAACATATATTGAAACAACTTGCCGGAAGCAGTAATTTCAAACTCTATTTGAAATCACCTGAAGAAGCACGAGTTGAATAATGATTCCCAACATGGCTTCACAAGTGGGCGTTCATGTCTAACTAATCTATTAATATTCTTTTCAACTGTTTTCGAATCAGTGGAGGACGGGCACTATTATGATGTGTTAATACCTCGACTTTAGCAAAGCCATCGATAGAGTCCCTCACGAAAGGTAAATACGAAAAGTGGAGGCTCATGGCATTGGAGGAGATATTCTAAAATGGATGAAGGCGTGGTTACAGGACAGGAAACAGCGAGTAAGCATTAACGGCACTAAATCCGATTGGGCTAACGTTACGTAGTACCCCAAGGCTCAGTACTTGGATCATTACTATTTATATGTATATATATATATATATATATATATATATATATATATATATATATATATATATATATATATATATATATATATATATATATATATATATATATATATATATATATATATATATATATATATATATATATATATATATATATATATATACAGTAGGAGTAGACAGCAACAATGGAGATGACAGATAGTTTTCAAAAGGTGATTAGTAAGAAAGAAAAGGAGAGGAGGCGAGAGTTTGCGACGAAAAGTGAAGGAAGCGATAGTGATGAGATAATGAAGATTCATCGGGTTAGTCGAATGGATCATCGTGAACGTACCATTGTGACGAGCAACCCGGGTGGTGAAAACAGCTTAGGTAGGAGGAAGTTGAACTTTCCAAGTGATTTACGGATGTCCTTCTATGAGCAGTTGCTGTGGGTTACTACACTGGGAAGAGAGCATAAAAAGTTTGAACCTCTGCTTAAGGAAGCAAGTAATAATTCCTATCTGACTGTAGCTGGGGATGAAGCGGTAAAGTTTTTGACGTCGACAGGATTTAAGGAGGTGATAATGACGATGTCTCAGGACATAGAACAACACACCTAGGTGGTCGTCTTCATGTACCCGGTTATACTGGATCCTGATGTTCTCCATGATGATACTCGATTCGTATGGGCAAAGCGAAACGAAATCCGAGGTGAGAAGAAGAACAAAGCTCCGGAGAAGATATTCATTTCTGGTATAGGATATAGGAGAATTGCAAAGTTTATTGAACAACCTCTTTTGTGTTATAAGTGCAGCAGGTGGGACTATGTGGCCTGGAAATGTCAAAGTAAATGTCGGTGTCGTTACTGTGGATAAAATCATAAGTCAATAGAATGTGGAAATAAAATACAGTCTGGGCAATATGTTGTGCCGTGATGATGCAATTGTGGCGGCGCGCATAATGCAGGTTCCTCAATATGCAATAAAAAGCCACAGATGCTCGGTGCGCGGTGGTAGAGCATGAGGGAGGTGCAACAGAGGGAAAAGGAGGAAGGACGAGGAGTTGCAGAAAAGACAATTCTAAATTCAACTGAGAACGTGTGGAAGAAGAAGGTGGAACAGAGTGACACGTTGAAGGTAATAGGAAATGGTGCAGGAGCTGCACCAAAAGTTGTTCCAGAAGATAAGGTAATTGACAAGTTTGGTGATGTGTATGGAGTAGTAGTTCAACTCAGGGCAAGAAATTCAGATGCTTAGAAAAAAGGTAGAGGACAACCAGTAGGCAAATGCTCATTTTTGAGAACATAGAAATGTGGATGTTGAACTAAGAGGAAAGAAGGTTGAAAATAATACAGTAATAAATTCTGACAAACCATCTTTGCTTTTGGGGACCGGAAATGTGGACATAAGGGAAGAGATAACCCGCAAGTGGGTGACATCCCGAAGCATTACATGATAAGGTATTAGCTCGAGTGAAAGAAGTAATGGAACAGTTTGTGAGTGAGAGAATAAGGTTAGTCTCTGTTGTTAATAGGGAAAATGGAGGACACTAGTTTAGGATAGTTTCATGAAATGTAAATAGCTTACGTCGTAGGACCACAGATGTGCATGCTTATGCACTGTTGTGTAAGGTGGATGTTATAGCCTTACAACAGACGGGCACGGAGGATGGTAGTTTGATGAATTTACGTGATCATTAATGTTTCTGTTTGCCAGCTAATAATAGAAATAATACAAGAGGTCTGTTAAGTTATGTTCGGAAGAATGTGCCTGTTGAATTGGTAATAGCTGACCAGCAGAATGGGGTTGAAAGTTTGTGAGTTAAAATCTACTTCCAAGGGAAGTGTATATGTATTGTTAACATCTATTTACATCCTCCTAGTTTGGATATTGATGACATGCCTGAGTGCCTATTTATTGATGCTAGTGTTTTGGTTGGTGATAGAAATGCTAGACACGAAGTCCTGGGTACTATGGGAGCCAGCAATATTAATGGAAGGAGATGGTTACACTTCTTGGAGAAGTTTGATGATATTGAAATATTGGGGAATCATGAGCCTTGTCACATACATGGAGGAAGGTTAGATTAAACAGTATAATAATAATAATAATAATAATGATAATAATAATAATTAACGGTTTATTGAAAGAGAATAGCAGCCAGAAGGCTGAAAATTTACAGTTACATAATTGTGGAATGGGTTTCGATTTACAAATAATATACAACTAACATAAGTGATACAAATGAGATATATAATAACTAGATCTGTAAAAGCTCAAACTACAGGGCATTTCAACATAGTGACAGTGCAAGAAGTAGGATTTACTGGGAGTGAATACACTGGTTTATTACAAGTTATTGATAATTTTTACAATGGTTGAGACTGGGATGTTCTTATAGCGATCAGTTCGTGCACGTATGGGCTGGATGCGGTTATGGTGTCGAACAGCAATTGTCGGGCTTGGGATCTCAGGTGGACGTAGGAGCCGGTGTCGAGGATGGTGCAGATGTTTCTCACCAAATTTGCAGATGAGATCGTGGTGATGGTCAGTGAGAGTCGAAAGGGTCAGTGTGTTGAGCGCTTCTTGATATGTGGGGTAGGAAGGGGAGAGAATAATCTTGCATGCCATCTTTTGCACTTTTTCTAGGTGTTTACGTTGTGTGGCATTTAGGGAGGAAGACCAGATCGGGGAGGCATAGGTGAGCTTGGGAAGCATGAATGTTGAGTAAACATTGAGGAGCTCGGGTGCAGGAACTCCGAGGGACTTGAGTCGGCGGAGGAGGTGGAGACGGAAACTGGAGGATTTGACAACTTCAGTGACGTGTGGTTTCCAATTTAGTTTGTTGTTGATGGTGACGCCGAGGAGCTTAGTGGAATCTACAACCTGGAGTGTGTTAGGACCTAAAGTAATGGAAGGGGGTGGGACAATGTCGGAGGAGAGGTTGATGTGCATAACCATGGTCTTGGTATGGTTGATGGTGACTTGGTTGTTGGTGGCCCAGTTTTGGAGACTGTTCAATAAATCCTGAAGGGCGGTATAGTCGGGAGCAGAATTGTTGACGCTGATCCCAATAGTGGAGTCGTCGACATATTTCCAGCGAGCAGGGGTTTCTCTTAGGGCATCATTGATAACCATAAGGAAGCAGAGTGGTCCCATCTTGGTGCCTTGGGGGACGCCCCTCGGAAGCGTACAGCTTGGCGTCGGTCACTGAGGAAGTCTGTAAGCCATGGTATAAGACTTCTCCGAAGCCCGAGGTCAATAGCTTTGTTGATGATTAAATTGTTGTCGACTAGGTCGAATGCTTTAGTGAAATCAATGAAGGCGACAGCTACAGACGTTTTTCGTTTCTCGAGATGGCGGTATATGTAATTGAGAAAGCTGACAAGACAGTGAGTGGTGGAGGAAGTTTTCATATTGCCAAATTGCTGAGGGTCTCCGACTCCTGCAATATCAGCAAAAGCCCAGTCGAACACAAAACTTTCACAGATTTGGCTGGGTATTGGGGTGATTGCAATAGGACGTAGCTGATTTAAGGATTGTGGGCTGGTTGACTTGGGCACTGGTGATACATAAGAGGTGGAATAAGAGCGAATGCTGAAATAGTTAGGGATTTGTGTAGTGATCATTTTGTATTACTAATTACTATACATGTTAACAAAATACAGAAGTTAATTAAGAGGAAAAGATATTGGTTGCCGGAAGACAAAAGACAGGAGCTGATCACTACTATAAAGGAATGGTATGCAGATTATGAACCAAAGGATGTTGATAGCTTTTATGATGATAATGAAAGAAGTACTGAAATAAACTGTAAAAATGTGTAGTGAAATCAAGCAAGAGGCGAGGAATAAATACTGGACAGATTTTTCGGGCAGAATTCCTAAAGGCAAAAGGAAGTGATAAAGTGCGAGGTGTTCAAAGCAAGGGCAACAGCTATGCTGACCCACAGAGCAGGGACAGTCAACTTAGTAGGAAATGGGCTGGGATTGCTAGTTTTGCCGAATTATCTCCGAGTGTGCAGGCCTCATTACAATGAAAGAGTAGACTTAGGCGTGAGTTAGTTCAAAGTCAGTGTATAGTGGAGGATGATACATGTGTTTCTATAAGGAGAAGCGAGTTATTTTATGCGTTAAAAATGGAAAGTGTACGGCACCCGGTGATGATGGAATAACATATGATATCCTTAACTGTCTGGCTGGTATTAGAGAAGGGCCCCTGTTAGACGTGTTTAACATATGTCTTATAATGGAGGTTATATTCCTCTTAAGTGGAAGAAAGTAGTAATTGTACCAATACCAAAGAACATTGGAGATTTTTGTCCCACACATTTGAACTCTTGTTTTAGTAAAATGATTAAAAGAATAGTATTAAACATGTTGTTGTATAAAGTGAATTTATGAAAGGGAGAAGTACTGCTGTCCAACAGTAAAGTACGTGAGATGCAATACCTGGAGAATCCGTGTAAAGGACGTTTAAGAGCTTTGGCATGAAAGGGAAATGGCGCAGGCATTCCTATTTTAAGGATGGTTTATATCAGTACTATACGTTCAGTTATTCACTATGCAGCTCCCATCCTTATAATATACAATTAGAAACTTATTCAAAAGCTTAAAGTGATACAAAACGAGGCCATGAGAATCGTTTTAGATTGTCAACGGAACACTAGAATTGAAATAATGAGAATGGAGTTAGATCTACCAAGTATAGAACATAGTGTAAAGGAACTTGCTGTAGCAGTTATTCTTAGGACCATTATAATAGAGTTGCTAGGGGAATGAGCACTGCATTTCATACTGCAAAGGTCCCACTTGTCATAAGTGTTCCTTGGGGTAAGAGGAAAATTTTTATCAAAAGAGGCACTTTGTCTCTTTGCACAGAACCCACTAATAAGCATAAATTATTCTAATCAGCACCGGAAAGAAGGCAATTTCTAACTTTCAAAGCACTTCACCTATAAACATGTGTGATTAGTTGAACCTGGCTAATTTTAGGGCCAGGACTCCATTTTGGGGGCTATTTTAACAATTGGCCGCCATTTTGACCCTCAAATCCAAGATGGCCATTGGCTGCCATCTTGAATGTAGGCAAACTTTACAATTTTTGAACCGTTTGAGCTCCAAACTTGTGTGATACAGTATATCAATTTCTACTTATTTGGGGTTGGGAGACTCATTTCTGCTATTATTTTTTGTGATAGGAGTTTATTTATAAGGGTATTTAAAGGTGAATTCCAACATAGCTGTTATTGACTGTATCAGAAAAGCGTAATGCATCAAACTTATCTCGGAGTACATCTTGACATTTGAATTCATTGAGGACAAACTTTATAGTGCATGGCTGTTTTTGGTATTTTCGCGTTACATTATTTATTACAATGAGAGATAGTTTATTAAAAATGACCTGTAAGGATACACGAGACTGGGACTTATGTTTTATATGTCAGTCAGATACAAATGAATCAATCAGTCACAGATCCTGCATCATCTATAAAATTACGTGGCCAACCCAAGATCCTGGTAGCATGTTACCAAGAACTTCTGGACAATATCTCAGAGATCTATGAGTTAGGTGAGTTACCCAGCTTCTTAATGCTAGATGATATGGGTGGCGGGGGTGGTGGTGCAAGCAGTATAGTAGATCTTATGAAAACTAACCATGCAGTGCGGCACAAAAATTTCAGAAGTGCCGTCAACAAACACAAGATAGAGCAGGCCAAGTGTAAGGTAGAGAGGAGTAAGCCCCAAGGAAGCCCAATGAAAACACGGGGAATGATCTCTGGCTCACAGGAGTCCCAGGTTACATCAACTGAAGGCAAGGTCTCTTGGGATGTATACTCGAAGACAAATGTGAAATCATCCACAAAAGAGGGACGGGTTAGTGGTACGCGCCGGCGCGTGACACTTGCAACTAAAGTTCCTGGTAACTCGGCGGCTTTTCTGTGAGTGGACCAAATCAAGCAGGAGTTGTTTGTGGAACTGGCAAAGTACATGAAGCAGATGATTCTTCCACAGGTGAGAAATATTATGTGCAATTTGTATAAGATAGTACAGGCATATAACAGGTATGTTGTGTTCACTACAATCCTTTGATCTCTTATACATCCAGCTCCCCCAAAAAAACATTTATTTTGTCTACAGGGCAAGCAGCTCTTCGCCACCATCCTCAATGACTACGTGAGTGTTCCTGCTGATGCTGACTTGGGTGCAGTGGCACCATGTTCACACGAGGAGGCAGACACCCGGATGATCCTGCATGTGGCTGCAGATGCCTATGACGGTCAACGTCAGGTGATCATCCGCACGAGTGACAGGGACGTGATCGTGCTGGCTGTCAGGGCAGTGACAACTCTGCGACAGAGAATTGATAAACTCTGGGTTACACTCGGGGTTGGCCGCAACTTCAGGTATTCTGTTTTATATGTTGCTCGTAATAAAAATATTTACAATATCTCTGAAAAGCAGTTCAACAGTGACGATTTGCTGATATTTTAGTGAAGTTTTAATAGTTCATTTATTGTATCTTCAGGTACATTTCAGCTCATCAAATTGCATGCATTCTTGGGTCTTCCAAGTCAATGGCGCTACTGACATTATATGCACTCACTGGTTGCGACACCGTATCTGCGTTTTATGGCAAAGGCAACAAGTCTGCGTGGTCGGCGTGGCAGTCTCTCCCAGAATTCACACTACAGCTCCTGTTCCAATTCAACACTGTGGATGGTTGAGAGGCACACCCCCGTCCTCCATCTATTTGTGATGCACCTCTATGGTGTTGTGGATGAGGACAGAACAGCAGTGGATGCTGCGTGCTTGCATCTTCTTCCACAAGGGTCGGGACTTTGATCATGTGCCTCCCATCAGTGACGCACTACACCAGGACATCCTCTGAGCTGCCTAATAGGTATAAGTGCTCAGTAATGAAAATCTTTAGAACCATGTATTTGTTGATTACTGTGATTTCGTTATTAGATTTAAAAGATTTAAAATCTGTAGCTACAGCTACAGTACATATATCACAAAATTTGTGTTCTGTTTCAGAGTGAACACGTGTGGGGAAATTCTTTTAAGAAAGATCCTCAACCAGTACCTCCCACCTCCCACCTCAGTACCAGTTTATATCACATTACCTACCATCTCTGGGAAGATACCGGAGCTTGCCATCTGTAGCTGCCCCAGTGAATGTAAACCCCCATGTAAATGTTGCATGAATGAACAGCTCTGTACAACACTCTGTGGCTGTTCACACACAGTGAACTTGTGAGGTCAGAACAGCAAGAACTATATGTACTTATGACTGTTTTGAAATCTGCATTGTGTGCACTCTCATATAAGAGTTACAGATGATTCTTGTTAATGTGGAGTTTTTGTCTCATCTGTGACTTCAGAAAACGTGCATTACATGAATTTAAATGCCATATGTTTAAATGCCATCAGCATATGTGTAATGCATGTGTGAACTCCTATCACACATGCAGTGCCAGAAATGATTTTTTCTACCCCAAATTAGTAGAAATTGATATATCACACAAGTTTGTAGCTCAACGGTTCAAAAGTTGTAAAGTATGCCTACATTCAAGATGGCGGCCAGTGGCTATCTTGGATTTGAAGGTCAAATTGGCCCCCAATTGTCAAAATAAACCCTAAAATGAATTCCTGACCCTTAAATTAGCCAGGTTCAATTAATCACACATGTTTCTTGGTGAAATGGTTTAAAGGTTAGGAATTGCCTTCTTTCGGTGCTATTTAGTATAATTTATGCTAATTAGTGGGTTCTATGCGTAGAGACAAAGTGGCTCTTTGGAATTTTTTTTTCCTCTTGCCCAAAGGAATACTTATGCCAAGTGGGACCTTTACACTATGAAATGCAGTGATCACCCTTTTTATTAGCCCTAACGAGTAGAAAATGTTGAATTTCATTACAAATTTATTTAAGGTTTAGACCATGGCAGGAAGGATGCATTGCAGTAGATATTTTACAGCTTGAGGGGGAAAAAAGAAGATTGGCATTACAGTTATTTAAGAAATGCCTTTTTAGAGAAAATAAATAGTTTCCCAGGCGAAACACTGTACATATATTTTGTAATAAATCAGTTTTAAGTCGCGGTCAGGCGGGAAGTGATGCTTTTATAACGGAATATTTTATCAGTGCTTGTTAAGCAGATGAAACAGTTTGTAAAATAATTAGTAACAACGCCGCATCCATGCTGGCTGAACTACAAGCAGTTTGTGAAGGACATGAGGTTGCTATAGATAAATGTAAAGAAACACATATTTTTGTTGAAAGTAAAAGTGTATAGAAAACTTTGCTGAGTAAAAATCCATGACACTTTCATATTGTTAATATTTGTAAACGACTGGTCATAGTAATGCAAGAAATGGAATGTACTGTGCAGTGTGTATGGATTCCATCACATGTGGGGATTCACTTTAATGAAATGGCTGACAAGTTGGCCAAAAAAGCTGCAGAAGAGATGTGTATAGATATTGTTAGTAATGTAAGTATTAGAACGATAAAGAGGGAAATGAAAAGAAAAAGAGAGGAATGGGAAAAAGCAAAAAGAGAAGTGATTGCCATATGTAGCGAGAGTTTTCAGCACTATTTGTATGTTTTACAAAACACCAGTGTAACCTACGGGACTAACTGTTGATACGGTTATAATGAGACTAAGATTGGGATACAAATATTACTGGCAGATTAGTGGAGGGGCGGGTCAACCTTGTCAACTGTGTTATCTTAGGGATGCACAGACACTACAACATTATGTATTAGGATGTGAAAAACTCTAATCATACAGGAACAGTGAGATCACTTCTTTAAAGAAACAAGTTTGTTGGATGATTAATAATGGAAAGACTAAAATAATTCTTGCACTGTATAAAAATATTGATCCAAGATTATAACCTTTAACTTTGTATAAGATTACATCATCCGTTCTTTTAATGTGGTAAAGTGTTCATGCAAAAAGGAACTACTTCATTGGTGTAAAAATAATTATTGTGTTGTTATAACTTTTGTAACTTTTTGTAAGCCCCAGAAGGGGATGGCAAGGGTGAGGGTGAGAGCAGTATTCTACCCTGTCCTTTTGAGGTAATATTTTTGTATTGTTTATAAAATACTTCAGTTTCTCATTTCCCCGTGGTATGGGAAGTCAAAAGCTTAATAACCAATTAGGAGTCAATTCTCAGGTTAACCAGTGCTAACCTCCTTTGGCAGGTCAATAAGACGATGTTTTACCACGCATGGCAGGTCTAGCTGCAGTGACTTTTCTTGATTTGGAATATCCAGAACGTGTTACCATGACCCAGATGAAAGGTCACAAACCCATTCTTAATATTTCAACCAGATATACCAGGACCCAGGTCAGAGGTCAAACAAAGCTGGCTTCTGTGCCACTGGGCCGAAAGGACAAACATGTTATTATGTTACAGAAAACGGTAAACGGGAGGCCCTGTAATTCCCGGGAATCTGTAGTGATGACTGTTATCTTGTCCTCGTTAAGGGATTATGTCGGCGTGTTGTGAGGGGGATGTGGTCTCTCTCTCTCTCTCTCTCTCTCTCTCTCTCTCTCTCTCTCTCTCTCTCTCTCTCTCTCTCTCTCTCTCTCTCTATGCGGCTATTTATCTCTCTATTTCTCTCAGGTTTTCCCTTTCTCGTCAAGGGATTATATCACAGGGGGCCATCACAGCTCCGTGGGAGGTGGCGGCCTCTCTGTCTGTCTGCATGCCTGTATCTCCTAGTCAGTGGGTCTTTCTCTCTAGATATTTGTATATCTTTCTTTCGTGCTCTCTCCCTTTCTCTCTCTCTGGCTTTTTATCGCTCACTTTCTGTCATATTTTCTCTCTCGCTATTCTTTTTTAACTTTCTGTCTCTCTAAGTGTTTCAAATTATATATTATTTATCCTTCTCTACCCCCTCCCCCCATCCCCTGTAGCTTAATGGCAGAGTACTCGTTTCACAAGGGAAGGGTTCCGGGTTCGATACCCGACATGAGTGGATGACGGTGGAACAACCCTTGAGTGGATTAACCCTTGAGTGGATTAACATCTGCCAAGGTGATGGAGCAAACCCACTATCTGCTGAATACCAATTAGTAGCCAAGACGTCAACACCTGCTCGGTCACACCTAACCAAATTCGGGTATATTTGCTTGTGTTAGGATAGTAAACAAAATGAAAAGAGGCACCGACTGATACCCGAGGTACCGAATTGATAAACCAAGGCTTCGACTTAATACCCGAGGAACCGACTTGATACCCGAGGAACCGACTTGATACCCAAGGAACCGACTGATACCCGAGGCACCAACTGATACCCGAGGCACCGACTTGATGTTCGAGGCACCGACTATATACAAAGATAGTGAGGAAAATAGATTAAGCAAGATACTAGTGACTAGTAACGATGTTAGTAAGCAAATAGACAAGCTAAAGCCTTTTAAGTCACCAGATCCCCCATGAGATATTTGCCAGAGAATTAAAGGAATGTAAGGAAGAGCTTAGTATGCCCTTAGCAAATATGTTTAACATGTCCTTAAAAACGGGTGTAATACCAGAATCCTGGAGAATAGCAAATGTGATACCGATTTTCAAGAAGGGAGATAGATCACTATCCTCTAACTACTGTCCAATCAGTTTAACATTAATTGTAGGTAAATTACTGGAAGAAATAATTTCAAATTTTATTCGAAATCACCTGGATAAACACAAGTTGATCAATGATTCCCAACTTGGCTTCACAAGTGGGCGTTCATGTCTGACTAATCAATTAACATTCTTTTCAGCTGTTTTCGAAACAGTGGACGACGGGCACGATTATGATGTGGTATATCTCGACTTTAGCAAAACCCTAGATAGAGTCCCCCACGAAAGACTAATACGAAAGGTGGGGGACCATGGTATTGGAGGAGATATTCTAAAATGGATTAGGGCGTGGTTACAGGACAGGAAACAGCGAGTACGCATTAACAGCACTAAATCAGATTAGGGTAACGTCACTAGTCATTATTATTTATTATATATATAAACGTCATAGATATAGGCGTAGACAACAACATAAGTAAATTTGCTGATGACATTAGAATGGGATGTGTAATTAAATCTGACGACGATTCTGCAAACTACCGGAAGATCTAAAAAAAAATTCGAATGATCTGTAAAATGGCAGATGAAATTTAATGTGGACAAATGTAAAGTACTTAGTCTAGGAGATGTTAACAGAGAAACCAGCTATCAGATGAACAACAATGTTATAAAGAAATCCGACTGTGAGAAAGATTTAGGAGTAATGATTAGTAAGAATCGTAAACCAAGTCAATAGTGTGTGTTTGCTCGAAACAAGGCTAACAAAGTACTTGGGTTCATACACAGGAGTGTTAGTTACAAGGCTAGCGAAGTTATCCTAGAACTATATCTTGTGCATGTGATACTTCACTTGGATTGCACAGTTCAGTTCTGGTCACCGTATTACAAAACGGATATAGAATCCCTAGAAAGAATTCAGAGGAGAATGACAAGACTAATTCCGGGCGTTAGGACCCTTGAGTACAAAGACAGGTTGAAACATCATAATTTGCACTCCCTCGTGAGATGTAGAGCGAGGGGCGATATGATCGTGGTGTATAAATGGAAGTCAGGGTTAAACAAATGTGATATAACAAAGGTACTCAAACTATCCAATCAGGAGCGAACTCGTAGCAACGGTTTTAAATAAGACATATTTAGTTTTAGGCGCGAGACAGGTAAACACTGGTTTGGAAATAGAGTAGTGGAAGAGCGGAACAAGTTACCAAACATCATCATTAACTCGATTACGCTGGATAGCGGCTGGGTGTAAATGGGACTGCCCAGTATGGACCAATATGCCCGCTGCAGTTTCCTCCATTTTTATGTTCTTAGGAATTAAAAGAAAAAGAAATATCCCTATTTGGCAAAAAAATGTCACTCGTGTTTTAAGGCTCAATTGGACGATTATCCTTATTTTGCGTGACACACACACAAACACACTCACACACACACACCGTCAATAATCACAAACAATTTTGTACCAAATTTCCCCCCTAATGACCCAACCAAATTGTTCTCCCCCTCAGGTAATCATTTAGTTCTTGTAAGGTCTAGACAAAGTTACTTACGTGACCGGCATACCTGACCTGACTGAGGTAATTAGTTGTAAGTGATTGGTAGTTAACAGTCTTCGTCTCTCTCTCTCTCTCTCTCTCTCAAGCTGAAACAAATTCTCGGGTGCCTAAACTGTAAGAGAGGTGATGTTTTTAAAATAGGAAGGAGGGAAGGAGGGGTGATGGGAAGTGATAAGGTGAAGTTAAATGGGGTAGTGTGTTGATAAGGGGTGTTGTTATGATGTAGTATCTCCTGTCTCATTGTTGACAGTAATATTATATAAATGTGGGTTAATTACATTTGTATTGTATAACTCCATCACCCACGGTAACTTTCCATGAGCAGTGAGATGCCATGCAGCGATCATGTGGTTCATTCATTGAGCACGTAACTTTCCACTGGAGGGCGCGTCTCTATTTAGACCTTAGGTCAGCTATAAGAAGCCGGCTATTTGCCCCCAGTGATCACTCAGTCAATACTCAACCCTCACGAGAAACAGACGTATTGATAACCATGCTTCACAGACAAGCGTGTCGTCTGTTTCTAACATTCATAGCTTAATTGAGATAGCTACCGTGATATCCTTTTTGAAAGTGTACATAGAAATCTTTTTTAATAAGCTAAACAAAAAAAACACTGGGGTTTCACTACAGAAAATCCAATAAACTTTTATCTCTATTTTAGTTCGTCTAGAATATAAGGTAACGGCTTTTCAAGTGGCTGTTACGAGTGTGACCATCCAGCAAGGTTGTAATATATTTGACAGCTTCACAAGTAGTTGTTATACAACAGTATCAGTCACCTAACAGTTCCACAGTTGGTAAAGGTAGAGATAATTTGTTCTCCCCATTACTGTGTTATACAGTGTTACTAAGAGATTTTGTAACAATGTGAAGTGGTTTTGGTATTATTGGTTCAGTGTGTTAAGTACTGTTGATAAGGGGTAGTGTTAACTGTTCGTAATTGGTTATAAGTGGATGATATTAAGTGTGGTGGCGTTTCTTAAATGGTGTTAAGTGTGATAATGTTCTTAAGGTATTGTAAAGTAAGAGAGGATAAGTGCATGTTAAGTGCTCCGGCGAGCTCACTGAAAACGACGGAGAAATGAGCAATAATTTGAATAAATATTTTTCAACAGTTTTCACCACCGAAAATTTAAACATGATACCCGAGGCACCGACTTTATTCAGAGATAGTGAAGAAAACAAATTAAGTGAGATAGTAGTGACTAGTAACGATGTTAGTAAGCAAATAGACAAACTAAAGCCTAATAAGTCACCTGGTCCCGATGAGATATTTGCCAGAGTATTAAAGGAATGTAAGGAAGAGCTTAGTATGCCCTTAGCAAAGTTGTTTAACATGTCCTTAAAAACAGGTGTATTACCAGAATCCTGGAGGATAGCGAATGTAATACCGATTTTCAAGAAGGGGGATAGATCACTTTCCTCTAACTACCGCCCAATCAGTCTTACATCAATAGTAGGCAAATTACTGGAAGCAATCATTTCAAACTCTATTCGAAATCACCTGGAGAAGCACCGATTGATCAATTATTCCCAGCATGACTTCACAAGCGGACGTTCTTGCCTAACTAATCTATTAACATTCTTTTCATCACTTTTCGAATCGGTGGACGAGGGGCACAATTATGATGTGGTATATCTCGACTTTAGCAAAGCCTTCGACAGAGTCCCCCACGAAAGACTAATTAGAAAGGTAGAAGCTCATGGCATCAAAGGTGATATCCTTAAATGGATTAGGGCGTGATTACAGGACAGGAAACAGTGAGCATTAACGGCACTAAGTCCCATTGGAGCAACGTCACAAGTGGAGTTCCCCAAGGCTCAGTACTTGGGCCATTATTATTTATTATATACATAAACGACATAGATATCGGCATAGACAGCAACATAAGTAAATTTGCTGATGACACTAAAATAGGACGTGTTATCAAATCTGACGAGGACTCGGCAAAACTACAGGAAGATCTAAACAAATTTTTCGAATGGTCTGAAAAATGGCAGATGAAATTCAACGTCGTCAAATGTAAAGTACTTAGTATAGGAGATGTAAACAGGGAAACCAGATACCAGATGAGCAACGATGCCATAGAGAAATCCGACTGAGAGAGAGATTTAGGAGTAATGATAATTAGGAACCTTAAGCCAAGTATACAATGTGTTTTTGCTCATAACAAGGCTTATAAAGTACTTGGGTTCATACAAAGGAGTGTTAGTTACAAGACTAGCGAGGTCATCCTAAAACTGTATCTTGCTCTTGTGAGACCACACCTGGATTACGCAGTTCAGTTCTGGTCACCGTATTACAGAATGGATATAGAATCCTTGGAAAGAATTCAGAGGAGAATGACAAGATTAATCCCGGGCATTAGGAACCTTGAGTATAGAGACAGGTTAAAGCATCTTAATTTGCACTCCCTTGAGAGACGTAGAGCTAGGGGCGACCTGATAGAGGTGTATAAGTGGAAGGCAGGACTAAACAAAGGGGACATTACAAAGGTACTCAAATTATCCAACCAGGAGCGAACTCATAACAATGGTTTTAAATTAGACAAATTTAGATTTAGCCGTGAAATAGGTAAACACTGGTTTGGAAACAGAGTAGTGGATGAATGGAACAAGTTACCAAATATCATCATTAACTCGAATACGCTGAATTGCTTCAAACATAGGTTGGATGCTCATATGAGCAATAGGGGTTGGGTGTAAACGGGACTGCCCAGTATGGGCCATTAGGCCCGCTGCAGTTTCCTCCATTCTTATGTTCTTATGTTCTTATCTGTTATGATCCACACTCCTTTTCACCCATGTCACGTTAGGTCAAATCACCTCAGCCTAGTAATACTTATCTTTCTACCCAACCAAGGTCCATTTGGTCTGCTTAGACCAGGTCATGTCAGGTGAGTTAAGGTTAAATCAGGGCAAGTTATATGTCATACTTCCCAACAATATTTCTTCTTCCTCCTCTGGGGTCAAGTCAGGTCATGTTAAGTTACCTTAATCACCAAACCCTCTTATACTTCCTCCAGGGTCAGGTCAAGTCATCCTTTTTAACAATCACTCCTCCTCTTTCTCAACCAGGTGAAGTCAAGTAAATCTCCTACTACTCCCCCTCTCCTTCCTATGGCTCAGGTCAGGTAAGGTCAGATCATCCGTCACCATCTCTCCTTCTTCTCCTCCTCTCCCCCCCACCCATTTCCCTAGCCAACACTAACACCGGGGCCGTGCTTATCACGAGGAAGCGACAAAGTGTACACGCGCTGATGAACAAGAATTTGCATATCAACTGCTGTAGGCATTGGCATAGTGCATTAATGCTAGACCAGACGCCGAGCACCGCGGTGTTGGTTCTGTGTGTGTGTGTGTGTGTGTGTGCAAATACTTTTAATCAACTCAAAAGCCACATTTCAGGAAAGCTGTTTAAGGTGGGTGCAACTGACGCTACTCTTTCATGCAATACCACAAATTTTGTTTATTTCCTAACTTGTTACCACTGTGGAAGCCAATATTTAGGAGAAACGATGTAGAGACTCAAAGTGAGGATGAACCAACATAGATACGGTATATGTAATAGGGATAACGGATCTGCTTGCTTGCTTGCATGGATATTAGCGGATCACTTCAATGAAGGTGAATGTAAACATTAAAGTTTCTCTATTCAGATTACTGAGAAATTAAATGTCACTGGAAGAATGATGGAATAAAAAAGATATGCAGTCAACGGGAGGAAGATACTTAATAATTGCAGAGGATTTTAAAAAGATAAACAAGAGAAAAAACGGGAAAAAAAGGAAAACGAAGCAAAATTGGTAATCGCAGTAACAGAGCAGCGGAGGTTATACATAGAACATACGGCATAAGGAAGGAAGAAACTGCAGAGGGCCTATTGGAAACTGCAGAGCAAGGAGTATTTAGGTACTGTATTGCCAAAAAACGATACTGCAACTTAGGAAAAGTAAATGAGGCGAGTTAGTAACATTAATTCTGAATATCAGATTGGCCAACGATTATACGGGATCCTTAATGACAAGAACGTTGGAAGTAATGGGTGATTTTATAAATAACAGAGTGACGAGATCAAAACATGTTAAAATGAAGGTCAGGAAATGCATTGAAAAGTAAAATAAATGCATTGAAAAAGTGGAATTGGCTGTGATATTTAATAGTTCGGAGAATAAAGATAGTGTAACTACTGAATTTAACAACCTAGAGTCTCCTATGATAGTGTATAAATACGATCCAACTATAAAAACAAAGTTGTTCAATTACAAAACGGTAATAGAAGAGCAAAATGTGATGAGTAGATGACTAATAATCACGATTGTTATTGCAATCAGTCAGAAGTTATTGATAGTCATCACAAATGTTAACGGATGATTTAAATTTGGTCGAAATTCTTGACTAAGCGAACTTTTGTAAAAAAGGCCAAACTATCGTGAAGCCATGGGAATAAATTGGAGACACTTACTGTACAATAGCATATTAATTTTGTATTGCAGTGCCAGAATGTGCAGCGGAGTGGTGTAAATTAGAAAAAAAATTATAATATATTCTACACGCATGAATGGATCGTTAAAGTGATGCAGAGGTTGGATTTAAAAATAAAAAAATTGAGAAAGACCAAACTGGTACTTAAAGACTAGAAGGCCCGGAAGGAGCTTATACATTTGCATGATAAATATATGTAAGTTCCTTTTGACAAAGCTAGAGACAATATTGCAATAGTTTGCAAAAAAATATTATTGTGAGGTACTCCTAAAAGAATTGGGAAAAATAGGTGAGTCATCCAAAGCCTATGCAATAGGTAATGACATTGAAAAAAATGAAATTTATGACAAGCAGATTGTAGGCTGTACTGTATACTGCATGGGATGATAGTAGGCGATGAAAGCAGGAAGTTTCCGTATATACACTGTACAGTAAAGATGCACATTAATCCAATAAAATTCAGATTTATAGTTTCCTCGAGGACTTGTACTACAAAAGAAGTTGCCAAAAAATTTAACTTTAAACAGTATACAAGGTACTGCAACAAATTGTATATATATATATATATATACATATATATATATATATATATATATATATATATATATATATATATATATATATATATATATATATATATATATATATATATATATATATATATATATATATATATATATATATAATTATATATATACTGTAGGACTGGATGGCCCCTGATCTAAATCCGCGGAGCAGGAGTCTACTCTCCTCTAAGGTCTAAAGCCCACTAACTAAAATGTGGTTTTGAGGTGTGAAATGACACCCCTATCGGCTGGCCGGGTACCTTATCTCTACCTAAACAAACATTTGGAATGGGTTGTGCGGGAGGCCCAACACAACCCATGACAATCGCCCCTACTAAGAAAATTAAAATTCTTTTGGGAATAAATTTTTAGCACCTGTATACAATCAAGAGAATGCCTATCCCAGACACACAATTCGACATTCACACTGTGGTGTGTGTGTAACACTAACACTGCAACGGAATGTAGTCGCTAATCGCCACTGAGGGAAAACCTCAACATTTACTTTAGTTTTTCTGGCTGGAGGAAAACTCGGCGGCGAGGGTGACAATTCCCGAGCAATAGTTCATGCTAAGCGTAAACACGCTACATTTACATTAAAGCAACGTGTTGTGTGGTGTAGGGTATGTAGACATTGTTTAGGTGGCACAGGTGTTGTGTTATGTTCTCAAGTGTAGAAAGGTGTGAGAAAAATATACATAACATATGACGAGCCGCCAGACGCTTGGAGGCTCGAGTCGACTGGAGTCTAGACCAACTCCACACTCATTTGGGAAGGTGACCTCTCAGTCAGTTGCTCTGGTTCCACCACAAGTCGAGATAGGAGGTCAGCCCTCACATTCAGGCTGCCCTTGATGTACCGGAGGACGAAGTTGAACTGCTGGAGATACAGTGCCCACCGCATCAGACGAGCATTTGCATTCTTAGCTGGTCGGAGACTGGTGAGCGGCATGTGGTCTGTCTCCAACACAAACTCACCTCTGTAGAGATAGTAGTAGTACTTCTTGATGCCTTCCACCACTGCCAAAAGTTCCTTCTCAACCGTGCTGTAATTCCTCTCCGCAGGTTTCAACTTCCGATTGTGATACGTCTGCCTCTTGTAGTAGCACTGCGCCAACCCCATCCTGTGAAGCATCGGTCCGGAGGATGAAAGGCTCTTCCTTCCTCACCAGTTGAAGGATGGGTTGCTTGCATAGCAGGTTCTTGAGGGTACTGAAAGAATCCTCTTGTTCAGGTCCCCATTGCACCTTGTTAGATGCATGTTTCTTGAGCAGGTCGGATAAGGGAAGAGCCACCACGGCAAAGTTTGGGATGAAGTTCCGGTAGTACCCTACGAGGCCCAGAAATGACCTGAGTTGTTTTTTTGTAGTGGGCCGTGGTGCATCTTGGACCTTTTTTATCTTTTGATTCTGGCAGGTGCAGCGTCCTCCGCCGACAGTGTGTCCGAGGAACTGTACTGCGGCCTGACCGATCTCGCACTTGCTTGGTTTCACGGTCATGTTTGTTTGTGGGAACCTCCGGAACACCTCCTCTAAGAGTTCCAGGTGTTCCTCAAATGTTGCTGAATGGATTAACACATCGTCCACAAATGCCTCAACTCCCTTGATGTCGTTTTGGACTTGCCTCATAATGCGTTTGAAGATGGCAGGTAAGTTTGTGAGGCCAAAGGGAAGGACTCTGTACTCGTAGAGGCCCCCTTGCATACCAAAGGCTGTGATCTGCCGACTCTTCGGGTCCAGTGGGATTTGGAAGAACCCCTTGGTCAGGTCAAGTTTGGTAAATATCTTGGAACCAGATATTCCTGAAAAAATAGTTTTCTGATCACACATAGGTTCAGCATCCACCTGGGTAATGACATTTACTCTCCTATAATCCCCACAGATCCTGACACCCTCTTCCTTTTTTCGGACGACTCCCATAGGACTACAGTATGGAGACGATGATTTCTTGATGATTCCTACTGCTTCCATTTCCTCAATTTCTTGCTTGACAGTGTCCAGTAGTCGCATAGGTATAGGATAGGGCTTTACCCGAACACGTGTAGGGCTGGTCAGTTCAATAGTGTGATAGTCGACCCGGGCAACTCCTGGCTTATCAGAAAAGATGTCCATGTAGCGATGCAACAGAGAGCCAATGGCATCTCGTTCCTCTACTGATAGATTTCCGTTCACCTCAACGTCCGTGAAAGTCTCACTCTGGCGGGAGTGTGCAATAACAGGCCCATCCTCCTCATCACTGTCAGAGATCACTGTGGCAGCACAAGTTACCCCTGAATCACACTGGGAAGGCTCGTCCCTGTCTTCCTCAGTGGAGACTATATCCCCCGATCGGTGACGGGAAGAACTTCTTCAGCATGTTGATGTGGAACTTCTTTCGTCGAGATCCCACCTGGACGATGTAAGTCAGATCCCAGACACGCTCTGCAATGTCGAATGGACCTTTCCACTGAGTGAGTAACTTATTGCGCATCGTAGGCAACAGAACCAGGCACTGGTCACCTGGCTGGAAACAACGAAGCTTGGCCTTCTTGTCATAGTAAGTCTTCTGGACCTCTTGAGCCTTTATCAGCTCTTGCTTTGCCAGTTGACAGGTTTCTTGGAGACGATCAGCTAAGTGGGGCAATGTAGCGTGGCCACTCCTTAGGTTGTTCTGCTGCCATCCTCCCGAGCATTTTCTTCAGCGTCCCATTAAACCTCTCACAGAGTCCGTTGCACATCGGGTGATAGGGTGTTGTCTTTAGCCCCTTTACCGATAACAACCGCATCAACTCCTCCATCATGGCAGAAGTAAACTGGGTCCCCCTCTCACTGAGGACTTGTTTGGGAATACCGACCCGACAGAAGATTTACAACTTGGCTTCTGCAACAGTCGTGGCCTCAATGTTCCTCAAAGGCACAGCCTCGGGCCACCTCGTGCTAAAGTCAACCAAGGTGAGAATATACTTTGCCCCATCGCTCGCTCTTGGGTTTATCGGCCCCACAATGTCCACCGCCACCCTCTCAAAGGGTTCAGAGATCAGTGAAAGCGGCTGTAGTGGTGTAGGTGGGACTCGCCCTCGATCACTGGTTTTCTGGCAAAAATCACAAAAGCGGACTAGCCTAGCGATCTCCTGGCTCATCCTTGGCCAGAAGAATGCTGCACTGATGCGATCAAAGGTCTTCTTTTTACCCGTATGGCCGCCAAGAGCAGTGCAAAGACCTAGCTTGAACACAGCCAGGCGGTACTTGGAAGGAACCACGAACTGCAGTCGTGTTTCACCCAGAGACATAACGGTCTCTCGGTAGAGACGGTTCCTCTTCTTTACGAACCTCGTTCGATTCCCAAATGTCTCCTTGATGGTCCCAACCATCAAACTCTTGTGTACTGAAGTGAGCGTGCTGTCATGCTCTTGCTCTTGGACGACATCCTGACTATTGATGAGGTCAGACGATGTGGCAGTAGCCAATGGGGTGACTCGAGGTTTTGTTTGAGCCATACCCCGAGTGACTGCAGCAGCAATAACTTGGGTCAAAGCGGCAGCATCAGTTTGGGTTGCAGCATCCACTGCACAACTGTTTCTTGCTCCCTTGATATTTCCAATGATGAGATCGTATATAGGTTCCCTCAGGACTGCTGCAGTGACCCAACCTGAGAAGAAGGGGGTGTCCACCTCAATATTGGCCACTGGAACCGTTTGAATGTAACTATTGGCTAATTTAACACTTACTTGTGCTCCGGTGTATTGATGTGGCTTCACCAATTCCTTCCTGACAATACAGCCTGATGCCCCGTTATCTCGCATGGCAGTCACTGAACTCCTCCAGCGTATCCAGGCTTAACAAGAAAGGTGAAGTGGCCCCTCGAGGAGACGGTGGAGGCGGCAGTTAGTCAGGAGGTGTGGTGGGGTAGACCTGATTCGGTATGAGCCCCTGCTTCAGGTAGCATGACAATCGGCCCTGCTGGAAGGTCAGGCCACTCCCCGTCCACAGTTTGAACATTGGCGGCTTCCTGCTGCTGGTCTCTTCGTGGATTATTATTGCTGGCACCTTGGCCTACGAATTGAGCCACGGCGGCTTCCTTGGTACTGCTTGTGCTGCTGTTTCTGTTGCTGCCTTTGCGGTTGTGGTTGCTGGTTATTTCCCTGTTGCCTGGGTGGGTTCGGTGGCTTTTTCTGTAGAGGTTGTTGACTTTGTAGGGTACCTGCCGACTCCCTATTCGACCACCGCCTCCGAGTGTGGTACCCGAAAGCGCTGAAATGAGCGTCTGCTTTGCTTGCCATTTCCTTCGACGTCTTAACTCCATTGGCTCTCATTTGAGCCACAAGTTCAGGAGGACAAGACCTTTCAAACTGCGTGCGCACCATTAAGTCTATAACCCTTTCCATGGACTTGGGGGTTTCATCCTTATTCATCCATTGAGCCACATAGTTCGTTAAACGTTCCCGGAACTGTGCAGCCGTTTCATTTTCTTCCAACATTGCCCTGTTGAACTGATGCCTGGCCTGCTCAGTAGTCAGCCCATATGCCCGCAGCAGTGCAGACTTCATGTCAGGGAATTTATTTTCAGGACGCTCGAGTCGTCGAAGAATCCCTAATGCTTTCCCATCAAATAGGCTCAGGAACTCAAATTCCTTTATGCTGTCATCAACCTCGTAGGCGTCTGCGAGATGCTCAAACCGGAAAATGTACATTTCCATGGATTCACCCTCCTTAAAGGTGGGCATCTGGGGAAATATCCTATAAGTGACGTTTTGAGTGGGGGTTCCAGACGGAGAAGAATTTTGGTTCCTTTCAGCTGAGGCCAGTTGGAACTCCCGTTCCCTTTGTCTCTCTTCTCGTTCCAGCTTCTTTTCTTCCTTCTCAAAGTCAAGCTGGGCTAAGAGCTGTTCATGCTTGCGTCGCTTGTCTTCTCTCTCCTCAGCCTTCTCCATGTATGCAACCGCCTCAGCCCCCTCCAGCCGGAGGTCACGTGCTTCCTCAAAAGCCGCTGCACGAGCTGACATGGTGTAGGTGTGGGCAATACAATTGTGCAATTATCCACGGTCTGTGTCCCTGTTCGGGCGCCAATTGTTAGGTTAAAATGCAAGAAAGTGGTTTTCTTACCGTAGAACTCAGATACCTTCACACTGATTACTCACCCAGGAGATTATGGTGTATCACTACGTAGAATTCCACTCTGCTTCCGGCATTCAATGCGTTGTGTACATGATAAATGATGATTTAATGAATTCCATTAACTTCCAACATCCATCTAAGTTATTGGTTATACTTTGTCATAACCAATCAGTCATTACCTGTGTTAATAATAATAATAGAGGGGTCACAGATACGGGCAGATAATTGCACTTACGTCTATTTGGTACAATTCCATACACTGGACTTGGATAGGTCAGTCACTCACATTCCCGCCACAGTACCGTAAGTTATAAGGGAGAGTTTGTCAACCTGGAGAATTAATCGTTAGACCTATTAGGCCGGCCTGGAGTGCTCTTGTAGCAAACAGGCCCTCACCATTGGACCAGTGATCACTTCCTTTACAGGGTGCGTTAACTTTTCGCTGGACTTAACAACAATCTCGGGAATTTGCACACACAGACTCGTAGCACTGGTAGGACTGTATGGCCCCTATTCTAAATCCGCGGAGCAGGAGTCTACTCTCCCCCAAGGTCCAAAGCCCACTAACTATAATGTGGTTTTGAGGCGTGAAATGACCCCTATCGGCTGGCCGGGTACCTTATCTCTACATAAACAAACATTTGGGATGGGTTGTGCAGGAGGCCCACCGCAACCCATGACAGTGATAACGGTATGTTTGTGGTGATAGTGGTGGTGGTAGAGACTGGTTGATAGTTGTGGTAATGATAGTGGTGGTAATAATGATGGTGGTAGTAGTGGTGGTAGTAGTGATGGTAGTGATGGAGGTGCTATATGTAGTGATGATGGATGGTGTTATATGTAGTCATGATGGATGGTGTTATATGTAGTTATGATGGATGATGTTATATGCAGTGATGATGGGTAGTGTTATATGTAGTGATGATTAGACAATCTTGAATTGAATTGAATTGAATTGAAATAGTTTATTTAGCCAGAAAAACACAGATACAGAGTGGATAATAATAACAACATTAACATGGCTGAGCCAGTTGAGAACCTGAGATCTCGTTGAGGCACCTGATATATACTATACATTTATCTCAAGGAAGTATTACGTAACATTTAGTATCATCTGGAATAGTACAATAGCATGGTAGTAATAAGTACATTTCATAGTGTTACCACGTTTATCACTTCATTATTAATTTATTTTATTATTTATTATTTTTATTTTTTATTTATTTAGTTGTTATTATTATTTTGTTTATTTATTTATTTAAACATACATATACACATACATATATACATATATATATATATATAAATATAAATATATATATATATATATATATATATATATATATATATATATATATATATATATATATATATATATATATATACAGTATACACATATACATATAAATTAGAGTGGAATTTAAAAAAAACATAAGTATAATGGGGGAGCAGTACAAGATGGGATGTACAGTAATAAGGTTGAATAAGAGGACAGAGCTTTCAGGATTATGTCTAGTTGGCAATTATGTTTATTGCAATGGTAATTAATTATTTATTTACATGATAATTTCCGATAAAACGGTTTTGATGTTACAAGAAGTATTAATACTTCGACAATAGATATTTTTTTAGAGATGATTTAAAGGAAGGGAGCGTAATCTTTGCTCGGATGTGTGGGGGTAAGTTGTTCCACACCTTCACACCATGATATTTTATGGAGGTCTGGGACTGAGAGGAGCGCATGGGGGGTGGTCTTAGTAGCTCTGGGTGCCTTATGTTGTATCTCTGATTATTCCGGAACTGGAAGTAATTATTGTCAAGCAAGTGATTGATAGATTTGTAAACAAAGAGGGCACAGCAGTAAGTGTGAATATCCTCGAATTTTAAAAATTTCAAAATAGCAAATTTTTCGTTTGTGTGATCTTTTTTTATTCAAGTAGGTCACTGTCCGCACAACTCTCTTTTGTGCAGTAATGAGAGATTGTGTTTTTGAAGAGCCAGAGGCCCCCCATAGTGTGTGACAGTGTATCAGGTGTTGGTAAACAAGATCATGATAGATTTCTTTCATTGCTGTGAGAGTGAGTGACTGTCGAGTGTGATACATGATACTGCACTGTTTATTGATTTTACTGTGAATGGCCTGTATGTGGTTTCTCCAGTGAAGTTTCTCATCAACAATAACTCCGAGGAATTTAGTATTTTGTTCGCGTTTGAGGACTATATTACCAAGGTACAGGGGGTTCAAGTCTGGAGGTAAGTTTTTTCTTCTGTGAAAGATCATGTAGTGGGTTTTCTCAAGGTTTAAGGTCAGTTTAATACGTATTACCCAGGTCCCGACTTTAGTTAATTCAGTGTTCATAGTTCTCATCAAGGAATGGAGGTCTAAGTTGCTGGCATAGAGATTACTATCGTCTGCAAATAAATTGTATTTTATGAGTGAGCTGGCGTGGGCTATGTCGTTTATGTACAACAAAAACAGTACTGGACACAGAATTGAGCCTTGGGGGACTCCATACAAGATTGGCGAGGAGTCAGATTGGTGGTTATTATAACAGACATACTGCATCCTGCTGGATAGATATGAGGTAAACCAATTGTGGGACAGGCCCCTAACGCCGTAATGTTCAAGCTTTGAAAGGAGGATGGTATGGTCGACAGTATCGAATGCCTTAGAGAGGTCCAAGAATATAGTGACTGTGAACTGATTGTCATCAATGAATTTAAGATGTCATTAGTAAAGGATAGCAGAGCACTCTCAGTCGACCTTCTAGCTCTAAATCCAAACTGTGAGTCAGTAAAGATGTTATTGGCATTGCAGAAGGTATTTAGTCTATTACATGCTAGCTTTTCCAGTATCTTACTCAAGGCTGGGAGGACTGATGTGGGGCAGTAATTCTTGAAGAGACCTTTGTCCCCAGATCTTTTATATGTGGGGTGGACTTTTGCAATTTTCAGTTTATCAGGAAAGACACCACTAGTGAAGGAGGAGTTACAAATGTGGAGGAGAACAGGTCGTTATAAGTGGGCCACTTGCTTATGTAGTGATGGGTTGTCAGACCACAGCTTACATCTCAGAAACAGTCCAGACTTGACCCAACATTAGGGAGGTCAAGTGTAGGGTAACTCAAGCGGCTGACCAAGGGTTATAAATCAGCCAGGCTCCCCTCCCATGTCACACATGTAAGAAGGCACCGGCCGACTCTCTCCCAATATACACAATAACCTACATCCCAGAAGAAGTCCAGACCTGACCTCACATTAGCCAGGTCAAATGTAACCCTCGCAACCCAAGTCAAGGGGCCACAAATCAACCAGGGCCTTTCATGTCACGCGGCCCCGTCTGGAGATTTCTCCAGAATATACAACTTGTAGTCTCTGAAAAGGTCCAGACCTGACCCTACATTAGCGAGGGCAAATGTAAGGAGACCCTTCGCCGCCCCCCCGATCAGCTCAACCTGACGGCTCGCCTCCCAATATATAGGACGTCCTAGTCCTCCCTCCGCAGAGAGAGAGAGAGAGAGAGACAGAGAGAGAGTGTGTCTTGTAACCAAGAAGGGCCAGCTACGACGTCCCCGAGTCCTGCTCGAGAGAAGTCAGGGGCCGGAGGCAAGCCACCTTCTGTCGCCTCCGGTCAGGAGTCAGTTGCCCTCGACACACCGGTGCCCAGCTAAGCAGTCTCCCATAGAGACAACCCAGGACCACCTGCTAGGCCTCCCCTAGGTCACGTGAGTTTTTGTCAGAGCTTTCCATGGGATGAGTTACTTACGTGGGAAGTGTATTCATTTCATGTTCGTGTCCGAGAATCAGAGTGTCTAGTAACGTAATATGATGTCCTAGTAACGTAAATATAATGTCCTAGTAACTTCAATAGAAGGTGTTATTAATGTGTCCATGTCATGATCTTAATTAATAAAGAGTTGTAACGAAGCGGTGTTTGAGAAGTCGCCCTTAAGACGTAATAGATGTGTATTGATATATAAGATACGATAAGTGTAAATCCATCATCAAATAACTATCACGGCCACGCTACCAAAATCTTCCTCTCTTTTATACTCTTATACTATCAATATTCTACCTATATGTAATCTTCTTCTTGTGAGACTTGTCTCATTACACTTAATGATGCTCAAAGAAGTCTGTCTGTTTGTGTGTGTGTGTGTGTGTCTGCACCAGAATATCGAAAACTACTTTACCGATCTGTAGTGATGATGGATGGTGTTATATGTAGTGATGATGGATGGAGTTATATGTAGTGATGATGGATGATGTTATATGTAGTGATGATGGATGATGTTATATGTAGTGATTATGGATATGTCATATGTAGTGATGAAAGGTGGTGTTATATGTAGTGATGATGGATGGTGTTATAGGCAGTGATGATGGATATTTTAATATGTAGTGAAAAAATATACTTTGCTGTACCGTTGTTGTGAAAAACATGGTGGAACTTACATACACCGTTAATGAACTATTGATGGAAGAAGAAGTTTTGTGGACTGAACAGTGAGACAATGTGGAGCCTCCCGGAGGGTGGCGTCCTACCGTTGCCTAGCGGATGAGCGAGTCTGCTAGTAAATATATATATATATATATATATATATATATATATATATATATATATATATATATATATATATATATATATATATATATATATATATATATATATATATATATATATATATATATATATGCCATGTATTGCTATGTTGCACAGGAAGGCCAAATGGCACACAGAATTACTAAAGATGCTTAAGGGTTCAGTTGAAATTCGATAAGGCCCTCATTAATGATGTGCAGCTTTGGTTCAGATTTTTGAGAAAGTATACAGCATTTTAATAGTTTAATGACTAAAATGTCTATGTATAATATAAAATATGGACATGGGAATGGTTAACTTAATATAACAGCACTTTTAAGTTCCTGGGAGTATATGTAACAAACAACAAATGTAGCAGATTCGTTGACTGCTTCAGTAGGCGGGTTAGGGTTCACATTTCAAGATTTTACTTTACACTTATAACGAATAAAAGCAATTTATTGTGAAAAACAATTGCAGTGTGGCACTTTGCATGACAAATGATCAATTAAATATAAACTAAACTCGTGTACCGTACGGTTCATCTCTTCAAACAAAACTAGTCACAACAATCTAATCTGTAAATTCTCAATACACATACATAACACAATTACACAACCAGTGTAAGTAGTTCCCAAGTTTAACAAATGCATGTCTGCCTTCCTCTAAACAAGTCTCAACTATTTTAATGCAACAACAATATCAGAAATAATAACATTATATAGCAATAGCATTAAACACAATGTCATTATATATCAGTACACTTTACATTCAGAAACGCTAATATTAAACCCAACCACCAAATTGAGTATGTATACCAGGACACGTAGGTAACCACTCAACTCAACAACTGTAAATCTGTTGCCTGTATAACAGTGAACTAACGTGTGGGTTGAACACTGTGGTGTGTGTAGGTGCCCACGAGGCAGGCGTACTACCCTTGTGGTCATGCTCAGCCATGTGGTGAGGGTTTGTGTAAACAAACCCCCGTCCTCATATGGTGCCAGGCTGGATAGTTCTTTTGAAACTGAAATTGACTTTGATACTGGATCTAACCAGAAAAACAGAGATACCATTAAGAACAAGTGTAGTATAATAAAAGTGTTTATAAACTGAGAACACTCTTGCTACCTTGATCCCTCTGACACCACACTCCATCCGCTCCCGGGAGGCCCGTTCACAGCCTCCCCTCACACCGCTGATACGCTGGAGACGCCAGTTTCCCTTGTCCTGTAAGAGGGTTACGCCTCCCAACCACCGCTGACTTCCAAGGAGTGCCAAGCAGTCCTCGGCCCTGGGTCGCGGGTTGGGGAGTCTGCCCGCACTACAACAACCCAACCCGCGACCCATCTATGTCCGCCACAGTGATCCACCTTAGATTAAAACTTAGATGATATAAATTCACATTTGACAAATCACAATCAAGTGAGTCCATAACGTAATACAGTATAAGATGTTAATAAACTTGCAATTGTAAAATCAATCTAGTCATTGTCTACTAAAATAACCATTGTGCAACCTCATTCTAAATCCTAGGTTAGCTTAGTTAGCCAACAAACTCTGTAATATGTAAAACAATGGGTGTCTTCCCCCTCTATTTAACTCATTAAACTTCTTTTCCAACCTTTCCCCCCACGACTATATGTTGTGACTTCTCCATCCCTCATGTCTGGCTGTGCCTTGAGCCCCAGCATGCCTTCCATCTTTTCCCCACCTTAACCTAAAAAAAAAAAAAAAAAAAAAAAACCGTAGGCATATAGGTCGAGTCCGGTAACTCACCGTGTCTGAGTTAACTGGAGACCCAGCTACTCGCTCTAACTCTCCTGATGCACTGAGTGAGCCAGGTGCCTATGGTGTTGACCTTGACACCAATAGAGAGGATGGGTTTCAACTAGTGTTCAGTACAGGAACACGAGGAAGGCCGAAAAGGCAGAAAAACTTAGAGACCATCAACTACCTCAACTCCCCATGAGAGTAAGATTAAACTTCCCTGTAGGTACACCACCTTAAGTCAAGTACCGATGGCTGGATGATGCGGAAGATAAACACCCAGACGCTGTGTTTCAGTTCAGAGTCAGTACACAAGATCATGTTCTGATTAGAAGCGACCCAGCAGTCATACAGGGTCTCCTCACCAATAGTATAGGGGGAATAACCATGGAACAATCATCCCAACCATCGTGCAAGAAAATCATCTTAATCATAGGGCTCGACCAGTACCAGACCCCTACATTACTAGAAGCTCATCCCGCCATCAGAGGGACGAATCGACTCAGGGGCAAGAACGCAGTCATTGTAGACTGAGTTGGCTCGGGAGACCCACCCAAGACCATTTGAGTCCGTGGTGCCTATCGGACTCTGAAGGTAACTCTCTATCAGCCCCCTACCCGGAGATGTTACAATTGTCAACACTGGGGCCATGTGGCCCGATTATGCCCCTCTACTAAGCCGTGGTGTGGTCTCTGCTCAAGATAATATGCAACACAGGCTTTGCAGAGATACAGTTGCTCAAGGGGGTGTCATTCAACAGAAGTGAATTAACTGCAAAACAGTTGGAGTTCCTGTATGGTACCCTAATTTTCCTGGAGTTCCTACGCCCCTTCAGCGCCCAGACCCGCCACCCAGTCAGGTCTTAAGAAACACTGCTGCTGCTAGGGTACTACCAACGGCCAACCCCTGGCCCACCCTTCCCACCAAAACTCCAGGATCATCACCAGCAGTCAACGAAAGATCAGCATGGGGCAACACAGACGTACCGACACAACAGGTAGCTGCCAACACACTCCGTGAACACGCACAAAGTGAAGAGATCAATGATTTGAAAAATGAAATTAAAGAACTCAAAGCTCAATTTACAGCTCAAACTGATATGTTAAAGAGCCTCTGTGATACACTACAGAAAAAGAACACCACCAACACAGTGCAGCAGCTATGGAAAGTAACAAGATCACTAGATTACAAGCTGTTGTAACCAATAGATTAAGGTTAGGATACAAGTACATCTGGCAATATATTCCTCAAGAAGATGTAAACAAGACTAAATGTAAAGTGTGTGGCCAGACAAATGGCCACACACTTGAACACTACGTCCTCGACTGTGTGAAGATAGAACCTCTTAGGGACAGGTCCAAGCACACTGTGTGTGAAATGGCACAACACTTCATTTCTAATGGCAAGATAGCCGACATATTAAGATTGTATCCACTTTTTTGTACATAGTATCTATATCAGTTCTCATGTATAGAACCAAACAAGTGATCGTGGGCACTTCGTGCCCTGTGGCGAGTCCGGTGGTACAGTTTACCGAAGCGTGAAAGTTCGAACGCTCGTGTTTGGCTAGCGTGCAACCGCCGGAAGGCTGGCAGCGTACAGCGACATCGTTTTTCAGTGTAAATAAAATGTATAATTAATGTCTTCCTAAAGAAACTTTTGACATGGAACCAGGTTTGTTCCACTCTACGAATTTTTAGCTATTTTTCCAACCAAGTTTCATGAAAAACGATTGTGCCGTTTCGGCTGCCCAGAACAGACACACGGCTATTCCCATAGTATATGAGATAATCATGGTCGTGGTTGTTATAATCATGGTCGTGGTGGTTATAATCATAGTCGTGGTTATAATAATTATGGTTGTGGTTTTATAATCATAGTCGTGGTTGTTATAATCATGATCTTGGGTGTTATAATCATGGTCGTGGTGGTTATAATCATAGTCGTGGTTATAATAATTATGGTTGTGGTTTTATAATCATAGTCGTGGTTGTTATAATCATGATCTTGGGTGTTATAATCATGGTCGTGGTTGTTATAATCATGGTCGTGGGTGTTATAATCATGGTCGTGGTTGTTATAATCATGATCGTGGTTGTTATAATCATAGTCGTGGGTGTTATAATAATGGTCGTGGGTGTTATAATCATAGTCGTGGTGGTTATAATCATAGTCGTGGTTTTTATAATCATGATCGTGGGTGTTATAATCATGGTCGTGCTTATTATAGTCATGGTCGTGGTTGTTATAATCATAGTCGTGGTTTTTATAATCATGGTCGTGGTTGTTATAATCATAGTCGTGGTTGTTATAATCATGATCTTGGGTGTTATAATCATGGTCGTGGTTGTTATAATCATGGTCATGGTCGTGGTTGTTATAATCATGATCATGGTTGTTATAATCATAGTCGTGGTGTTATAATAATGGTCGTGCTTTATTATAATCATGGGACGTGGTTGTTATAATCATGGTCGTGGTTGTTATAATCACGGTCGTGGTTGTTATAATCAAAGTCGTGGTTGTTATAATCATGGTCGTGGTTGTTATAATCATGGTCGTGGTTGTTATAATCATGGTCGTGGTTGTTACAATCAAAGTCGTGGTTGTTATAATCATGGTCGTGGTTGTTATAATCATGGTCGTGGTTGTTATAATCATGGTCGTGGGTGTTATAATCATAGCCGTGGTTTTTATAAACATGGTCGGGGTTATGATCATGGTCGTAGTTGTTATAATCATGGTCGTGGGTGTTTTAATCATCGTCGTGGTTGCTATAATCATAGTCGTGGTTGTTATAATCCTTGTCGTGGTTATGATCATAGTCGTGGTTGTTATAATCATGGTCATGGATGTTATAATCATGGTCGTGGTTGTTATAATCATGGTCCTGTTTGTTATAATCATGGTCGTGGTCGTGACACTTACAGTATCTAATAATACTATAAGAAGGAATAGAATAAACGTTAGAATAATTAATTAAAAAAATAATCGCCATAAGGAGAGGTTAAAATTATAAAAAAAAAATATATTATGAATCACCGATGATCATTCCGAGTTAAATTATATTATGAAGAGAAGTGACCTGGATTCTGGTTATATTAGTCACCATCTGCTTAAGTCATCACCTGTTTTAAGTCATCATAGTCATCATCTACGTTAGTCAGTTTTAGGCCCATATCACATGACTGACCGACCATCAATGTTCTTTCCGCGCGGAGGTGTTAGTTTTCAATGCGTCTTATTATTTACGCTGGTGGATGTAAGACCTCCTACCCTCACTGACGCAGCTATGGTCAATTTGGTGTTATTCTTCTTTATAAATGCCTTCTCATCTGTCTCAAGTCTACCCGTCCTGTCTATTGCCATCCCAAATGTCTGTTCGTCTGCGTGGTGTTTGAATGTAAGCCCGTCTGTACTCTTTGCGCCGTGAAATCTGTCTGTCTTATCCGTAGTTGTTGGCGTGTGACTGCCTGTTTGTCTAATGTGAACCAGTCAGTCAGCTGTCTGTCATGTTAGTTGCCATATTGTCTATTTGTGCATGTATGAATCTTTCTTTTTTTGTCAACCTCCTGTCTGTTTCACTGTCTATATTCACCCTGTGTCTATTGCAGTCGTCTTCTCCACGTATTACTGTTATTATCTTTTTATCTCTTCTCCTTTTCCATGAGCCACAGGAATAAGTATACACTGTAGCTGTAAGGTCGTCTGGTAACGTTGAAACTGCGCATCCAGACGCATATATATATATATATATATATATATATATATATATATATATATATATATATATATATATATATATATATATTGTTACGAACCACGCCATCTATTGTCCTGATCTACCTACCCAGCACCACGAGCAACGCCATCTAGGGACGAAACCCAAGTATGACTAGTCTTGGTTACCACTCCGGGGTGTCCCTTCTCCATATCCTGGTTGTTGCGTCACCTCCTCCAAGTCTTCTTCGTCAGCTCCAGTTCGATGAGAGGGCAGTTCACTCTGGGAAGTGACCACAGGATCACCTATCCTGGAAACCTACGGCACAGTGACTACCTACCGTCTTCTACAATACTCAGCCTTACTCGTCAGCCATCTCAGCTCCACACTTAAGTATTTGTAATCTTGTATTGCCTCCCCACCTCCACCTTGCTTCAAATTATTGTATGTTGTATAAATATGTATATACTGGTAATATTTAGGTTAAGTATGGTTAAGGGTAAATTATAGAAAGCTGAATATTTTGTTAAGGAATTTATGGTACTTTATTATACACAACAAAAACTCGCATCCTTTGTCTACCCTTTTATAGTCCGATTGTGTTTGTTTTTTTATTGTTGTTGCCTGTTGGGATCTGGGTAGACTTTTAACTATATTCTAAATCCCCAACTCGTAACAATATATATATATATATATATATATATATATATATATATATATATATATATATATATATATATATATATATATTGTCATGGGTTGCGTTAGGCTTACCCACGCAACCAACTCCAAAGTTTGTTTTACCAGAGATAAGACGCCCGGCGAGGCATAACTGGGACATGTATTTTTCAATTAGTGTATGTTAGCCAGCCTTTAGGGGAGTGGGCAGTGGAACAGTGTTGTACTGTTCATCGCTTCACACCCAAAAACCTCATTTTAAGTAGTATCCCCTGAGCCATGGGTTAGTTAAGACGTCGTCTCCATCCTCTCCCTCCTGAAAGGGGGCGGGACACCACACCACACAGAGTCCTCCACCGCCACTCCGTCCTGTGAACCGTCGTCGACACGAGACTAAGTGTGTTAACCTAGGTTTATTATCCCCGTGGAAATATCACGTGTGGAAGCCTGGTTGCGACAAAAGCAATCCAGGCTGGTCTATTGCACCTAAATGGTTAATTCAAGTCACGCTTACCAGTTCTCCTTGCCGGGACAACCGTCTACCATGACTCAGTGACGCGAGACTATGTGTGGTAAACCAAGAGTACCTTTTGTTGTTATGGCCGTGGAAGGTCGACACGAGACTAAGCGTGTTAACCTAGGTTGTTATCCCCGTGGAAATATCACGTGTGGAAGCCTGGTTGCGACAAAAGCAATCCAGGCTGGTCTATTGGGTAATTCAAGTCACGCTTACAGAGTTCTCCTGCACGACACCATGTGTGGTAACCCAAGAGTTCTTTTTTGTTGCTGTGGCCCGTGGAAAGAAGTCCTTGTGCGGAAGCCTGGTTGCAACAAAAGCAATCCAGGCTGGCAGTAAATGTATCACTTGAAGAATTAAGGCTCTGTTAAGTTATACCCATAGTAGAGTAATCACATGTGTCCCCAAGTTAAAATTCTCTTTTAGAAGATTAATTTTATTACAGCGTGAACGTGAGTGAATCATATATCCATGCAAATTGTAAATCATTGTATGGAAGCTTGACAAATAAATGTAAGTGCAATTATCTGCCCGTATCTGTGATCCTATCTTATTATTACTAAAGGTAATGACTGATTGGTTATGACAAAGTATAACCAGTAACTTAGATAGATGTTGAAAATTAAATGAATTCATTAAATCATCATTTATCAAGTATAAATCATGGAATGTCGAGTGGTGGAGTGAACTTCTACGTAGATACGCCATAATCTCCTGTAAGTAACCAGTGTGAAGGTATCGGACTCTACGGTAAGAAATAAGAAATACGACATATTATCACTTGTATATATAATATAATCCACTCCTACTCCTACTACCACGGATTCATACCAAAACCATGACATATATATATATATATATATATATATATATATATATATATATATATATATATATATATATATATATATATATATATATATATATATATATATATATATATATATATATATATACACTTCAGAAAATTTATTGTGATATGTACAGATGTTAGAACGAAAATTACCGATCTGCTGAACAAGGAAACATACTGTAAGTAGACCAGACTGAATCACTCCTACCTCGTGGCGAGTTAAAACAAAGCCTGCAAGCAACGTTCTCAGGCGACCTGGCGAAGGCATCTTGAACTACTGCGCGTTTCTAGGCCTAGGAAAAACTAAATGCACTTTATCAAATTAATGTATATACGATTTATGAAATTAAAGGACGACTACAAAATTAAACTTCAGAATATGTTACTTGTGTCCTTAGGAAACTAATAAAAATACGCGATTTGATGACGTCATGAGGGGGGCAGTCGGGCGCCCTGAGGGACGTGTTCATTGAGTGGCTCTCACTCAGTTGGCGGCTATAGACCCAGACGGACGTCCTAGTCCGTTCTCGGCCGAGAAGCGTTGACGTTACCTGCCTCCTTGGCACGCACTCTCAACCGTGTACAAGTAACCCAACGACTACACTGGTGGATGAAGGCAATGCAAGATGGACAGGCTATTAAGGCGAAACCCAGCAAACTGGGCTATCGGTAGTCCATTGCAACTCTCCCTCTCCCCAGTAGTTGCAGCTACTTGCACCACTTTCCATCATCAACAGAACCCCTAAGCCCCCAAAATCCTATGGCACAGACGAGTTGCGACGGAGACAGGCAGAGACAACCAGCATGAGTCTCTAGTCACAACTCTGCACATGGGCGGCATAGATAAGATGGTCGTTTATGCACTGGTTGAAAGGAGCCACTCTGCATTCCCCACATGGGAAGGCGGCTAGAATGGGTATCCGAAACATAGCCTGCCTAAAAACCAATCTGACTGGACAACCGCACTCAGTAAGGTCATCCTAATGCGGTCGTAAAACCAATCATAATCACAGATCAAAGCAAATTCATCCTATACATACTCTAATTGTTGCTGCATGGAATGTCAGGACCCTTCTGGATACTGGCAGAAATGAGTGTCATGGAAGAAGAACCGCCCGTGTGGCAAAAGTGTTGTGTGTGCATAGCATCGACATAGAAGCCTTTTTTGAATCCCTGCTCGCAGACGAGGGTCGTCTCACAGGATGGGGGTCTGGCTAAACCTCCTTCTGGAAAGGTTTCCCTTATGTGGAGAGAAACCGCATTTGTGGTGTTGGGTTTGCCAATCGTCAATCTATTCTACACAGGATAACTGATATGCCTATTGGGATCAACTAGCACCTCATGATGCTCCAAGTCCCACTCAATCCCTCGCGCGTTCTTCATTAGTGCATATGTCCCAGTAGTGAATGCAGACAATGACGTGAAGGAGGCCTTTTAAGCCGACCTTGACAGAGTGCTAACCTCTATCCCCACAGAAAATAATGTTGTCCTTTTAGGTGACATCAATGCCAGAGTTGGCAGAGTAATGGTGTGGGCAAGTGTAATCCCAACGGCCTACTCCTCCTCAGCAATTATTCTGAAAACAACTTCACCATCAACAACACCTTGTTTAGGCAGGCCGACAAGTTCAAAGGTTCTTGACAATACTCACTGTCCAAACTTTGGCGTCTCATTTACTGCATCACTGTCAGAAAAAGAGATCGCCGACATGTACTCACTACCCGAGCCATGCATGGCTCAAACCACCGTGGCACAGAGCATCGGCTCGTCAGTGCCAAACTCTCCCTTCATGTCGCCCCAAAACGGTAAAGGGAACAAGCCTCCAGAAGAGGTTTTACCACCACGTGACTGGAGGATCAAGCAATAGCACATGTTTTTAGATAGCAGATCGAGGATGGGCTGATAAGCAAACCAACAACAAACAACCCAAATCTGAGTGCCGAATAAGGTATCCTCGACTCGGTTATGACAAAAACCTGCAGAGAAACCTTCAGCCAGATTGAAAAAAATACACCATGACCGGTTTGATGAAAATGATTCAGAAATCAACGTAATGTCGATGGTAGAAGTGCTGCTTTAACTGACTGGTAGAACAACCCTTAGTCTCGGACCAAGGCTGATACCTTCCATGAGAAAAATGCGGCAGCCCAGCTGGAACTTGCAATCTAAAATACGAATGATGGAATAATAAAGAAGCGCGAATTTTTAATTCCACTAAAACATTGTATGGCCCCATTACTCATGGCAAGGACACCCTCCGCTCATCCAACGGTAATTCTCTAATTAAAGACGAAAACGCATCCGTTTCCAAAGGTAAAAGCACTGCCATTCGCTGCTCAACCGAAACACCGATGTGAATGTCTTGACTATCCAGCAGGTTCTATAGCAACCTAAGCTTACCCACCTAAGCTATTCACCATCCCTGAATGAGGTAGCTACTGCCATCAAGCAGATGAAAAAAATAACAAAGCCAGAGGGCCTGATGAAATCCCAGCCGAGGTATACAATGTAGGAAGACCTCTGCTTACCAGCCGTCTCCGCTCTCTCCTGGAGAATATATGGGAGAAGGAGGAAATTCCACAAGCTCTAAAGGCGCCTCCATCGCTAATATTTATAAGAAGAAAGGAGACTGGTCAGACTGTGGCAATTACCGTGGGTTCTTGCTGTTATCCGTAGCTGGCAAGATTATCGCCCGAGTACTCCTAAGCAGATTTCCTTCTGAGGCGGAAAACTTCCTCCCAGAATCTCAGTGTGCCCTTTGACCATCACTTGGTACCACTGACATGATTTTTGCTGCCCGCCAGATACAGGAAACGTGAAGAGAACAGCATCTGTCGTGATTTGAACATGGCTTTTAGCGACCTTAATAAGGCCTTCGACTCGATCAACAGGGAAGCCCACCGAGTGATCATCTGTTCATCAAAATTCATCACCATTGTAAGGGAACCCCACGATGGCATAAACGGCAACGTCCTGCACAATGGCAGCCAATCTTAGTTTTTTCCCATCCAAACGGGGGCAAAACAAGAATTTGTAAAGGCATCAACTCTCTTTTCCATTTTCTTGGCTGCCTTCCTTATTCGTGTGCTGATGCCAGTGCCAGTTTAGTCGGCAGAGTGGACATCCCGTACCGGATGAATGAACCTTTCAATGTAAGACGACTCCAGGCAGGAACAAGGGTGTTGACCGCTTCTGTTACTGAAATTCACTACGCAGAAGACCTCACCCTCATCGCTCACACTGAACGCAGCATACAGGAGATCCTGAACGCCTACTCAGATGCGCAAGCACACTTCGGCCTTGAGGTGAATGTACGTTAGACTCAGATTCTCTTTCGGCCTGCCCCCGGTTCATTCACACCTTCGCATCTATCCAGGTTAACGGTACTACCCTCTCTAATGTACCTTGGCTCCCACCTGGCCACCACTGCGCACATCAATGAAGAGATTCAACATCAAATCAGATGTGCATCTCAAGCATTTGGCAGACTCCGTACCCGTGTCTTCAGTGGCCATGCCCATCTTGCTGTATAGCAGCGAAACATGGGTCACATGTAGGAGACACCACGATAATCTTGAAAACTTTCAATAACGTAGGATACGTTCCATCCCCCGAGTTCGCTGGGAAGACATGAGAACAAATGCCAGCAATTTCTTGCTGGGCACCAACTGGAGGAGTATCGAGGGTACCATTATCCATGAACTACTACGTTGGACTGGCCATGTTACCAGCATGGACGACAGTAGACTGCCAAAGCAGCTACAGTACTTTACACTTACATAACGAATGGTAAAGGTAACATTGGCAGACAACGGGAAATGTATAAGGATAGTCTTAAGATGACCACTCCACACTGTAATGCTTGGAGGAGCACAACACGAGAAGGTGTCAATACTTTCATGTTAGACCGACTGTTTACCGAGGCAGATAAGACAGTGCTGCCACCCTTCCCGCATTTGATGTAGCCCTCCACGTATGCAACTTTTGTGGACGGCCTTGAGAATCCTGTATCGGCCTCTCTAGTTACCTTAGAGCTCACTAACAAGGGTGACGTCCTTAATAACTAATATCATTGTATCAAAGCTGGGTGATCATCAAACTTCATTCCGACTGACAGCAAAGTAGTAGTAGTGTGTGAGTGTGTATGTGTATGTGTATGCGTGATGTGGGAGTATTAATTAATTATGTCCAGTACGCTGACCATATATAAATTTTCATTAAATGTTGGTAATGAAGACTTGAAGGTGAAGGGGTGAACCCAGTGTAAGAGCTCTTTATAGTCTCTTGTTACGGCTAATAAGAGTTCTCGATATTCTCTTTTTACAGCCCATAAGAGGTCTTCGTGCTCTCTTGTTACAGCCAAAAGAACACCGTGACATCTTTTGTTACAGCCAATAAGAGCTCTTAATACTCTATTGTTATTGCTAATAGAAACTTTTAATACTCTCTTGTTACAGCCAATCCAAGCTTGGCCCAAAAACACACTGCTGGACGACAGTGATATTGCTATTGCTAGCTTTTAGTGGGGTACACTTCATGAGATACTCTTTAGGTGTTCCCTAATAATCAGTCATGTCTGAAGAATAAAATTCTGGTGGAAAAGGACCAACAGAAACACCTATTTAGTGTGGCTAGGGAAGTGTAGTTGTTTCCTATTACTTGTTTTTGCCAGGATTTGTATATTGATAATCGAAAGAACAATCACCAACGCAAATAATACATATTTTGGATTCTGTGATATGATATTATATGATGTCACTTAAAAAAAAAAAAAACTTTGAAGAAAGACACAATGAAAGGAAAGGAGGAGGCGGCGGGGAGGGAGGAAGTAGGGGAGAGAGGGTTAGAGGTAGGGGGAGGACGACGATAAATGAAAAGGTGACAGGAAGTGTGAAAAAAGAGAGATAAATAAGAGTAAACAGAAGATGGTAGGTAATGTTTTTGGAAAAGGATCTGGGTAAATTTCAGTCAGTCAGATAAGGATAATTAAATACCAGCATCGATAAAGATGCGCCTACAGTATCGCTTATCATGTTTCAGGAAATTAGTATAATTTACTTACCATGTTTTCGCTTGCAACAAACTCATCCCTCTATACAATTTGTGTGTATGTAAGACAAACATATGGTATAGCAACATACTATTGATATTATTGTATGATAGTTTTTTTAGTTTATGAAGCTAATATTGCATGAGGTTTGTTGTAGGATATTTCCATAAATATCAAACTATTTATGTTTGGCACATTGTCCTATTTTCTTGGGATTATGGCTATTATTCGTTGCAAAAGTGTTATTAGGATTTGCTTTAATATAAATCTTGTAACTCGTACTGTTATATAATATCTTGTTGATTTTATTAAATTTATCCATTTCATATATAAAAAAATTATGGTTTATAGTTAATACTTGAATATGTTAAACTATTTAGATGTAGTAGAATATAATAAATAATGGTTGGATACAATATTTATTACAAAATAAACCTTTATATCACTAACAACATTAATTTGTTTTAAACTGATATATATAATTACACAAGACATAAATTATTTATCTGCTATGCTTTCATCAGTGTCACAATACTCATCAGGTCATAAGTGGAAGGAGCGAAGGAGCGACATATGTGAATTTGGGGCGGATGAGGGGGGTGGGAGTGGAACAGTCAGTTACAACGTTTGTACTTTGTTCACCCACCATTCTTAGCAATTACTTCTTGCAGTTTGTTTGTGAGAGAGGCTACAGTATTATACAGAATTTGTTGCCGATTTCTGGGAAAACGCCCCCACTCATCCTTCGTGTGTTGGAGGAGTTGCTGTGGTGTTCAGTCATCGTTCGTCACCCATGACCTAACGATGGTTCCCCATACGTTCTCGGTGGAGTTGAGATCACACCCTTTGCTCGGCCACTCCTTAAGTTGTATGTTTGGCTGTTCGTGGAACCATCGTCTGACGGTTCTGGCTGTGTAAGTGGAAGAGTTGTCCTGCAATATTAAATTAAAATATAATTAGGTAAATAATAACCAGAATATTTATTAAATATATCAATTATACTCTTACTCTGTTTTGTTTGCTAATTATAATAATGATAATAGTCATAATCAGGAATTTATAGATACAAATGCATATTATATGCACTATAGAACATTAATTAAGAGGTATAGGATATCGTTATTCATACCTGCGTGAATATTATGCACTCAGGATATGGGAGGGAATAGGCTCTAAATTCTCCAAATATTTTTTAGAGTTAAATATCCCCTCCATCTCACCTAGTTTACTCATACCGTATACGTTTATTCATCCCAAATCATTGACTGTCACATGTCACAAGTTCACTTCTTACCACCTCGTTGATTTTCTGACGTTCATACCTCGTGTTGTTGGGCCGCCAACAGTGGAGAGGAACATGGGTGGTGGATGCAGTGTCTTCTCATCTGAGAAGCTCACCTTATCCCGAAAGCTTATGTGTTCACCCTCGAATAACTGGGCAAACTGGAGTCTGGCAGTACGATGACGATCTTCAAATTTTTCCTTAATTGCTGGAGTCCTATGATGTATCCTGACCTCGTGTAACCGCCTTCTCACAGTTCTTGCAGAAGTGTCACATTGAAGTCGTTCCCTAATGGTGACTGCATTTGTTAGTGGAGACTGTTGCTGCATCCATGATTCTTTGATCGTCCGCTGTGGTAGCTAAACTCAGATCAGTTTAGCTCTCTTGCTATGCCTGGAATCGTATGGCCAGCCTTATTCAATGCGCAAAATTACCCTCTTAACACCAGTTGTTCCTGCTGATAATTCATCTTCGAAGTTGCTGAGCTGAGTGTGGTGTGAGAATGCGAGTTAGATAGTGAGATGGGATTGTGTCAGCTCGTTTGCAATGTCGAGCAACCTCTCCCCGTACTTCTCCCTTTCTGTACTTCTCCCACCCCCACCGCTTCCTCCTCTCCTTTCATTGTGCCTTTCTTCAAAGGCTTCATTTTTGTAAGTGACATCATATATCAAATCACAGAACCCAAAAGAAGTATAATTTAAATTGATGATTGTTCTTTCGATTATTAGTATACAAATATTGAGAGAAAAAACCAAGTAATAGGAAACAACCCTAGCCACATGAGTGAGTTGTTGCCGCATGAGCAAGGAAGGCTTGGTAAGGGGTAACATTGCAAGTGAAGGCGTCTGTCCAAGACACAATATAGATGCACTTCCTACCAGCTAACATTCCCTAGGAAGGGATACAAAAACTTTAAGCCAAATGGAGAGAGGCAAAGAGCCACATCCCTGGTCAGAATCTGGAGAAAGACAGAGAGAGGCAGATATCTACCCTTAACCAACCCATGGAAAAGACAGACAGAGGGCCTGCATCAGCAAGGGTGGCTGACTCAGTAAGCTCCGCCCACCTACACTTGTGCAAGTGAACATCATTTAAGGTAAAAAAAAAAACTTACAGTAACTACTACAAGGTTCGAGGCAAGTTTTTTAATGGGAGAAGGTTAGGAATATGTATGGGAATATAATGGGTTATTAATATGAGCTTAGCTAAATGTTATAACTGTGAGAACACAAGCATAACAATAATTGGCTACCTGGCAAACCCTACATGTAGTCACACCTAGGTCAGCCACACCTACATCTGGTCGAGCCGAGCCCATGAGGTGATGCAATATCAGCGCCACATTGTCAGAAGGCTGTTGTAATCATAAGTAAAATTCCTATCGAATGAATAAGGATAAAGCATGGCCCATAGATATGTTATTAATATAATTATAAATAGAAAACATGTGACAATATTCTCTTGACTCAATATTTATACACACAGGACAATGTTTACATACGTTCTTCTCTTCACTGATCAGACGAGACAGTTTTACTTAACCTAACCTAACCTAACATAACCTAACCTAACGTAAAAAAAAATCAAGCAAATCTAACTTAAACTAATCTAATGCCTCGCTAACTTAACCTAAAATGACACAAATTAACCACACTTACCCTAACCTAATGGAAACCTAACTAAACATAACCTAACCTAACCTAATTTAACCTAATATAACTTCTCCAAGAATCTTTATAGGGTCTTTAACTGGTACTCTGAAATAAATAGCACAACTGTCAAACTAAGAAAAGTACACAAGATATTAATATTTCTCAAGGTCAGTAGATTTGTACACTCTCTTGGGAATATACTGACGGGGTATTTATTTTTAATGCTTCTTTTTTTACATAGTTCATTCCTAACTTTTTATATTACCTCTAATTAAGCTTCTGATGAGAAAAGGTTTGGGGCATCCATTCTCATTAATTTCATCTCTTGCACTTGAAAAACCATGGAAAGACAAAATAAACGATTCTCGGTCGTTCCTGTTAAATCATTGTCACCAAAAGGTACCAACATCATTGCCTCCCGTGCTTGTGGGCAGTGTGCCACCGATAGCTAGTAAGGACTGTCCGAGCAAATCAAGACCTTTGGGCATTAAACAAGAAGGAAACAATGAACAAACACAAAATGAATATTGGAACATGGGATGTGAGGATATTATATGAGGCTGGTAAATATGCAAACGCATATAGGGAAATGAAAAGATTGCAGTGTGTCATTCTGGGATTAAGTGAAGTAAGATGGACAGATTCAAATAGCATAAGAGGTGAAAATTATTACTTCATTTATTCAAGTGGTGTAAAACATGAGAGAGGAGTTGGTATTCTTGTAAACCAGAAGTTGAGCAGAAATGTAAAGGGATATTGGGCAGTGTCAGAGAGAATGTTGTTAGTCAAGTTTAGTGCTAACCTCATGGACTTGGTAATTAGACAGATTTATGCTCCAACAAATGATAGTGAGGATGAAGTCGTACTGAACCTATGTACGTTGCTATAATCTCCAATCATAGGGTTGCTGGTGTGTTATCCAATCTGGATGTGAGCAAGGTGCATGGACCAGACGGAACATACCCTTTTGTGGTTTAAGGAAGTATGGTGAAGTTCTGGCCCCTGTGCTTGCTCGCCTCTTTTGCCTTTGCCTCAAAACCCAAAATTTGTCTTCTTCTTGGAAGCATACCGCGGTTCAGCCCATCCCAAAGAAGAGTGACCATTCTAATCCCTCTAACTATCGCCCCATTATCCTAACTTTGTCAGCAACCTTCGTGACAAACTAATGCAGCGCATTAAACCCCTCAGAACCCTTGTTGGCAAGGGCTATGGAATTAACATCACCTATGCTCGTACTTTCTATCTTCACTTCATTCGTTCTGTAGTTGACTATCATGCTCTCCATCTTGTGACTATTCCGCTTAAACAACTCAACAGCCTTGAGGTAGTGCAAAATGAAGCCATGCGCATCATCCTAGGTTGCCCAAAATCAACCAGAATTGTAAACATGAGGAAAGAGCTCGGACTGCCCTCCCTATCTGAGAGGATAGCCCTACTTAATACCATGTTTTGTGTCAAAGTTTTGAAGAACAATAGTTCTCAAACTACAACTCAAACTGAGTTGATGTTCTATCTAAGTAATCCCGACCATCTCGCCAACCTTTCACAAAAGACTCTCTTTGGGGCGTGGCTTCATAAAAGTGTTGCAGATCTCCTGAAACTGAATGTCCCAATCACCCCAGACGAACCTATTAATGACATTCCTCCTTGGCTGGACATATCAGTTCCTATTAATTACACTCCTGTTGGTAGTAAGCAAATGTTAAACACCGATGTGGTGAGATGTGTCACACTAGAAACTATTAACAGACACATAGAGAGTATTAAATCAAGTGAATGTTATGCTTTTACTGATGGTTCTGTGCAGACAAACACAGGTAGAACAGGCTGTGCAATTGTAATATATAAAGAAGAAGAGATGATAGTGTCAAACAAACAAAGGCTGAACAACTGGGCCAGCACAACACAAACTGAACTAACTGGAATCTACTTAGCCACAGACTACCTCAAAGAAAATGGAGGTGGGGTGATATTCTGTGACTCTCAAAGTGCTTTGAAATCAATGAACAGCCCGTCAGGCTCTATGTCTAAAGTTGCATGTGATATTAAAAGGAATGTGATAACTGCCAATGAGAACAACTTTCGTATCGAATTTGTGTGGATTCCGTCCCATGCTGGAATCAGGTATCATGACCATGCTGATAGACTGGCCAATGAGGCATGTAAGAAAGAAAATGTTGACCGCGACCTTGGTCTGTCCAATGCTGTAATTAAAAACATTCAAGTCAGAATCATGAACTCTGATCTAGAAGAAGTGAGAAATGCAGAGAGACCTGACAGTTGTAGCATTAGTAAATATGAAAAATTTTGTAACAAGAGGTACCGGTATGGCCAGCATAAGGACAGAACCAGACAATGTGATGTAGTCGTGGCCAGAATTAGGCTAGGATACAGACACATCTGGCAAGTTAGTAACGCTGTACCCATACCGGAACACTCAGCATGTAAACTTTGTGATAAACCTTTGAAGCATACACTTGAACACTATATTATTGAATGTGACACTGTCAAAGACTTCAGGCCACCTGACTTACTGTATCTTGAACTATGTAATTACTTCATTGAATCAGGTGTGCTTGAGGACATTCTTGCTGTTTATCCCAAATTTGCTAGCCCACACTGATTAGTCTTCAATTAGAATATGACTCCAATGTATGTGATCCACTGACCTATATATGCTGCTGGTGAATGTGATGTATTTCCTTCTTTGTGTACGAACCTCTGTCCTGCGTGGCAGTGAACAGTGGCATTACCCACATGAATCTGACCTATATATAGTGTCAATGAATATGATGCATTCTTTGTGTACGAACCTCTGTCCTGTATGGCAGTGAAAAGTGACATTACCCACATGAATCTGACCGACGTATATGTATGTATGTGTGCGTGTGTGCATGTATATGTACGTGTACATGTATATGTGTATGTATATACGGATATGTATGTATATATGTGTGTGTGTGTGTGTGTGTTTACATATATGTATATGTACTGTCAATGAATATGATGCAACTCTTTGTGTACGAACCTCTGTCCTGCATGGCAGTGAACAGTGATATTATCCATATGAACCTGACCTATATACATTTATAGTTGTTAATGAATATGATGTATTTCTTTGTGTGTGAACCTCTGTCCTGCGTGACAGTGAGAAGTGATACCACCCTCAGTGTCAAGACCTGACTGAATTACTCAGAATAGGCAAACTGTACTACAAGCTCTGCCAATAAATTTGTTAAACTAAAAACATCAATTTGAACGCCATTCTCTTTTGTCGGATCACCAGTAAGGCCTTCACCAGACGAGATCTACTGGTGATCTGCTCTCTTTTGGTCATCCTCTCTTTGGGATTATGGGGAAACTTTCGTCGTGGCCATCGACATCTCCAAAGCACAAGTCTTTGCTTTCTAAACTTCCCTCTTATAGTTTCTTTCCTCCACGCTGTTCTCTAATTTCTAGCTTCCTTGAGAACCGAACCATGGCAGTTGTTATCGAGGGATCGATCTCTCGCTCTTTCTCTACCAATAGTGGTGTCCCACACGGTTCTGTTTTTCACTGCTCTCTTTCTTCTTTTTATCAACGATTTACTTCACACTGCTACTAATTCTATCCATTCTTACGGAGATGATTCAAACCTTCACTTTTCTCCTCATATTCCCATCCCCTTAACTCTCAAACTAGATCTGTTTCTAGAGCTGATATCGTTTCATCTACCAATACGGATCTGTGCAGCATCTCCGAATGGGAAGGTAGAAATTTGGTTAAATTCAATTGTAATAAAACACAGTATTTACCAAATACACTATCCAAAATGGAGGATCTCCCATTAGCCACATTTCAGGACGCAATCATTTTCCAAATTCTAAAATAGATATGCTAGGCCTCACTATTTCCTCTAAAATGTCACGGAAGCTGCCTCTCGAAAGCTGGGAATACTGTACAGATGCCGTAGCTACTTCACTCCTGAGCAGTTGCTTCAGGTTTATAAGGGATTCATACGTCCTAATTTGGAGTACTGCTTCCATATCTGGGGTGGTTCATCTTCTGTCCAACTGTTAGATAGGGTGGAATCAAAGGCATTTCGTATCATTAACTCTCCTCCTTTGGTCGATAATTATCTCTCTTCCTTTTGTCTTAGCCGCAGTGTTGCTTCACTCTCTCTCTCTCTCTTACAGGTTCTTTAATGGGGAATGTTTGGTGGATTTGTCATCCTGTGTACCGCCGGCAAGGCCGTGGTCTCGTAACACTCGTCTTGCCCGCGGTGCTCCCCGTTTCTGTATGGATGTCGGTCACCCTTGAATAACCCATTATAGTATATCCTTCTTTCCTCACACAGCTAAACTGTATTTAAATCGTCTTACAATCTCCCTCACTGCAAAAAGCTGGTTTTCCGTCATCCTTGTGGTGTAGGTTAACATACTGTACTCTTTCTCTTCTAATTTCTTTTCTACTCTTATTTTTTCAGCCCCCAGGTCCTGTGTGGCTCGCAGTGTTAGTAAATAAACACTATGCAGATGATACTGCTCTTATCACAGATAGTGCAGAGGCATTACAAAAACTAGTTTGCAGATTAGTGGAAAAGGGTGAAAAATATTGTTTTAAAGATAATGCTGTAAAGATGAAAGTAGCGGCTGTTTCCAAATAGGAAATAAATCTTAAAATAAAGGTATGGTAGGCAACAGGGAACTTAGACAAGTGGTGAATTTTGTGTATTTGTAAAGTAACAATAACTGTGATAGTACATGTAAGAAAATAATCAAAACAAGAATATGGCATAAAAAAAACATTTAATAATCTAAGAGACCTAATGAAGAGTGACATGAACTTCAATTTGAGAAAAAGGCTGCTGCAAGGATTTATATGGACATTATCAGCACACAGGAAAACGAGGTTGGATGCCTTTGAAGTATGGTGTTATAGGCAAAGTTGAGGGTATGAGGTCTAATGGAAGGCAGAGAATGGGATGAATGAATGAAATTAAAAACTGGGTCCCCAGAGAGATTCATAACCACGGAGGTTTAGTAAAAACACCCCAAGAACATTTAGAGTGGAGGTCCGTGATCGCCAACCATCAGATATGAGGACGGTATTCTGAGTGAATAGGTCATTATCATAACCCGTTTGTCTCTCCCAAGTTTACCCCAAAAGACACAAAGATGAACAACAGTGATATACTGCTATGGATAAGTGTTCCCCAAATCTTAGTCATGGTTGAATAATAAAATCCTGGGCGAAAAGGGCCACCAGAAACACCTAGGTAAAGCTACTTTATTTACATATATTTACAAAAAAAGGTACAAACATAGTACAACAAAATTAATACACTTCCTGTCTAATTGGGAGTTCAGTGTAAGCACCACTGACTCCAACCTAACATTCCAGAGGATACGGAGAACAAACCTTAGCCATATGGCTCAGGCAGATGAGAGAGGCAGATAGACATGTCTACATGCCAGAGCCTGGAACAAGACATAGGAGACAGCCTGAGTCATACAAGGCTGGCTGCAGTGCACAGTAACTTCTGCTCATCGGCACATGTCAGATGAACGTTATTTAATTTGCAAGCTTTCTTATACTACAAGGCAAGGTTTTAAATGGGAGAAGGTCAGAATATTTATGAGAGTGCAATAGGTATTTAAATAATTAGGTAAAATAAATGGTATAACAATGAGTACACAAGCAGCAACAAATGGGCATAACACAAAATGGCTACCTGGCAACTCAGGCGGTTGCTTGCAAGTGTTCGTCACACTTGGATGTTTTGCCAGCGCATCTGCCCAACGCAACAAAAATAGCAAAGTGTCAAGACGAGGTTTGCCATTGATCCTGTTACAACAGTTGAGGCCTTGCAGGATTGTGCTGCAGTTCTTCAGTTTCTGAAGCAAGTGAGGTATCTCTAAAAGCTAAAGAAAAGACAATGGATGTTTCATGAATTTGTTAACAAGTGGCAGCAGCTGGATGGTCAAAGAAGACCCGGAATAATGATCTAATAATACTAAAAGAAAATTAAAGTGACGAATACATAGAAACATGTTACCATTTATGCGTTAAATTTAAACTTCTATCGTTTCATGATTTATTTAAATTTTTGCTTTAATAATCAACACCTAATATGAGGCTCATTTGGGCACTACTTCGGCCAGCAAGGCTCGCCATCAAACCATATCTTGCAACAGCAGAAATCTTGCTGCTTGCAGGGCCACCAGGCCAGCGGCCAGGAAAACAGCCAGCATGTTGGAATGAAAGTGCCCAGTATGTCGCCGCTTTTAGGGAGAAGGACCACACCAAACTTCCAATGGATGATGAAATCGACCATGTGGTCCCAAGCACAGCTGGCCATGCATGTCACAATAGTATAGGAAAACCTCCGTAGTCAGAATAGTGAGGAAGCCTGGCTCATAGATAATGCAGATATATAAATGTAAATTTATAAATAAGAAGCATGCTCCCGCGACAGTTACCAATCAAGATAAAAAAAATGACACAATAGTGCAAAATACATAATTCCTAATACACAAGATACAACATTGCACACTGCTGTACAATATACAATATTGATTACTTTGGATATACTGTAAAATAATATGGTGACACAAGTTTCAAAAGCATTATTTGGGTCTCAGGTCATGTAAGGTCACATGGCTAATGCACACTTGGCCTAATTTCACCTAAAGATCACCCTTCCCTGGCACTACCTGGGGTGGAGATTTTTATCTGATTGACCTGTGACACCCATGTCATTTGTCAAGTCAAATAAAAAAAAAATGTCGCTTTGGATCAATCAGTATTATGATATACAATATTCATTTAAAAATTATAGATTCATAATTATTAAAAAAAATAAATATAACACCTTAAAGAAACTCCTCCCAGAGTCCACAGCATCAGATGGAAGTAAAATGAACACGAAATAAACTTAACACTTCATGAACTATCGATTATCGAGCAGGCCACAAGAGATCCTTCTCCAGGGTGCAGTGTACAGCATGTGTTGAAAATGGGCATTTATGTGTTAAAATTAAAGTACAGTACCTATTTACAATAAAAGGAAAGCTAAATTTTTTGCATAATTTTTTATTAATTTGACAATTGTACCCAAAACAAAATAAAACATTACAAATAATTATGTGCCATTTTTCCTAGTTTGACAGTTGTGCCATCTCTTCCTGTTCCATTTTTCCTACAGTCCTCCATCAGGTGAAAGATGCTGGGCTGTCTAATCTTCAGGTGATCCGGAACTCCCGATAAAATACTATAATTATTTCAGTACCAAAGAATTTTTAACTTTGTGAATCTTTCGTTGAATTTTTGAAAACTTGTGTAAAATATTAAGATAAAGAATTTTTCTCGCAGTAAGAGTTTGGTAAGACTTGATCATTTTGAAGATTCACCCCAAAATTTTCAACTGAATACTAAGTACCCTAAATTATCCTAACTTATAGTAGAGATAACCTAACTAAACACTAGAGCTAACCTAAATTAACCTAGCCTAACAGTAACCTAATCTCAACCTACTCTAACACTAACATAACCTAATTTACACGAAAGTCAACTTAACCTGACATACTTTGACGCTAAGTTATATTAAAGTTATATTAGGTTAGGTTAGGAAGGTGCAGTATATCTAATACAATAAGAAGCAATGTTACTGTAGAGGGTGTCTCATAGGTCACTGACGTATATACAGTATCTCATAACTCACACACAAATGTACAGGGTGTTTTATAGGTCGCATACACATGTACAGGGTGTCTCATAGGTCTTGCACACATGTACTATTTCATAGGTCACTGACGTATGTACAGTGTCTCATAACTCACACACAGGATGTCTCATAGGTCGCATAAACAGGTACAGGGTGTCTCATAGGTCATGATGATATACAGGGTGTCTCATAGGTCACACACACATTAGTTACAGGGTGTTGAACAAGTAACACAAACCAAATCATAGGTATGGTACCTAGATCGAGCGTTCTGTGATAAAACAGAAATAAGATGAGAGTGTGTTTACCAGGAGCTGGAGTGGGGGATTTAGTTGACAGGGTGGACAATATCATGTCTGGTAATGGAAGCAAACTCATTATCTCAATCAGTGCCAGAGACAATGGTATTGGCAGGTGTAAGAGTGAAGAACTCCTTCATAACTTCCAGGGAGCTATTGACCGGATTAGGAGAAAGGGAAGGATCCCTATTATGTGTGGTGTCCTGCCTAGAAGGAGAGTTAGCATGAACGGTTGTCAAAGGCAGTTGGTATTAACGTCTGTCTTGACAGATATTACAAGTCAATATCAGTCCCATTCACTGACAACTGGGACAACTTCTACGACAAAAGGGAACTTTATGCTAGGGATAGGGTACATTTATCTAGGGATGGAGTGGCAACCCTGGCTGGCTCTCTCGCGAGAGCAGTTCATAAGATGTTGAAGTCTTTAAACTGCTGGGGGAACATGTGAGCAAGGAGGTCGATGAGACTGCAATGGGTATGGGTAAACAAAACGAAAGGTTACAGAGAAATCATGCTAGGAAGGATGATAAAGCTAAATTAAGCGGAGAGTTAAACCTAAACGCGACAGAGGGCTCAGACAACGACAAACTAAATGTCTGTTACGCAAACAGTAGAATCATTAGAAATTAGATGGGTGAAATCAGGGCGTTAGTATGTACCAAAAAAATCGATATAATAGCATTCACCGAAACATGGATAAATGTAGACTCACGTGAGTTACCTGTCGAATGCCAGATTAAAGGTTACAAATTGTTCCATGCCGTTAGGCAGATTAGGAAAGAACGCGGAGAAGCATTCTAAGTCAGGGTTATTTTGAAGTGTGAAATCAATAAGGAAATATAAACTGAGCTGATTACAGAAACAATATGGATAAAATTAACCGATGGTAGAGAAAATTAAACATAGCAGTAATATATAGACTCCTAATGTCTATAGAGTTAATGAGCAACTTATCTGGGATGAAATAATCAGGACATCCAGACATAACAAAGTCTGTATAGTAAGCGACTTTAACTTAAGTAAAATAGATTGGACCGACCTTACGGGTAAATCAGAATCAGAGGATTTTCTTGCAACAGTTCACGACTGTTTTCTAAGTAAACATATAGCCGAACCCACCCGGGGTAATACTACTGTATAATAGAAAGTTCAGTCAAAAAGAGAAAACCTCATATTTAGTAATATCTATGCAGGGAACTAACTAGCTAACAGCGGCCACAAAGAAGTGAGATTCAAAATAGAACTTATGTCAGTCACAAGGAAAATTTCATTAAAGTCCCAGATTTCAGAAAGGTAAACTTTGATAGGTTAAAAGGCAGTTGAGAGAAGGGGTATCACGTTTGGGGGTGAGTTATATTACCTCACGGGAGGTGGTAGTTAATGAGACCTCACACAATGCACCCACAGAAGGTGACCTCATTTTACCTGGTGACCTGACAACGATGGCCTCACAAATATGATCGCTGGGTGTGACCAGACCACCAGTTCCATAACGATTTAAATGATGAGTTACCTAATGCACAATGGCAGAATGTACTGTCTCGTTTAAGATTCTTCGAACACTGCTGGAGACAGCTGGCAACTCAAGGCCGTTTGTTTACTAGAGTACGTAGTATAATATAATACGAAACAACAAAGCCCAACCATTAATTAAGCAACTGGGTATTAAGTAGCCAATCACCGATAACCTTTTACATTCATTCATATTATTTACTACGTACTATATAGTAAACAAACATCCTTGAGTTGCTAGCTGTCTCCATCAGTGCTCGAAGAATCTTGAACGAGGCTGTACCATACAGAAAACTCAGATCAAATAACAATGACCCCAAATGGATAAATAATTATTTAAGGAATAATATTGGATAAAGGAAGGCCACAGATAGAAGAATAAATCGTGGTGACGTTTGCCTCCGAGATTATAATAATGCATTGGTTTAAGACAGAGATATGAAAAGCAAAGACGAATACCGAATTGAAGGTAGCAGGGGGGCGAAGTCAAACACGAAGGAATTATTCCAAATGTATCAAACTAAGACTCGAGACAAGATTGTACCAATACAGTCAGACATCTGCGAACTAAATGATGAGGACAGAGAAATGAACAATAACAATGGGCAACAAATTAAAAAAAATCAGTAACATGGTTCAGAACAGCTTCCATATGGTAATTTTGAGGTGATGATTTTATATCTGAAAATAAAAATTCTCTGATAAGTACAATTTATTTCTTATACACAAAATTAAATCTTACAAATACAAAAACTGAAAAATACTATTTTTCCTGTTATTCCTGTTACTTTATTCCACGTCATAATTTGTTATTTTATTTCATCATTTTATGTGTTGTATTGTCCACTAATGGTAAAAAAAGCAGCAATAGTCCTCCATCATAGCAGGATCCCATCTACCCTGGTACCTTTCCCCCATACGTCTAATGTCCTGATGAAGTTTCTCTCCCTGTTCATCACTAACCACCCCCAGATTCTCAGGAAAACAGTCCAAGTGTGAGTGTCGGAGGTGGACTTTCAGGGACAGCCTGCATCCCAAGTTTTTGTAGTTTTTTTAAGAGTTGCTCTACAAGTTGGCAATAGTTTTCTTCCTTCCTGTTTCCAAGAAACCCCTTGACTACAGATGTGAACGATTTCCATGCAGCTAGCTCATTTTCATTCAGTTTGTTTTCAAAGTTGTCATCACTAAGTAACTTTCTAATCTGTGGGCGAACAAAGATACCCTCTTTGACTTTAGCATCACTGAACTGAGGGAATTTTCCCCTCAAGTACACGAACCCATCACCTTGATTGCCCATAGTCTTCACAAAATTCTTCATTAGTCCCAGCTTGATGTGCAAAGGAGGCAGAAACATCGTTTGGGTCTGCCAAGGGAGTATATTTAACGTTGCTTTTTCCTGGAACAAACTCTTCTCTCTTTGGCCAGTCCTTTGTGTTGTAGTGTTTTTCTGTTGCTCTGCTGTCCTGTTAACACAGAAAACAGCAATATTTCGTGAACCCTCCTTGAAGGCCGAGTAGAAGGGCTACAACCTTCAAATTGCCGCAGATCTGCCATCTATATTCCTTGTATTTAATAGCGGTCAATATTTTCTCCATACAATCATACGTTTCCTTCAAACCTACAGAATGCGCTAATGGAACTGATGGCTTCTGGTTCCCATTATGCAACAATATTGCTTTCAAACTAAACTTGGAGGAATCTATGAAAAGCCGCCATTCCTTTGGGTCATGTTTTTCTCCCAACTCTGACATCAGTCCATCTACATCAGTGCTCACACAGAGGGAATCCTCTGGTTGTGTAGGTATAGGGAGGCCTTCTCCGTGAGGAACAGGCCTTATTGACGAAGGTACATTTGCATACTCAATTAGGTGAAATTTGTGAATTAACACAGCCTCGGCGTTGTATTCTCTCCATTCTCCTGTTCAGTATTGCAAACCGTACATTTAGCATATCCCTACCAACACAAGTATGTATCATATATTCCTACAATACATATACACATTTATCATGAAGATGTTACGTAATTGACATTTTTTATTGCCATATTTGATATCAGCACCACAAAATTAATAAAGTGAAGCTTTGTCAACTAGTGTAATCTGAACAGATATTTTTTATCAGTTTTCACAACAGAAAATTAAAAAATAATACTCGAGGCACTGACTATCTACATATATAATGGAGAAAATAAGTTGAGCGAGAAAGTAATGACTAGTAACGATGTTAGTAAACAAATAGATAAAATAAGACCTAATAAGTCGCCAGGTCCTGACAAGATATTTGCCAGAGTATGAAATGAATGTAAGGAATAACTTAGTATGCCTTTAGCAAACATGTTTGACATTATCATTAAAAACCGGTGTAGTATCAGAATCCTGAAGAATAGCGAATGTGATCATCATTTTCAAAAAAGAGATTGATTTTTATCTTCAAACCACCATCCAAATAGTTTAACATCAATTGTAGGCAAATTACGAGAAGCAATATTTTCAAACTTAATTCGAATTCACCTCGAGCAACAAACTGATCAATAACTCCCAGCATTGCTTCACAAGTGGGCATTAATGTCTGAGAAATTTATAATCATTCTTATCAACTGTTTTCGAATGAGTCGATGACGGATACGAATATGATGTGGTTTCCCTCGACTTAAGCAAAGCCTTTGACAGGGTCCCCATAAAAGACTAATGCGTAAATTAAAGGGTTCTAAACTGGATTAGGGCATGGTTACAGGACAGTAAACATAGAGTCAGGATTATTGGCACTAAATCCGATTGGGGTAACTTCACTAGTGGAGTTCCCAAGGCTCAGTACTTGGACCATTACAATTTAATATATACATAAATGGCATAGATATAGGCGTAGACAGCAACATAAGTAAATTTGCTGACGGTACTAAAATAGGGCAATCCTTTCTCTCTATCACCTGAAGGTGTGGAACTAGAGGCCCAGTTAGAACTGATTGATCTCCAGAATAGTGATAGTCTTCGTGCTAAGTTTATGGAAGGGAACTTGCTCAATTTTTATAGGTGCTTGTCTCAAGATCAGTATTCATATTTGAGAAAAAAGGCTGCCATTTATGCATGCTTATTTGGCTCCACATACATATGTGAGCAAACATTTAATCTGTTGAATCTTAACAAGTCGAAGATTCTTAATAGGCTAAAGGACGAAAATTTGCGCTCTGTTTTGCGACTGGCAACCACAAAGTTACAACCTCAACATCAAGAAGCTCGTCTCAGAATCACAATGTCAAACATAACATTAAGAAAATCTTGTCACGTGATATGGCAGGTAAGCACATTGTTTTTAATCAATATTTTTTATGGTAATACAGTAGGCTTTTTTATAAGGCTACAGATTAAAATGAATTACGTGTGACAGAAAATTCTTGGTTATCTCTGGTCTAAGTAAAAGCAATATATTTGATTTAAAAAAAATAATACATGTGCGTTTGAGTAACTCAAACATATTATTGTGGTGACGCATAAATTTTGCAGCCCCTGTTTACGAGTTAGTTTGGTAATATTTTATACACTCTCATGTGGTCATGTAGTTCACCCTCAAATGTAATATTCATTATCTCAGCTGCCTCTTCAACGTATCAAAGTTTGCCCTTCTGAAATCTGGGACTTTATGGAATTTTCCTTTTGTGTGACATTAAGTTCTACTTTGAATCTCACTTCTTTGTGATCGCTGTTAGCTATTTAATTCCCCACATCGACATTATTAGTGAGGTTTTCTCTATTTGACAGAACTAAATCTAGTACATTACTCACCTTGGTGGGTTCAGCTATATGTTGACATAAGAAAAATCCTGAACTGTTTCAAGAAAATCCTCTGATTCTTTGTTACCCGTAAGGTCGGTACAATCTGTGTATTTCATCCCAAATAAGTTGCCCTACAACCCTATCAAGATTCGGAGGTCTATATATATTACTCCTATGATTAATTTTTCCCTACCATCGGTTAATTCTTCCAAAATTATTACTGAATTCAGTTCAGTCTTTTTTTCTCATTGAAATTAAAGGAAGTGATAGCGATGGTAAAGGAAGAAGACACAGGACAAGGAAAACCCATGTCTGATGAAAACACAGGCGAATAGAAGATTGTGAGGAGAGGAACGACCAAACTGTTGGTGAGAAAAGACACCAAGGAAACGACAACAGCTAAGTGTAAAAACTCTTTTAGTCCTTTGATAGACGAACTGGGCCTCAGTGTAGTCAGGGACAGGGCTGACAAGGAAGGTACAAAAACCTTAATTGTTGACAATTCCCAGGTACGGTACCTGGACAGAGCTTTTTGTGGTAAAAACAAAAATAGGATAAGGGTGTGTTTGCCAGGAGCTGGGGGTGGATTAAAGTTGACAAGATGGACAATATCTTGTCAGGTAATGGGAGCAAACCCATTATCTGTCTCAGTGCAGGAGGCAATGATACTGGCCTGTGTAGGAGTGAGGAGCTCATTGATAAATTCAGGACAGCTGTAGAACGTATTAGGTTGAAGGGAAGAATCCCTATTATATGTGGTGTCCTGCCTAGAAGAAGAGTTGGCAATTAATGGTTGTCAAGGGCAGTTGGTGTCAACGGCCGTCTTGACAGATATTGCAAGTCAATATCAGTCCCATTAGTAGACAACTGAGACAACTTTTATGGCAAAATGGACCTTTATGCTAGGGATGGGGTTCATCTGTCTAGGGATGGGGTGCCAACCCTGGCTTGTTCTCTCGAGAGAACAGTTCAAAAGTTGTGGATGTCTTTAAACTGCCAGGGGAAAATATGAGTGCGGGAATCGAGGAGACTACAGTGGGAGCGGGTAAACAAGGTGAAAGGTTACAGAGAAATAGTGCTAGGAATTCTGACAAAACTAAATTTGGCAGGGAGTTAAAACTAAAACGCAACAAAGAGAGGACTCGGATAACGACAAACTTAAATGTCTACTACGCAAAGAGTAAAAGTGTGAGAAACAAAATGGATGAAATCAGGGCGTTCGTATGTACCGAAAAAAATCGATATAATAGCATTCACCGAAACATGGATAAACTTAGACTTACGTGAGTTACCTGCCGAATACCAAATTTCAGGTTACAAATTATACTATACAGGTAGGCAGATTGGGAAAGGAGGCGCAGTAGCAATCTATGTCAGGGATAATCTGAAGTGTGAAATAAATAAGGAAATAAACAATGAATTGAATACAGAAACAATTTGGATAGAATTAATCGATGGTCGGGAAAAATTAATCACAGGAGTAATATATAGACCTCCTAATCTTGATAGAGTTAATGAGGTACTTATTTGAAATGAAAAGAGCAGGGCATCCAGACATAGCAATGTCTGTATAGTAGGCGACTTTAACTTTAGCCAAATAGATTGGATCGACCTTACGGGTAACTCAGAATCAGAGGATTTTCTTGAAACAGTTCAGGACTCTTTCCTAAGTCAACATATAGGTGAACCCACCTGGGGTAATAATATACTAGGCTTAGTTCTTTCAAACAGAGAAAACCTCATTCTTAATGTCGAGGTAGGGAACGTACTTGCAAAAAATGATCACTAAGAAGTACGATTCAAATAAACATTTAATGTCAGTCGCAAAGAAAATTCCATTTAAGTCCCAGATTTCAAAAAGGCAAACTTTGATTGGTTGAAAAGGCAGCTGAGAGAAGGGGTATCACGTTTGGGGGTGAATTACATTACCTCACGTGAGGCGATCCCACACAATGAACCCACAGAGGGCGACCTTACTTTACTTGGAGACCTGACAACGATATCCTCACAAAATATGACGGTTGAGGATGACCAGATCACGAGATCTGAGGTTGACGAGTTCCACAACAAATTAAATAATGAGTTACTTAATGCATATGGCAGAACATACCATTCAGAAAACTCAGATCAAAGAACAATGACCCCAAATGGATAAATAATTATTTAAAGAATATTATTGGACAAAGGAAGGCTATAAGTAGGAGAATAAATCGTGGTGAAGTTTACCTCCGAGATTATTATAAGGTATTGGCCAGTAGGGTTAAGAACGAGATAAGAAAAACAAAGAGGAATAATGAACTGAAGGCAGCCAGGGAGGCGAAGTCAAACCCCAAGGGATTCTTTCAAATTATCAAACTAAAACACGAGAAAAGATTCGACCAATACAGTCAGATACCGGCGAGCTAATTGATAACGACGGAGAAATGAGCAGTAATCTGAATAGATATTTTTCAACAGTTTTCACCACCGAAAATTTGAACCTGAAACCCGAGGCACCGACTAACTATAGAGATAGTGACTACTAACGATGTTAGTAAGCAAATAGACAGGCTAAAACCTAATAAGTCACCAGGTCCCAATGAGATATTTGCCAGAGCAAATGCAATCAAGAGCTTAATGTGCCCTTAGGAAGTTTGTTTAACATGTTCCTAAAAACGGGTGTAGTACCAGATTCCTGGAGGATAGTGAATGTAATGGCTATTTTCGAGAAGGGAGATAGATCAATATCCTCTACCTACTGTCCATTCAGTTTAACATTAATTTTAGGCAAATTACCAGAAGCAATAATTTCAAACTCTATTCGAAATCACCTGGAGAAGTACAAATTGATCAATGATTCCCAACATGGCTTCACAAGCGAGCGTTCATGTCTAACTAATCTATTAACATTCTTTTCAGCTGTTTTAGAATCAGTGGACGACGGGCACGACTGTGATGTGGTATATCTTGACTTTAGCAAAGCCTTCGACAGAGTTCCCCACGAAAGACTAATAAGAAAAGTGGACGCTCGTGGCATTGGAGGTGATATTCTAAAATGGATTAGAGCGTGGTTACAGGACAGGAAACAGCGAGTGAGCATTAATGGCAGTAAATCTGATTGGGGTGACGTCACTCGTGGAGTACCCCGAGGGTCAGTACTTGTACCATTATTATTTATTATATATATATATATATATATATATATATATATATATATATATATATATATATATATATATATATATATATATATATATATATATATATATATGTATATAAACGACATAAATATCGCCGTAGACAGCAACATAAGTAAATTTGCTGATGACACTAAAATAGGGCGAGTAATTAAATCTGACGAAGACTCCGCAAAAGTACAGGAAGACCTAAAAAAAATTTCGAATGGTCTGAAAAATGGCAGATCATTTTCAATGTGGACAAATGTAAAGTATTTATTCTGGGAGATGTAAACAGAGAAACCAGATACGAGATGAAGAACGATGTTATAGAGAAATCCGAATGTGAAAAAGATTTAGGAGTAATGATAAGTAGGAATCTTAAACCAAGTAAACAATGTGTATTTGTTCAAAGCAAGGTTAACAAAGTACTTGGGTTCATACAAAGGAGTGTTAGTTACAAGACTAGCGAGGTCATCCGAAAACTATATCTTGCGCTTGTGAGACCTCGCTTTGATTGCTCAGTTTAATTCTGGTCACCGTACTACAGAATGGATATAGAATCCCTAGAAAGAATTCAGAAGAGAATGACAAGGCTAATCCCGGGCATTAGGTACCTTGAATAAAGAGACAAATCAAAGCATCTTAAGTTGCACTCCCTCGAGTCAGGGCTAAGCAAAGGTGACATTACAAAGGTACTCAAACTATGCAACCAGGAACGAACTCGTAACAATGGTTTTAACTTAGACAAATTTTGAATTAAGCCCGAGATAGGTAAACATTGATTTGGAAATAGAGCAGTGGACGAGTGAAGCAAGTTACCAAACATCATCATTAACTCGAATAGGCTGGATAGCTTCAAACATTAGTTGGACATATGAGCGATAGGAGTTGGGTGTAAATGGACCTGCCCAGTTTGGTCCAATTGGCCCGCTACGGTTTCCTCCATTCTTATGTTCTTATGTTCTTATTCCTAAAATAGAGTGTAACGCCGCCTTCTTTCCTTATCTGCCTATCGGGAAGAAATAATTTGTAACCTTTAATTTGGCAATCGACAGGTAACTCATGCAAGTCTACATTCATCCATGTTTCCGTGAATGTTATTTTATCGATTTTTTTACTACTCTCTGATTTCGTCCATTTAATTTCTCAGAATTTTATTGGTTGCGTAGTAGATATTTAAGTTAGTTGTTATCTGAATCCTCTCTGTATCGCATTTAGGTTTTAACCCTGTGCCTAATCTAGCTTTATCATCATTCTTAGCACGATTTCTATGTAACTTTTCGTTTTGTCTTCCTATGCCCACTGTTGTCTCCTAGATCCCCGTGCCGACATGCTTCCCTACCAGTTTAAAGTCTTCGACATCTTTTGAACTGCCCTCTCGAGAAAGCCAGCCAGGGTTGCCATTCCATCCCTAGATAAATACACCCAATGTGGCATAAAGGTCCCTTCTCCCATAGAAGTGTCTCAGTTGGCAATGAATGGGACTGATATTGACTTGCAATATCTGTCAAGACGGCCGTTGGCACCAACTGTCCTGTGTGACCGCCGTGTGTGTGACCACTGTCTGTGTGGCGACTGGCTGTGCGACAGCTGTTTTTTGTGACCATTGCCTGTGTAACCGCTGGCTGTGTGACCACTGTCTGTGTGACCACTGCCTGTGTGACCACTGTCTGTGTGACCGCTGTCTGTGTGACCACTGCCTGTGTGACTGCTGGCTGTGTGACCGCTGGCTGTGTGACTGTTGACCGATCTTAACCACAAGAGGTTTCCGGGAAAGCTTTCAGGAAATTAACCAAACTGTTAGATCGTAAGAAATGAAAACAGTTGAAACTTACACACACACACACACACACACACACACACACACACACTAAGTCGCAGTATCCTAATAGTCTAACAGATTATGAAACAAGCATAAACATAAAGATTGCGCTGAAAAAAGTATCAGCAATTCTTTTTATTAGACAATATAACACAACGGACGATGAATTTTGACAAACCCTACCGCAGTGTTCATTTTGACATCCATCGAACCTCACTTTGCAAATACTTTCTGTTGCGAATGTACCTCAGGTATACATACACAATGACTGCACTCCGATAACAACAACTCCAAGAAGAAGTCGTACCCGCCGATTCGCTAATTATATAAATAATCACCTGAAAATCAATTACCCTAATGTTATCTGGGGATGTTAGGTTAGCTTAAGTTTATGTTAAGTTAGGTTACCGTTAAGTTGGGTTAGCGTTAGGTTAGGATCGGTTTGGCTAAGTTTGGCTTGGTAATAACCCAGGGTTATATGTGTGAGTGAGGACGTGTCTGAGAGAGAGTCTTGAACCCCTAGGCATCAGGCGTCGCCAGACAAGTCGATATTCAGGCGATTGTGGCCTGATTAATTGGCTTTTCGGGAGGAGGAAATCATCAAAGAGGTGTCCTGCGGGGATCCTGTGGTTGCGCTGGAGGGTTCTGTGGGGTCCTAGTTGGGTCCTGTTGGCATTCCAGGGGTCTTACTGGGGTCCTGTGGGCGTGTTGGGGGCCTATAAGGGAGTCTTGTGCCAATGTAGAACTATGCCTTGATCTGTACCTCGACTGTAGGAATTTGAAAACCTAGACTCCTAGAGGAATACTGAGTGTTTAATGATGTGTACTATGAAATTTGGTTTAGTACAATTGAAGACTTTGAGAATATATAAAGGAACACCTTCCTCTATGTTTAAGTTTAGCAAATAAAACTTAATTAAACCCCTTCTAATGCATCTTAAATCAAAACCTTAAACCTTAAAAAAAACGGTTTAACTATAAGAACATAAGAACAAATTAATAGAGGAAACTGGGCAGTCCCGTTTACATCCAACCCTTATCTCTCATATATTAATCCAACCTATATTTGAAGCTATCCAGCGCGTTCGAGTTAAGGATGGAGTTTGGTAATTTGTTTCTCCTATCCACTACTCTATTTCCAAACTAATGTTTACCTATCTCGCGCCTAATTTAAAACCAGTGGAACTTTCAGAGAGGTGTAGCATTTAAGGTAATTATAACTCGGCATGGATTGACATTTAGTGATATATCAAGTACGGGTGATTAGAACACCTACAATTGCCTAGCTTATACTATAGGTGGGAAAGGGATGGCTTATATGAAGTTTATAAACATCTCAGTGGGAATTACTCAGTCGAGTGTTCATACCTGGAGCTGGCGGTCGCCCGCTTCACAAGGGAAAGCCACAAGCCCAGAATTGTGAACTCTGGAACAATGACGGCACCGAGTGTGAGCTAATTGAAGACCAGACTTGACCAACACTGGAGCAGGTACAAAAACAATCTGGAGCCACTACATGCCAGTACTTGTCAACAGTGTATGGCAGCGACGTGATCGACCGCCCGAGTGGCTAACAGGCCGATCAGTGGCGAAAATGATAAAGTAAAGTACAGTAAAGTAAAGGAAAGTAACGTAAAGTAAAGTAAAGTAAAGTAAAGTGTGACAAGTGTTAAAAGGTGTTCCCTAATAGTTATT
>NW_024713129.1:31697441-31737441 GCF_018991925.1 Homarus americanus | reverse complement strand
TCTCCCTCGGTTTGCAATCGGATGAGGGGGTCGATTTGGCACTTTTTCAGGTTTGTCTTGAGACTATCCTTATACCTTTTCAATTGCCCTCCGGCTTTGCGTTTACTATTCGTTAGGTGACTGTAAAGTAGCTGCTTTGGCAGTCTACTGTCGTCCATGCGGGTAACATGGCCAGTCCAACATAGTTGTTCATGGATAATGGTAGACTTGATGCTCCTACAGTTGGTGTCAGTAAGGATACTGGCATTTGTTCTCTTGCCTTCCCGGCGAAGTCGGAGGATGGAACGTAGACTTCATTGGTGAAAGTTTTCAAGTGCCTTGACGTGCCTCCTATATGTGACCCATGTCTCACTGCCATATAGCAGGGTGGGAAGGACCACTGCTCGATATACGTGCAGCTTTGTAGATAATTTCAGCTCCCTATAGCTGAAGACACGATTTCGGAGTCTGCCAAAGGCTTGAGATGAACATCTGATCCGATGCTGAATCTCTTCATCGATTTCTGCGGTGGTGGATAGGTGGGAGCCGAGATACCGAAAGTGAGCAACATTAGAGAGGGTAGTACCGTTATGCTGGATGGATGATGGAGTTGTGTCTTAACCATGGGCAGGTTGAAAGAGAATCTGAGTTTTACATACATTCACCTCAAGGCCGAAGTGTGCATACGCGTCTGCGTGGGTGTTCAGAATCTTCTGTAGGTCGTGTTCGGTGTGAGCAACCAGGTTGAAGTCATCTGCATACTGAAGTTCAGTAATGGAAGCTGCCGACACCTTTGTTCTTGCCTAGAGTCGTCTTATGTTGAAAAGATCCCCCTTCACCAGGTACTCGATGTTCACCCCGCTGGCGAAGTAGGCGCTGGCACGAGTAAGGAAGGCAGCCAAGAAGATGGAAAAGAGAGTTAGTGTCAGTACACACCCTTGTTTAACCCCTGCTTGGATGGGGAAGAACTCTGACTGGGTGTCGTTGTGCAGGACACTACCGTTCATGTCATCGTGGAGTTGCCTAACAATGGCGATGAATTTTGGTGGGCAGCCAAAACGGCCGAGGGTCTACCAGAGGGCTTCCCTATTGACCGAGTCGAAGCCCTTGATTAGGTCGATGAAAGCCATGTACAGGTCACGACGCTGTTCTCTACACTTTTCCTGTATCTGGCGAATAGCAAAGATCATGTCAGTGGTGCCCTGTGATGGTCTAAAACCACTTTGAGATTCTGGGAGGAAGTTTTCCGCTTCAGAAAGATATTTGTTTAGGAGGACTAAGGCGATAATCTTGCCTGCTACGGAGAGCAGCGAGATCCCACGGTATTTGCCACAGTCTAACCGGACTCTCTTTTTCTTAAAAATATTGACAATGGAGACGTCCAGGAGAAAGTGGAGACGGCTGGTAAGCAGAGGTCCCCCTGCTTTATACATCTCGGCTGGGATTCCATCAGGCCCAGAGACTTTGTTAATTTTCATCTGTTTGATGGCAGTAGCTTCCTCATCCAGAGGTGGAGGATAGCTGATGTGGGTCAGCTCTGGATGCTGAGTGACCTGCTGGGTACTCAGGATATCCACATCGGTGTTTCGGTTGAGCAATGAATGGTAGTGCTCATTCCAGGGCTTTCTTCTTACGGAAGGTGCGAGACAGAGGGTTGTTCTGCCAGTCAGTAATAGCAGCACGTTTATCATCGATGAATACTTTGATTGCCGGGTCATTTTCATCAAACCAGTCCAGGTGTATTATTTTGAGCTGGCCGAGGGTCTCTCTGCAAGTTTTTGTCATAACAGTAGTAAGAGTATCCCATTCGGCACTGGGATTCACGTTCTTTGCTGTTGGGTTGTTTATAAGCCTATGTTCGAGCTGCTCCCTGAAAGCATGTGCTACCGCTGGATCCTCCTGACGCTTAGTATTAAAAACTCTTCTGGAGGCTTGCTACCTTCGCCATTTTGGGCCGACATGAAGTAAGAGCTTGCATCTGCCAAGTCGATCATCATTGTCACAGTGGTCTGAGCCATTCATGGCAAAGGTGATGAGGACATCTTGGCGATCTCTTTTTTCTGACAATGATGTAGTCAATGAGATGCTAGTGTTTGGATCGTGGGTGTTGCCACGAACCCTTGAACTTGTCGGCCTGCCTAAACAAGGTATTGGTGATAGTGAGGTTGTGTGCAGCACACTTGCTGAGGAGGAGAAGGCCGTTGGGATTACACTTGCCGAGACCATTTCTCCCTATGGTTCCCTGCAAAATGTTTTGCATTTCTGCCATCATTGAAGTTGCCAAGGAGCACAACCTTGTCTTCTCTGGGGATAGAGGTTAGCACTCTCTCGAGGCGTAAAAGGCCGCCTTGATGTCATCCTCTACATCCAGTGCTGGGGTGTATGCACTGATGAAGAAGGCATGCCGTGAGTGATTCGGTGGGACTCGAAACGTCATCAGGCGCTCGTTGATCCTAATAGGCATTTCAGTTAGCCTGTGTAGGATGCGGTTGCGGCTGGCAAAGCCAACTCCATAAATGCAGTTTGTCTCTGCAGCAAACTTACCCTTCCAAAAGAAGGTGTAGCCAGACCCCCACTCTCTGAGTTAGCCCTCATCTGGGAGCTGGGACTCACTGATGGCTGCTATGTCAATGTTATACCTAGCCACCTCTTCAGGACGTGCATTTGTGCCAGTATTCAGAAGGGTCCTGACATTTCATGCAGCGACCATAAGGGGTTGTACGGTTTGTTTTTGTTTGGATCTGTGAGTTTGGTTGTGTTTTCGACTGCATAAGGATGACCTTACTGGGTGCGGTTGCCCAGTCAAGTTGGCTTTTAAGGTAGACTATATTTAGGGCTCCCTTTCTAGGCTCTCCCCATATGGGGTGAGCAGATTGGCTCCCCGAAAGGGTGGCTCAGTGGCACAAACAGGACGGATTGTACTGCTTCCTAGATCCCAGTGCATAAACAACCATCTTATCTGTGCCGCCCATGTACAGAGTTGTGTCTAGAGACTCCCGGCAGTCATCTCTGCCTGTCCCCGTCTCCCTTTGTCCGTCGCCATCGGACTTTGGGGGTATAGGAGTTTTGATGATGATGCGAGGTATGATGAACCGGATGATAGCTGCGTGTGAGTTGATTTATGTGGTGAGGCAGGAGCGCAGGCTGTAACAGCACATCTTGGCTCTCCCTTTTCTTCATCCAGTGGTGCAAGTGCTGCAACGACTGGGGAGAAGGAGAGTCGCAATGGACTGAGATAGCCCAGTTTGTTGGGTTTCGCCTCAGTGTCCTGTCCATCAGGCACTGCCTTCGTCCGCCGGTTTAGTCGTTGGGTTTCCATTGTGGTCACCTCTTCCGCTTTCACCACTGTTGGGGTCTTGTTGGAGCTCTGCAAGCATGTCTGCCTGATGCGGGGCTCCACCGCAGATTTTTCGTTCGGGGTTTATTCCTGTAGCCTTATACCTAGCAAGGTTAATCCTCAAGGCAATGGGGCAGTGGTTGATAGGCGCCAGGACGTGTCCACATGGCAGTGGGCCTATGTGCCGTCCCTCTGGGGCCCACTGTTACTCCGAGATCCCTTACTGATCTAGCGTGGGCCCACGAGGCACCCAGTTAGTGTGTGCTGCTACGAGGAGGCACAGCAGGTGTCTTGATGGTAAGAAGGCTGCGTACTGGCAGGAGAAGAGTTAGGCATACACACACACACACACACACAAGCTGTTACGCTGACATTAAATACACTCATATAGATGAACAGACACAGAGAAATTGACACTTGTACCGATAGACATTCACACAGATTGACAAATTGACACCCCGTACAGACAGACAGACAGATAAATAAATAAACCCTCGTACATACACACATACAGACGTGATGAATCATTAATAACTCCATCAAATCAGTTTGAAAATAAAGTTGTTTATCTTTATTTTATCTCGAAGATTCCACTACCTGTACACTGTTCTATTTTGTACAAAAACTTGTTAATATATTACAGTAAACTCCATTTAACGGACTCCAATGTAATGGGTATATTCCGTTATATGGAGGTTTAATATTCCTACTCGCCCTGGAATATTCCTGTATCCGTGTCGTTCCCCATGAATGTGTCTCAGCATGGATGTTCCTAATTTATATTAAGATAACTGGTAAACATTACTGGGGTAGCAAATTGGATTTTACGCTCCAAGTCATTTTGTTTTTCTTTGTGTAACGGAAAATTAACTTATTTATTTTATTAAAATATTTTTATATATATTTTAAAATATTTATTTAAAAAAAAATGTTTGTTTGTTAGTTAGATAAGATTTAGAGTTGTTTATCTTTTGTGTTGGTACTATTATTGTTTTTATTATTATTATTATTATTTTTTTCTTTTTTTTCTTTTTTTTAAACTGAAAATTCATTCATTAATAAATTTTTACCTATTTTTATTATCCATGCACTCTATTCATCAACTAACTCGCTTTCTATTGATAACATAAATATTTTATTGTTAATAATATTATTACTAAAAAAGGAAGGTATTTTACAAGCAATAATTCTCTTCATATTACAGTAATGGTAATATCCCAAAATACACCTCTCAGGTAAATGTCTTTAGGCCGTTATATACATAATTAATCAATCAGTCAGTGTACTGTCCTCACGTCTAAGGGTTGACGACCACAGTCTTCCACTCTAGACGTTTTCGGGCTGTTTTACAAATCCTACAAGTTTTATCTCTTTGAGGGTCCAGTTTTAATTTAATTCATCCATCCTAATCTCTTCCTCATCAGAAATTATATGACTAAAGTATCTCATATTTCTTTTCCTCTACATTTCAAATATTTCTCTTAAAGTCTTAGCTAACCTTAGTATTTCTTCATTTGTTTTCCTGTTTTTTCTGTTTCCTTATTCTTAACATTCGCCTCTCACACCACTCTCAGAGGCCTCCCAACCTCTTTCTGGAGTCTGCTGAAAGTATCCATGCTTCTGACCCACTCATCAGTCCTTACCATATAAAAAAGCCTTTGAGCAGCCTTTTTCTCAATTGAAGTTAATGTCCCTCTTCATTAGGTCTTTTAGATTATTAAATGCTGTTTTTGCTTGCCCAATTCTAGTTATTCCTTCCGTACATCTACTATCACAGCTCATGTTATATCCCAAATATTCAGAATTTTCCACATGTTTAAGCTCGCTGTTGCCTAACATAATATATTTTTCAGGATTTATTCCTAATTTGGAAACAACCATTACTTTCGTCTTTACATCATTAACTCTTAAACCACATTATTCACGATTTTACACTATACTGAGGCCTCTATTTAACGAATTGTATGGGCGAGTGTAGTCCATTATATCGAGTTCCATTATATGTGAAACCTGCAAATAACAACAGACTACATAGAAGAGTACAGTAAATTATATCGAGGTCCATTAGATGTAAGACCTCCATATAACACACACACACACACACACCAACACACACACACACACACACACACACACACACACACACACACACACACACGCACACATCCTTGACCACCGAAGGGTCAAGACGTACCTGGCGCTCCTCTCTGAGCAGCCAGGTCAACTGTTAAGTTGGCCCATACCAACTCCCTCCCCTGAACCCTCCTCCCCACCGGAATATCAACAAGTTCTCTCCAGAAGTTACTATTTCATTTAGGAAAGGAATGGAACCAGTGTTAAACAGAGGTGAACAGTGGTGAACAGTGCTTAAGTCAGTGAGAACAACTAAACAGTAACAGTCGTACCCAAGTTAACCTTCACGCAGTGAGGTCCCAGGTACCCAGTGATAACGGCCCGTGAGACCCAACAACAACCAGCGATGTGTTAATCCGTCTACGATAGGAAGGCCTGGGACCACACCTCACTCATATAACACCATCTGTGAGGGAATTACTTCACCACGTCAGGTCCCTCATAACACCATCTGTGAGGGAGTTACTACACCACGTGAGGCCCCTCATAACACCATCTGTAAGGGAAATAATACACCACGTGAGGCCCCTCATAACACCATCTGTGAGGGAATTACTACACCACGTGAGGCCCCTCATAACAACATCTGTGAGGGAACTACTACACCACGTGAGGTCCCTCCTAACACCATCTGGGAGGGAGTTACTACACTACGTGTTTGCTGTTCAACACCTACAATAATCTGTATGTTCACTGTATGTTCCTTTACCTTTCTCTAATGAAGGCTTTTGTTAAACCACCAATGTATATAATGAGTCATTTATGTCCAATGTATATTTTCAGCCTTCGGGCTGCAGAACTTTTTCAATAAACCGTCAATTATTATTATTATTATTAACTACTACTATTACTATTTTTTTTAATGGCCTCCAGCCTCCCCCAATAGCCATTCCTTCGCCACCATTTTATTACCTTAATATTAAATATCCTAATACATAAGTAACTATCCTAGCTGTGTTGAGTTAGTTGAGCCGCAGATCTATGCGGCATTCAGTAACTGTAGCCTCATAGTCAATATCTGCAACTGTTGTCGGCTTTAGGGCCGAAGCTCTCATTCCCCTGAGGCAGAGCAAAGCCGACCTAAGGAGAGAGAAGGACAGTCGACATCTCATCCAGGCTGTAACAAAACTTCTTGGCTGCTGCTTCTGTTCAGATATCACCTCCGCGAGTCTGGCGTACAAGCATCTTGCACTTGGTCCCATCCCACCAGAGGTTGTGAAAACTGGGGGAGTGAAGCATGCCTTGATCAACGACGACGACGACGACGACGGCGACGACGACGACGACGACGACGACGATGATGACTCTGACGTCGTCTTCAGTTATGTCGACGAAGACACTAGAAGCACCTATGGCACTCATCTCATCTCCCACTTCCGTTCCTCTGATAAATACGGGTTAGTGGTCGACAACATTTCCCTTGAGTGTACCTTCGATGACGTGAAGGCGTTTATGAGCCAGGACGGGGATTTATCAATTGTCGATATGTATATGCCAAAAGATGGACTCACCTGTCACCAATGGGGGACTGGTGGTAGAAGCGGTACCGTTCTTGCCTCGCAAGCGAGATGTCACGGGTTCGATTCCCGGGCCGGTGGAAGTTGTTTGGACTTACTTCCTAGCCCCCATTAGTCCCTGTTCACCTAGCAGTAAAGTAGGTACCTGCTGTAAGTCGAAAGTTGCGAATTCGTATTCAGGGAGTTGTTGGAGCTTCCAATAACTTGATGACATAAACCACTGACTCTTCAGGCTTCTACGCCCTTGACCCTTCAGGTTTTTACGCTCTTAACTCATGAGACATAAAGGCAAGCATGAACTTAGCATGCTTCCCTGTTGGGCGCTGTAAACGCTTCTGCTCTTCACCTTACACAAGGATGTAGGGGAGTGCCCAATAAAAAAAAACGAAAAAAAAAACGGTCACCACATGGGATTAGCGGAAGTTAGGTACAAAACCGAGAGTGACAGGGACTATGGTCTAGAGAAAGACGCCGTGCTGATGGATGACCAAAACATCAGGGTCGATTTTTTGCCCGCTGAAGGAGTCTCGAGACTGGACCCCAACGTTGAGGCCAAGAAGATAAGAGAATTCAGTGAAGGTTCCGAAAAAAACACTAGCAAGTATTTTGAAATCTGTGAAAGAGGCAACATCCTCCCACAGTATTAACAAAAGTAAAAAGAAAATAAACTCTTCATTTCCCGATCAAGCTCCCGAAAATGTGAAGGATCTTGAGTCCTATATACAACCACCACATAATAGCTCAGAACGCAACAGGTGGGGTGGATACTAACGAAGTAAACAAGATTCGAAGGTCCATTACAACAGAACGACAGCACGGCCAAAGTGATATGTTGCAGCAACTGATGCTGCAAGTACCAGAGAATTTGAAAAAAAAGTAGCTATAGCGCAGGAGGTGGGCGCCTCGAACTAGTTAACTACGTTACCGATAAGGGCAAATGGTTTCAGTCTCAATAAACAAGAATTTACAGATGCCATTGCTCTAAGGTACGGTAGGCTAGTAGAAAGTTTGCCCTCCCAATGCTTGTGTGGCTTTTCCTATGACGTCGATTACGCCATGGTGAGCAAGAAAGAGGGCTTCATATGCATGAGGCATGACGAAGTAAGGGATCTCTCAGTAAATCTGTTGAAGGAAATCTATCGTGATGTCAGGGTAGAACCGACCCTCCTTCCATTGGACGGTGAGAATTTCCAACGTAGGACTTCAAACACATCCAACAAAGCCCAGGTTGACGTTAGTGCTCGAGGATTCTGGATGCGGGGACAGTGAGCCTTCTTCAACATCAGGATTTCTTATCCCATGGCCGCATGTCACCGTAACTTAGCTCTCGATGCTGCACACAGGAGGAACGAGAACGAAAAGATAAGGGCATACAGGGAGAGAATTCAGAACGTAGATCAAGGCAGCTTCACTCCTCTGGTGTACACAACCTCTGGTGGGATGGGACAAAGTGCAAGATGCTTCTACGCGAGACTTGAGTAGGTGCTATCCGAACAGAGACAGCAGCCCAGAAGTTATGTTGCAGCCTGGATGAGATGTCGACTATCCTTCTCTCTGCCTCAGGGGAAGGAGAGCATCGGCCCCAAAGCCGACAACAGTTGCAGATATTTACTATGAGGCAACAGTCACTGAATGCCGCATAGATCTGCGGCTCAACTAACTCAACACAGCTAGGATAGCTACTTATGTATTAGGATATTTAATTTTAAGTTAATAAAATGGCGGCGAAGGTGTGGCTATTTGGGTCGAGGATGGAGGCCACGTTAAAGAAAAAAAAATAGTTGTAGTAGTAGTGTTTGTGTGTGTGTATGTGTGTGTGTGCAAGATGGACAAACTACTAAGGCGAAATCCAACAAATTGGGCTATCGACAGTCCATTGCAACTCTCCCTCTCTCCCCAGTCAATGCAACTGCTTTCTCACTGGATCAGGAAAAGGGAGAGCTAAGAGGTGTGAGTCCAGTCCGCGCTCCTGCCTCACCACATAAACCAACTCATGCGCAGCCATCATCCAGCTCATTATACTTCTCATCATCATCAAAACCCCTATACCGCTAAAAGTTCTATAGCGACGGACGAGTGGCGACGGTTACAGGCAGAGATGACTGCCAGGAGTCTCTAGTCACAACTCTGCACATGGGCAACATGCACTGGGTCGTTTATGCACTGGGATCTAAGCAGCAGTGCTCACTCCACATGGGGAGGGGGCTAGAAAAGGTGCCCTAAACATAACCTGCCTAAAGAACCAACCTGGCTGGGCAACCGCACCCAATAAGGTTATCCTCATTCTGTCGAAAACAATATTATAATCACAGATAAAAGCAAAAACCTCAAATAACCGCTGCATGGAATGTCAAGACCCTTCAGGATATTGGCACAAATGAGCGTTTTGAAAGAAGTACCTCCCTTGGGGCAAAAAAACTGTGCAGGTATAACATCAACACAACAGCTGCTTGTGAGTCCCGGCTCCCAGACGAGTGCCGACACACAAAACGGGTATAGGGGTATACCTTCTTATGGAAGGGTAAGCCTGTTAAGGAGAGAAACCGAATTTATCGAGTTGGCTTTGCCTGTTGGGATTAACGAGCGCCTCATTACGCTCCGAGTCCCACTGAATCACTCACGTCATGGCTTTCTCATCAGTGTATACGCCCTAAAACTGAGTGTAGAGGATGACACCAAGGAGACCCTTTACACCGACCTTGACAGAGTGCTAACTCCTATCCCGAGAGAAGATACTGCTCCTTAGTGACTTAAATGCCTGAGTTGGAAGATATGCTGACAGATGGCAGGGAATCTTAGGGAGAAACGTAGTTAGTAAGTGTAATCCCAATGGCTTACTCCTCAGCAAGTGTGATACACACAACATCACTAACGCCAAATAATTTGTTTAGGCAAGACGACAAGTTCAAAGGATTCGTGGCAACACCCAAGATCCAAACACTGGCATCTCAATGACTATATCATTGTCAGAGAAAGATATCGCAGAGATGTCCTCATCACCCGAGCCCTGCTCGTCAGAGAAAAAGTCTCACTTTAGATCGGCTCAAAACGGTGAAAGTAACAAGCCTCCGGAAGAGGTTTTTACACTAAGCGTCTGGAGGATCCAGCGGCAGCACATGCTTTCAGAGAGCAGCTCGAACATGGGCTGATAAACAACCCAATAACAAACAATCCAAATTCTAGTGCGGAATGGGGTATTCTCGACACTGTCATGACAAACACCTGCAAAGAGACATTCGGCTATATCGAAAGAATACACCAGGACTGGTTTGATGAAAATGACCCAGAAATCACTGTAGTAGTAGATGAAAAACGTGCTCCTTTAACTGACTGGCAGAACAACCCTCATTCTCTGACCAAAGATGATAAGTATGCACAAGAAGAAAGCGGTGGCCCAGCGAGAACTTCACAATCTAAAGAACAAACGGTTGAAAAATATATGGGAAACGTAAAAACCTGCAGAACAACACAAGATGCACGAATTTTTCAATTCCACTAAAACATTTTACAGGCCAATCACTAATGGCGCAGTACCCCTTTGCACATTCAACGGTAACTCTCTTCTTAATGACGAAAAAGGTATCCTTCAGAGCTGGAAAGAGCACTACTATTTGCTGCTCAACCGAAACACCAATGTGGATGTCCTGACTACCCAGTAGGTCCCTCAGCATCTAGAACTAAACCAACCCAGCTATCCTCTTTCCCTGGATGAGGTAGCTACTGCCATAAAAATTATGAAAAATAACAAAGACGCAGGGCCTGATGAAATCCCAGCAGAGGTGTATAAAGCAGGCGGACTTCTGCTTACAAGCCGTTTCCACTGTCTCTTGGAGAATATATGGAAAAGGAAGAAATATCACAAGCTCTAAAAGTCACCTTAATTAACAATATTTAGACTAAGGAGGGAGACCGGTTACACTGTGGCAACTACCACGGGATCTCTCTGCTATCCGTAGCTGTCATGATTATCACCCGAGTCCTCCTAAACAGACTTCTTCCTGAGGCGGAAAACCTCTTCCCAGAATCTCAGTGTGGTTTTAAACAATCACGTGACACCACTGATATATTCTTTGCCGCCCGACACATAAAGGAAAAGTGCTTAGAAAAGCGTCGTGACCACATGGCCTTCATCGGCTTTACCAAGGCTTTCAACTAGGTAAATTAGGAAGCCCTCTGGCGGACCCTCAGCCGTTTTGGCTGTCCACTAAAATTCATCGCCATTTTGAGGCATTTTTACGATGGTATGAACGGCAATGTTCTGTACAATGGCACCTAGCCTAAGTTCTTACCCATCCAAACGGGGATAAAACGAGGATATGTACTGGCACCAACTCTCTTTTCCATTTTCTAGGCTGCCGTCCCAACATCGTGCCAGTGTCAATTTCGATGGTGGAGTGGACATCCAGTTCCGGATGAAGGGACTTTTCAACATAAGATGACTCCTAGCTAAACAAAGGTGTCTTCAGCTTCCATCAATGATGTTCAGTATTCAGACGACCTCACTCGTCGCTCACACTGAGCGCGATCTAGAAGAGATCCTGAATACCCACAGAGATGAGTATGCACACTTCGGCCTTGAGGTTAATGTAGATAAGACTCAAATCCTCTTTCAGCCTGCCTCTAGTTCAACCACAGCTCTACCATCCATACTGCTTAACTGTACTACCATCTCTAATGTTATCCATTTTTAGTATATCCGCACGTACAGTCTCGTTCAAGATTCTTCGAACACTGCTGGAGACAGCTGGCAACTCAAGGCCGTTTGTTTACTATACGACGTAGTAAAAATTATGAATGAATGTAAATGTGATCGGTGATTGGTTACTTAGTTCCCCGTTGCTTAATTAATGGTTGGGCTTTGTTGTTTCGCATTATATTATGCCTTTCTGCTGGTATATACTGTTAATTTGATTTTAACATGGATAGAGCGATGAGCCAACCTATATGAATTTACGTTTAGACAATGAAACAAAAGTAAAAATCGGTAAGAATGTTAAAGAACATCATGCATCGGGCACTGCTGTGTAAAGGCTGTTTATGAGGTTGCCTGTTTATCATTAATTTATACTAATATTGTCTTGAAACGTTTAATCCCTTTCGGGTAATTAATCCAGTCGTATATAACCGATGCTAAACAAAACTTCTTTCTAAAGTCTCTGATTTCTTGCAACCCAAACTGCTGTTTTACTTGCCTGTGGGATTAAGCAGAATCATCGGTTCACTGCTACCTCTAGTAAGTGTGTGTGTGTGCATGTGCGCATGTGGAGTGTGTGTGTGTGCGCATGTGGAGTGTGTGTGTATGTGTGTGTGTGTGTGTGTGTGTGTGTGTGTGTGTGTGTGTGTCAGCCTGAGTCTATATTTAGTAATGAAGTTGTTCAATTGAAGGTAATGGTAATTAATCTTACGAACCATCCGTCTCATGGTGTGAATTAGTGCGGCAGCATGTGCCTAATACAAGCCTTTACAAGCCTTTATCTAGCAATATCATTGTCATTCCAAGACTCTGAATATTGTAAACAGCAAATGGTATTTCTTTCGTTGAGTGACTCTTCGCGCCCCCCCTCTAAATCCTCCTTGTTTCTAATTTGTACGATTACGTCACGTTTAGTCTGGTGTCTTAAAAAAAAATATTAAAATTTTTTCCAAAATGTGTATGATGTATTATAAATTTGCATCTTATTTATTTATTTATTGGTTTATTTTTCTATAAATGCATAATAAATATAAATATAATGCTGAAGTTATTGGCGGGAAGGTTGGGGAGACAAAGGTGTTATCAAAAGGGACTACCCTTCCACTCCCCTTCAATTGTAGAAGGACTCCTGCCAACATGGAATACCACATGCAGAAAATCACTGAACGTAAAGAATAATCGGTATGAATGAAGTTGGGTTTTTCACCCACTGAAATTGCACGAGAATTCGGGTTTTTCGGTCAACTGTATATTATTGATTGGCCATGGAAGAGGAGGAAGCTTAAAGGACCACCACAGGTCGGGAATGCTGCGCAGAACAACGACTTTGCACAAGTTGAAGCCATCCGAATTTCGCTGAGGCCAACCCCTTCAAGACTTCATTTTCAATAAGAGAGGACTCTACAATGAAATATTTCCCTTTAACAATCAGGCAAGACTTCACGAAGGAGGCAGCTACCACAGAATCCCACCAAGGAGAAGAATGAGTTACTGTCGCGAGGCAAAGCCGTCGATTTGCATGCTGAAGAAGGCTTAGATTTCTGGGAAGAATAATATCTACTAACGAATAAACTTTCTCATCTACCTCTCACGGAAGGTTGCATTGCTGGAGGAGGAACAACATCCGATATGCCAGACAGCATATTTATGAGGAAGCAAGGAGTGGCCATGTGACTTGCAATGTTTGGGGATGGATATATTTGCACGGAGTTGGAGAGCTGACTGACATAGAAGGAAGATTCATAGCTGAACAGTATTTAGAAATACTCGAAGAAGTTATGCTTCCCTCGGTGCGTGCATATGCTTTCCCGTTTCCCGAAAACAACATTTTTATGCACGATAGGTGTCCTATCCATACCGCACGGATTGTAACGCGATGGTTTGCAGAACAAAGAAATGTGCAAGTTTTAGGCTGGCCAAGTAAACGTTGTGACATGAACCCTATAGAGAACGTTTGGGGCAATATTGTGAACGTGTGGGAGCCAGCTGAAGAGAGAACCAGGGTGAAGCTACAGGAGCATACACACCGTGAGTGGGAGGTCCTGAGGCGGACACCGCAACTGATACACAATCACGTCGCCTCCGTTCCCAACAGGCTGCAGCAAGTAATCGAGAATGAAGGTGGATGGACTAAATATTAATGTGTCAGAAATAATTTTCCTATGTAATCAAAGTCACATACTGAATGCATCTGAATATCTGTCAAATTGTATAATAAATGTAAAGAAAACAATCTTCTAATATCCCCACTTGTGCAGTATGTATTCAGGATGATTTAAGTCAAACAAATCCTAGCATTATACTTATAATTATGATGAAAGAGTACAGTATCATATATGATAAATATATTGCATGTGAAATAATTACTATATCTACCACGTTATTTTTTAGTTAAACAAATTTATTGACAAAGCTTGTAGTACAGTTTGCCTATTCTGAGTAATTCAGTCAGGTTTTGACACCGAGGGTGGTCTCACTTCTCACTGCCACGCAGGACAGAGGTTCACACACAAAGAAATACAACATATTCATTAACATATATATATATATATATATATATATATATATATATATATATATATATATATATATATATATATATATATATATATATATATATATATATATATATGTAATATTCAGAAATTTCAGAGTAATTTCGAATGCCCCGCCATTGGCGATACTGAGCGTTTAAGGTCGTGGGAGGGAAGAGAGCGCTCCCTGCACATAGCGAGAGGTTGTGGAACTAGGCCTATATGATATTAAATGTAATTGCCGAATTAATAATGATGCGATTCATGAAGTTAAGGGACTATTATTGAATTTGAAATTATTATAGATCGTTTATCAGTCTGAATAATGTTACGGGTGCCCCAAGGAGTTATTAGTTAGGCGGAAAATATGTCACGTAGGCCTAAGCTAACGCCTTGAGAGGACACGAGGCGGGCTCTCTCTAAGTCACCGGGAGCATTCAAACAAACAAGACGTCCCTGCCCGTCCGTCACAGAAATAGTCACGTGGCCTAGTCACCTGTGTTGCACTATTGCAGTATAACAAGTAAGTCTCATTCGATCTCAGACAGGGTTAGATAGGGCAGTGGTAAAGTAAACTAGAGATAACAGTGAGTTCATTTCAGGGTTTCCGCCAGAACCCACTTGACCGGAGTTGACCGGAGTTTGACTGCGAGAGATTGACTGCCGTTTGAGACTGCCGTTGATGATTGAGGGTGGCGATTGTCGCCATTGGACCGATCAGTGTAGGCCTGTCACTGTTTAGCGGGGTATCAAAGGATCTCTTGAGGGAATCTAGCCGTCTGGGTGCCCAGCTGACGACGGGACGATCGTTGGGGCATCAGCTCTCCTCTACCTCGGCTCACAACCCCACATGTCTCGAGCAGCTTAATGAAACCCTCTTGCTAACGGGAAGCTAAAGCTTCTCTCAACTGTACAAGGTCTGATTGGCTCACTCCCTTCCGCTTTATGGATGTACTGGGGGTAAAGTGAGGCCAGCTGAGTGATACAGGGTCGCACACTGAGACCATGAGTCTAGGGGATACCTAGAGGAACATTTTATCTCCTTTATTACGGGTGTATGTTGAGTTGGGTGGAGCATGGTTCACGGGTATTGGTGGACCCAGTAACAAACCAATAATAGTGACAATATATTTGGGTGTAGTTGATACCATTTCTCAGTTACTGATATTATCGTGACGTGTGTAGTTTAATATTTCTTAAACAATTTTGATAGTATTGTTTTTGAATGTTTGTGTCACTAAGTGGAACCAGAGTGATACTGTGATTTGATTCTTTTAATGCATTTAATTTTTCTTTATAATTCCGATCTCAGGTATAACCTTTGTTCCCCAGAGTAGTGTTTAAGTTAGGTTAGGAAGTGTGCATCTGTTGGGGTGATATAATTTTGTTGAGTGCCCTTAAGGCCTATTCATTGTAGAGTATTTAATTTTTTATTTTTTATTACCATTTCCTCAGTGACTGATATTATTTTGTTGAAAGCCCTTAAGGCCTATTCATTGTAGAGTTATTAATTTCTTATTTTTTTAATACCATTTTCTCAGTGATTGATATTATTTTGTTGAAAGCCCTTAAGGCCTGTTTCATGTGTGCAAGCAACATTTCTTAAAACTTTAAATTTATTGTTGCCTGAGTTTCTAATAATTTCAATATCATGTATAACTTTTATTCCCCAGAGTAGTGTTTTAAGTTCAGGTTAAGAGGTGCGCATATTGGTGTACCATTATTTGATTGTGTTTGTAGTGTTGGAGGGAATATAAGTGTCTAAATTTTACAGTGTGTCTCATTCATCCCAGTCACAGACGCTATCCTTCCACGGGTCACGGACAATTCATTTGTTTAGTAGATTTAAGTGTTCTTGTGCTGGTTCGGGATTTTTCTCAAAGGGGCGCTTCCACTGCCATTACCATCTTATAATCTTTAATAAACCCCAAGTCAAGTGAGAAAATAAAGTCCAGTAAATTCCGACCGGTTACATATATATATATATATATATATATATATATATATATATATATATATATATATATATATATATATATATATATATATATATATATATATATATATATAGAGGTCAGATTCATGTGGGTAATGTCATTGATCACTGCCATGCAGGACAGAGGTTCGTACACAAACAAAATGCATCATATTCATTGACACTACATATAGGTCAGATTCATGTGGGTAATGTCACTGTAAACGCCTTAGTTAAGGACGTTCAGATGGCGGGCAAGTCGAAGCGAATGATTGAAACCCGTCTTTTGACGCATTCAATATTTATTGATGTGGTCAAAACCTGCAGACAACAAGGCGTTCATTAGTATTACATGGTGATCTATCTGATACATAATTAGTTAGTCTCACACAATTTATCTTAATTATAATTGATTATTGAGCATAATGACATGATACAAAGTTCATAACTCTATTAATCTTAGCTACACTTCATTCCGCGTTGTCTTATTGCTCCAGATAAGGCAGGAACGAGTGGGCATAATTAGTCCACAATATTTCAGTACTGAGGGGTATGTCATCACTTTGGCTGTACTTACAAGTGCGGGTCAATGCGAACCAGTATGGTGTTCCAAGGGAAGATAGTTCTGTGTAAATTGTTCCAGTACAAAACTCGGCCAGGATTGGGAGTTGTTGTTCACCACTGCTAGCAGAGTGTTGATCCTCACAGCATCACTTGAGGGGGCAGTCTCCTAGAGTTCAGGTGGCCACACCGCCTTTTAAACCATACATTAGCAGAGTCATGATCTCTTCTCCATAAACACCGCCCACCCCCTAATCTTTGTTCGGGTAAGGCAGCAAAAACGTTAGCACTGACACTAGTGTTGACGCCAGCGATGAAAACACTCCCGGCGATGCCAGCACTTACCCCAGTAGCGATGACACTCCCGGTGGTAAAGAGTCCAGGTGGCCACGCCGCCGTAAACACCACTCGCCCCCTAATCTTTGTTCGGGTAAGGCAGCGAAAACGTTAGCACTGACACTAGTGTTGACGCCAGCGGTGAAAACACTCCCGGCGATGCCACCACTTACGCCAGTGGCGATGACACTCCCGGCGGTAACACCCCCCACCCAGTCGCTACATCTGGTGTGGTAACAGGCAGCGTGTGGGGTGGGGGAGGCATATGGTTGTTGACACCAACAATAAAGCCAGCGGCGATAACAGTCACTGTTCGCTGCCATGCAAGACAGTGATTCATATACATTAGACTTTCATATTCTAATTGAAGACAAATCAGTTTGCCCTAGCAAATTTGGGATAAACAGCAAGAATGTCCTCAAGCACCCCCGATTCAATGTAGTAATTACAAAGGTCAACCACGGAAAAAATCAGGGAGGGAGACGGAGACAAAGAAACAACTGTATAACTACACAATTCCTACAATATGTAATGGTCTTATGACAGCTGTCCGATCCCGCTCTTGAAGGCACCTGTGATGAGGAAATTGATCTTTCATATTTCAATCTCATAATCTCATATTTAATAAGTTCATGACATGCCTTTCACAATATATTTATGTATTCTTGGATAAAGTTTACTGTTGTAACCGCCCAATGAGCGACTGTGGGATAATGAGATCCTTGCCCGTAGGACCCGATTGTTCTTTATTCGGTCAAAACCTGCAGAGTACAAATTACATATGTTACATAAGAGATAATTAATTCATTTGTACGTTCCTTTACGATTAACAACTACATATTTTATATTTGAGTAGAGTGGGGTGATAAACCATATAAAAACTTAAGTGTTTCGGGTCTAATGTAGGACTTATTAGCTCCCTCACTTGTTAGCTCACTGGACAGCTAGAGATTATCTTCTGAACCCTACAAGGAGCGAGTCAGCCCGAGGCAAGGTCCATCTGTTTCACATTTAACACCACAGCAAAGTTCGTTGTCAACACTCTGGCTCTCTCCTGTCTCCCTTTCTCTCTCTCTATCCCTCCCTTTCTCCCTCTCTTCTAGTTTATCCTACTGTGGCGGAAACAACTGTAATGGTTGTATTTGTATATATTTTCTATTTTTAGTTATTATAACAAATGGGAAGAAATCTTTGCCAAAATACCAAACTATGTTACAATGTTACCCCACAATTATTTCATAACTTACAATTATGCTCTAACACTCACGCACACTTGCATAGACACATACACATACGCACACGCTCGTGAAGAAAGTTGATTTCAACGGAGTCCCTTGCTGTTTTTATGAATTATAAAAAGAATTATTACTTTAATTAATGAAATCTCGTACTGAAGGTGTAGCTATGCGGTAGCATACGTATTGTATTGCATTGTATCCATTGCGATTGTTTGTCAGCAAAAAACCTTGTTTTTAAACTGGTTCATCGGAGGATCTGATTAGAAAGTCTTTCATTTCGTAAAAACTGTGTAGTATCCATTTAATGAAATATAATTTAAACATAAATAAATAGATAAAAATAAAACATTATATATAAATTTATTTTTCCAGTGCCTCACAGGGAATGTAAAATAAATTATTTCACAAAATAAACTAAATAAATACTGTTTCATTTATACAACTGTTTTCACAGACAAGCATTGACACAAACACACAGGCTAAGGTACACACGCACACACACAGACACACTTACTAGAGGTAGCAGCGAACCGATGATTCTGCTTAATCCCACCGCGAATTAAAATAGCAGTTTGCGTTGCATGAAATCAGAGTCTTTAGAAAGAAAACTGTTTAGCATCGGTTACTTACGACTGGATTAATTAATCGAAATGAATTAAACTTTTGAAGATAATATTAGTATAAATTAATGATAAACAGGCAACCTCATAAACAGCCTGCACACAGCTGTGCCCGATGCATGATGTTCTTTAACATACTTACCGAATTTTAGTTATGTTTATTTATCTAAATATGATTTCATATAGGTTGGCTCATTGCTCTATCCATTTTAAAATTAAATTAATAGTATATACCAGCAGAGAAGTATAACATAATACAAGACAACAAAGCCCAACCATTAATTAAGCAACGGGGAACTAAGTAACCAATCACCGATCACTTTTACATTCATTCATAATATTTACTACGTACTATAGTAAACAAACGGCCTTGAGTTGCCAGCTGTCTCCAGCAGTGTTCGAATAATCTTGAACGTGACTGTACCTGTCCACCACCGCGGACATCGATGAAGAGATTCAGCATCAGATCACAAGTGCAGTGAAGCAATTAGCAGCTTCCGTACCAGTGTCTTCATCTGTAAGGAGCTGAAATTATCTTCAAAGTTTCCCGTATATCAAGTAGTGGTTATATAGCAGCGAGACATGGGTCACATACAGGAGGTACCTCAAAACACTTGCAAACTTTCGCCAACGTAGTCTATATTCCATCCTACGAGTTCGCTGTGAAGACAAGAGAACAAAGGCCAGTACTCTCGGGACACCAACTGTAGGAGCATCGAGGCTACTCTTATCCATGACAGTAGAGGCCAAAGCAGCTAATTTACAGTCATTTAACGAATGCTAAATGAAACGCTGGCTAGCAACGTAAAAAGTATAATTATATTCATAAAGACAAATCTGAAAAAGTGCCAAATGAACCCCCCCAACTGGGAGATGATCATTCCACACCGTAACGCTTGGAGGATCACTTCACGAGAAGACGTTAATACCTTCATATTAGCCCGACTGCATACCGAGTCAGAAAAGCGCCAGTGCCGGAAACATCTTACCGCCGTCCCTCCCGCACTAGATGTAGCCCTCTAACCGTGCCATACCTGTGGACGACCTTGTCGGTCCCATTCAGCCTCTCAAATCACCTCAGAGTTCACCAATGAAGGGGACATCCGTAATAACGCATATCATTGTCTCATAGATGAGTGATCGTCATACTCGATTCCTAGTGACAGCAAAGTAGTAGTAGTATAGTGTGTGTGTGTGTGTGTGTGTGTGTGTGTGGGTGGATATTTGGGTAGATGAGTGCATGCGTGCGTGCCAATTTAGCAGGCGGGGTGGACATTCAGTGCCCGATGAATGGGCTTTTCAGCATAAGACAACTCCTGGTAGGAACAGAGGTGTCGGCCGCTTCTATTAATGAACTTCAGTATGCAGACAACCTCACTCTTCGCTCACACTGAACGCGACCTACCAGAGATCTTCAACGCCTACGCAGATGCGTATGCACACTTCGGCCTTGAGGTGAATGTACAAAAGACTCAGGTTCTCTTTCAGCCTGCCACTGCTTCAACCACACCTTCACATTGATCCAGCTTAATGGTACTACCCTCTGTAATGTTACCCACTTTCAGTATTTTGGCTCCTTCCTGAACACCACCGCGAACATCGATGAAGAAATCCAACATCGGATTTGATGTGCTTGTCAAGCCTTTAGCAGACTCCGTACCTGTGTCTTCAGCTGTAGGGAGCTGAAATTATCTAGAAAGTTCCATGTGTATCGAGCAATGCTCTTCCTTACCCTGCTATATGTCAGTGAGACATGGGTCACATACAGGAGGCACCTCAAGGCACTTAAAAACTTTCACCAACATTGTCTACATTCCATCCTCTGAGTTCGCTGGGAAGACAAGAGAACAAATGCTCTTATTCTCATTGACACCATGAACAATTACGCTGGACTGGCCATGTTACCCGCGAGGACGACAGTAGACTACCAAAGCAGCTACTTTACAGTCACCTAATGAATGGTAAACGTAATGCTGATGGGCAACGGAAAATATATAATGATAATCTTAAGGCAAACCTGAAAAAGTGCCAAATCAACCCCTTCACATGGGAGACGATCACTCCACACCATAACATTTGGAGGAGAACCATACAAGACGGTATTGTCACAGCTTATAACAACTAATACTTAACATAATGTATTAACAGGAATCAAGAGTATAGACAATAACACTCCATGGTCCCATGCCCTAATTGATTTAGTAATTTATCTATCCTAATTCCATAACATGGCTCTTCCTCCATTAACAAAAGTATCACTTAGTATTCACCCTGAATGTTGTGGAGAAATAAATATCAGACTTTTTTATTCACAATGAATGAAACAAAATTACAGTCACTTTCCTGATCTCACATCTACAACCTGTATTCACTGATGGCGGAGGTAGCTCCTGAACGTGAACAACCAATACATCTTTTACAATTAAAATATTAACTCAAAACTTCTTCATTTAAGTACATAATATTATATTATTTCAAAATATTGGGAAATACATTGAACCAATATAATTCACTTTCAATGCAAAAAAAAACCCTAATTATTACAAAGTACATACACCCTTCATATAACGTCCTTCATAGAAAACTGCTCTTCCAATGGTGACTGATACAAAATGAATATGTAGCACACATCTTATTATTATGTAAATACATATATACATATGTAAGTATCAAAACTTTCAGGTTAACTCAACTGCAGACCGAAGAAGACAAACACTAGTACCAGAAGAATGCTGCTGCTGCTGCCCTCCCTCACTAGATGTAGCCCTCCACATGAGCAACATCTGTGCACAGCCCTGCCACTCCTATATCGGCCTCTCGTGTCACCTTAGAGCTCACCAACGAAGGTGACATCTTTACTAACTCATATCATTGTATCATAGTTTGGTGATCATCATACTCAATTCTGAGTGACAGCAAAGTAGTACTGCAGTTGTAGTAGTGTACATTATCCACATAACTACTTAGGTATATTTGTAAGTGATTATTATATATATTGTGTGTGTGTGTGTGTGTGTGTGTGTGTGTGTGTGTGTGCACAGGGTGGTGAAATGCGTCTAGTGTGGCAACATTATATTAGAGTTGAGGTGCAAACACTGCTTGCTTCCTCTCGCTTTCAGCTGCCGCCGCTGGCTAGCCCTCATGGCGAAGAAAGAAGCAGCTTGCATAAGTCTTCCCCCGCCAGTACACAGCCTCCTCACCATCAAGGCTCCTGCTGTGCCTCCACGTGGCAACACACGGTAACTGGGTGCCTCGTGGGCCCAGGCAAGATCATCAGGAGATCTCGGAGTAGCAGTTGGTCCCCTAGGGACGGAGCACAGGCGTCCTGGTGCCTACCAAACATTGCTCTGCTGCCTTGCAAATTAACCTTAGTAGGTATAAGGCAACTGGACTAAACCCGGAACGAAAAATCTGCTGTGGAGCCCGGCATCAGGCAGACATGCTCATAGAGCTCCAACAAAATCCCAACGTCGGTGTAGGCAGAAGAGGTGACCACCAAGGAAACCCAACGACTACACCGGCGGATGGACAGGCTACAACTCTCCCTCTCCCCAGTCGCTGCAACACTTGTAGGAAAAGGGACAGCCAGGATATGTGGTTGCAGCCTGCGCTCCTGCCTCACCACATAAATCAACTCACGTGCAGCCATCATCCAGCTCATCTTACCTCTCATCATCATCATCAAAACCCCTATACACTCCAAAAGTCATTTGGCGACGGACGACTGGCGACTGGGACAGGCAGAGATGACTGCCGGGAGTCTTTAGTCACAACTCTACACATGGGCGGCACAGATAAGAAGGTTGTTTTTGCACTGGGTTCATTCAGCAGTGTAATCCGGTCCTACCTGTGCTACTGAGCAGCCCTTACGAGGAGCCACTCTGCTCACCCCACATGGGGAGGGGGCTAGAAATGGTGCGCTAAACATAGCCTGCCTAAAAACCCAACCTGACTGGGAAACTGCACCCAGTAAGGTTATCCTTATGCGGTCGAAAACACACTTAGAATCACAGATCCAAACAAAAACAAGCCATACAACCTCATATTTGGTCTCTGCATGGAATGTCAGGGCCCTTCTGGATACTGGTACAAATGAGTATCCTGAAAGAAGAACTGCCCTTGTGGCAAAAGAGCTGGCTAGGTATACATTAACATCGACATAGCAGCCATCAGTGAGTCCCGGCTCCCAGATGAGGGCCAACTCACAGAAACCATATTTATGGAGTTGGCTTTGCCATATGCCAACGCATCCACCACAGTATATCTGATGCCTATTGGGAACAACGAGCGCCACATGACGCATCAAGCCCCCTGAATCACTCATCAGTGCATATGCCCAAACACTGGTTGCAGAGGATGACATCAAAGAGGCCTTTTACGCCAACCTCGACAGAGTGCTAACCTCTATCCCCAGAGAAGACAAGGTTATGCCTCTTGGCGACTTCAATGCCAGAGTTTTCAGAGATGCTGACATTTGGCAAGTGTGCTGCACACAACCTCACTATCACCAATACTTTGTTTCGGCTGGCCGATAAGTTTAAGGGTTCGTGGCAACACCTACGACCCAAACACTGGCATCTCATTAACTACATCATTGTCAGAGAAAGACATCACTGAGATGTCCTCATCACCCGTGCCATGCATGGCTCAGTACACTGTGACACTGATCATTGACTTGTCAGAGCCAAGCTCTCACCTCACATCGCTCCAAAACGGCGAAGGCAGCAAGCCACCCAGAAGAGGTTTTAACACTAAGCATCTGAAGGATACAGCGATAGCACATGCTTTCAGAGAGCAGCACAACAAGGGCTTATACACAACCCAGCAGCAAACAACAACGCGAATCCCAGTTCTGAATGGAATACTCTAATACTGTTATGACAAAAACCTGCAGAGAGACCCTCAACCAGAACAAAAGAATGCACCAGGACTGATTTGATGAAAATGATCCGGCAATCATAGTACTCATGGATGATATACATGCTTCTTTTACTGACTGGCAGAACAACCCTCAGTCTCGTACCAAAGGTGATACCTTCCGCATGAAGAAAGCGGCAGTCGAGTGGGAACTTCGCAATCTAAATAACGAGTGGCTTAAAAATAAAACATGTGAAGCAAAGAAATTTGCAGATCAGCACAAAATGCACGAATTTTTCAATGCCATTAACACATTTTATGGGCCAATCACTCGTGGCACAGCCCCCCTCTACTCATCTGACGGTAACTTCATAATTAATGACGATGAAGGCCTCCATCAGTGCTGGAAAGATCACTACCATTCATTGCTCAACCGAAACATTGATGTGGATGTGCTGACTACACAGCATGTCCCTCAGCATCCAGAGGTGACCCACCTCAGATATCCTCCATCCCTGGATGAGGTAGGTACTGTCATCAAACATATGAAAAATAGCAAAGCCTCTGGGTCAGATGGAATCCCAGCCGAGGTGTATAAAGCAGGAGGACCTCTGCTTACCAGCCGTGTCCACTCTCTGCTGAAGAATATATGGGAAAAGTAGGAAATCCCCCAAGCTCTTAAAGACGCCTCCATCGTCAGTATTTATAAGAACAAGGGAGACCGGTCAGATTGTGACAACTACTGTAGGATCTCGCTGCTCTTCGTAGCTGGCAAGATTATCGCCCGAGTCCTCCTAAACAGATATCTTCCTGAGGCGGAAAACTTCCTCCCAGAATCTCAAAGTGGTTTTAGACCATCACGTGGCACCACTGATATGATCTTTGCTGCCTGCCAGATACCGGCAAAGTGCAGAGAACAGCGTCCTGACCTGCACATGGCTTTCATCGACCTAACCAAGGCCTTCGACTTGGTCAATAGGGAAGCCCTCTGCTGGACCCTCAGCCGTTTTGTCTGCCCACCAAAATTCATCCATTGTGAGGCAACTCGACAATGGCATGAATGGCAGTGTCCTCCACAACGGCACCCAGTCTGAGTTCTTCCCCATCCAAACAGGGGTTAAACAAGGGTGTGTACTGGCACCAACTCTGTTTTCCATTTTCCTGACTGCCTTTCTTACTCGAGACAGTGACAATTTAGCCAGCGGAGTGAACATCGAGTACCGGGTCATGGGGGGGGTCTTTTCAACATAAGACGACACCAGGCAAGAAGAAAGGTGTTGGTACCTTCCATTACTGAACTTCAGTATGCACACGACCTCACTCTTGTTGCTCACACTAAAGACGACCTACAGGAGATCCTGAACACCTACGCAGATGCTAATGCACACTTTGGCCTTGAGGTAAATGTGCGATAAAACTCAGATTCTCTTTCAACCTGCCCCAGGTTCAGACATACCTCCACCGTTCATCCAGCTTAATCGTACTACCCTCTCTAATGTTGCCCACTTTCGGTATCTTAGCTCCCACCTGTCCACTACAGCAGACATCGATGAAGAGATTCAGCTTCGAATCAGATGTGCATCTCTCGCCTTTGGCAGACTCCGAAAGCGTGTCTTCAGCTGTAGGGAGTGAAGGTTCCAAGTGTTCCCTGAAGAAGGCAGTGATGGGTAGGGAAACACCGGGTAACACTCTAGTCCATTTATTAACGGATAGGAGAAATACAAGTGGTGACTTGCGTGTGCCATGCACGGCCCACAGAGTCAAACTGAGACTGCCTTGCCATATGGCAGCCTCGGGGCAATGTTGCCACATAACACGTGCAGTGTTGCCACATAATTATATACATAAATGCTACTCGGCACAGTAGCTTATATACAAGGTTGCTACTCGGCACAGTAGCTTAGATACATAACCTACATCTCCCTCCCCCCCCTCACGCTCATAGTCTTTGTCTTGAGCGGACTTCTTAGTCCTGAGTCGCTCCGAGCGTCGAGGTGCACTGTGGGGCGGATCCTCGTGTGGTGTACGAGACTCATCCTCGGTCAGGGGGCCAGCAGCAGGGGGTGGGACTGGCGGGAGGAAGCGGCGGTTCCTCCACAAGACACGGCCGCTCGGCATCCTGACCTTGTAGTCCCGCGACCGGCCGACGCCCATCACTATGCCCACCTTGTCCCAACGTGTCGTCGTCGGGTCCTGGATGCGGACAAGGGCACCAATCTCCAGTGGCTGAAGAGGGCGGGCACGGTCGTCATACCGAGCCTTGGCGTCCTGGGCACTTGAAGCGGCATGGCGGTCGCAGCTCTCGGCTCTGGTCTGCCACTCCTTCGCAAAGTCTTTGGCGTGTGTAGGAACACAAGAGCGGAGAGGGTGACCATACAGGATCTGGACAGGGGAGCGCCCTGTGTGGATAGGAGTATTACGTAACTCCAGGAGTCCTTTGTCAAACGCCTTACAGTCTATGTTGCCTGAAGGGGCCACCTTGAGGATGAGGTGCTTGACTGTCTTGACCGTTTGACTGTGGGTAGTGGGGTGTTGACATGATGTGGCAGACTCCCCAACGCTCCAGGAATCCTGTGAAGTCCCGGCTGGTGAACTGTGGCCCATCGTCCGTCCGCAGACGTACGGGGACGCCCAGGTCACGAAAGAGGTGCCGGAAGTGGCGAATGGTGGCCGCGGACGTCGTGTCCGAGCCACAGATTACCACCACAGGCCAGCCAGAGAGTCGGTCGGCGACAACTAGGAAATGTTTCCCAGATGTGCTGAAGAAATCAGCCAACACGGACTCGAACGGCCTGGCATGGCTCACAGGCACGGACCGTATTGACGATATCCGCGTCAATGCCGGGCCAGTGCACAGCCTGCCTTGCGCGGCGCTTGGTGGCCTCTGCTCCACGATGGCTGTCGTGTAAGCGGACTAGAGCATGACGACGGAGAGCTGCAGGGACGACCACACGGGCACCGTACAGGACGAGGTCCCCATCTGCGTAGAGGTCCTCACGTATCTTCCAATACGGGCGTAGGGCGTTGTGGAGGTCAAAACGGTCGCGAGGGAACCCAGTCCTCACACTCTCCAAGAGCTGAGTGTAGGATGGGTCGTCGCGTGTGGCGAGGGACTGTAGGGCCTGCAAAGTGACGATGTTGCTGATGGAGAAATCGGCCTCGGTGCTGAGCATCTCGTCTTCAGGTGTAGCGCGGCTGACTGGGGAGCGGGAGAGGGCATCCGGTATGCACAATTCCTTACCTGCGCGCCAAGCCGCGGTGAAGACGAAGGCCAAAATCTTCTCCTTCAGGCGCTGGAGGCGGTGATTCTCGATGGCGTCCAGCGAATAGTGATTAAGAATGGGGACCAAGGGCCTGTGGTCTGTGATGAGGTCGAAGTGCTGTAGGCCAATCAAGTAAAATTTGCACTTCGATAAGGCCCATACCACTGCCAGCAGCTCCAGCTCGATGGTAGCGTAGCGAGACTCAGCATCGGTGAGGAAGCGAGAGCCACACTGTACGAGCCGGTACTTTCCACCACCGTGATCCTCGCGAATGGCGTAACCAACCCCGTACAGGCGCGAGGCATCTGTCTGGAGGACGGTGGGGAGCGCTGGGTTGAAAGTAACGAGGATAGGTGGACTTGACAGGGCCTCCTTCACCTTATGAATGGCGAGGTCGTGGTCAGGGGTCCACGTGAAAGTCCATCTTGGGGCTCATCAAGGGGCGGAGAGGCTCGGTAGCAGCGGAGACGTCAGGAGAAAATTTTCCCAGCTTTTTCACCAGACCCATGAAAGACCTGAGATCCGTAAGGTTGGCAGGTTTTGCAAGATCCGCTGTGGCGCGAACTTTCTCCGGGTCCGCAGCAATGCCATCCCTTGAAAGTCGGTAGCCGCAGAAAGACACTGCAGGTGCAGCCAAGACGAACTTCTCGGCATTCAGAGTAATGCCGTGCATCCTACACCTGGTCAGTACCTCGTCCATGCGGCGAAGATGCGAGAGGTTGGCCTCATCGTAGAGGAGGATGTCATCCACTACCTTCACGCAGTTGGTCACGCCTTGAAGTGCCATGATCACCACGGAGACAGAAGGCGTCCCCCGTAGCAGCGAATCCCATAGGGCCACTGCAGTAGCGGAAGCGTCCGTAAGGCGTGATGAAAGTGGTCAGTGGCTGTTCCTCCTTCTTCAGTGGGATCTGCCAGTAACCACAGAGGGCGTTCATTGTCGAGAAGTGACGTACCTTCGGGTCCACACTCCGTATAGCTGCAAAAGGTGTGAGTGAAGGGTGGGCGGGACGGGACACCTGGCTGTTAAGCTTAGACAAGTCGGTAGTAATCCGCACTCCACCGTTAGTCTTAGCCACAGTGACTAGAGGGTGGCACCAAGGGGACGGGTCATCACCAACGGGTACGATGACACCCTGGGCCACCATAGAATCCAGTTCCTTCTTGAGTGAATCCCTGAAGGTGAGAGGAATCAACAAGGGGGTGGGTATGGCAAACGGCTGTGCATCTTCCCGCAGGTGTATCCTCATAGGCGGACCCGCCATAGCCTTCAGTGGCGTGGTCCGTAGGGCTTCCTTCGTCACCAGCACATCCGAGTACTCCTTCAGGAAGTAGGCCCTTGCGGCTGAAGGAGACGTCGCTGTAAAGAGGAAGCAGCCGTGACTTGGGTGGAGGCGGGGCAGGAGTGGACGCGGGTTCTGGGCAGCTCTGTGCGGCAGCGCCAGGCGCGTCGCTCGTTGATTCACGCACCCTGCTGGTGGTGTACCGAGCAGCTGGGATCTGCTCAGGAAAGTCTCTGGGTACCACGCCTAACTCCTTGCAGTGCTCCCACGACAACAAGGGTGTAGCGAGAGTAGGCTGCACGTCGATCCATCCGTGACACGACCTGTCGCCGTAAGTGATCTCCGCTTGAAAGGAGCCCACAGCGTCCGGCATCTGGGAACCGTCCGCATTGTAGTACTGCAGCTGGGGCAGTGGTCCCAGGTCGCGTTTAGTGAGGCCCAGTTTCTGGAGGTGCTTCAGGCCTATCACCGTAGTATCAGCGCCGGTGTCCGGTATCACCTCGATGTGACCCGACACATCACCGTGTGTGACGGCGACGCGGATGGTAGGGGATGGGGTAGCCCTGGGGCGTGTGGTCGATTCCACCCTCGTGATGTGACTCAGCTGCTGCTTGGGGCTGCGTGGGCCATGTGAAGGGGGCTTCGTGCGAACCACCCGGAGGGAAGTGCGCTGCTTTCCTCCTCGTCTCGGCTTTTAGGCTTTTGTTGGCGGCAGCACTTGTCGTAGTGTCCATAGTGACCGCAGGCCTGACACTTGTGGCCTCGTGCAGGGGACCTGTCTGTGTTAGACCAGTGGCCCTTACGGTCACATCCACGACACAGTGCGTCGGCGGCCGGGCATGTCTTGGGGCCATGCTGCTTTCCACAGCTGCCACAGGAAGCCCTAGGCGGGGGCGTGGAAGAACGTGCGGCAGCCTTCACGTTGTTGGCAGCTTCTTACCCTTCTTGTACTGAGAGATAGCTCTTACAGCAGGTGGGGCCCGTAAGGCAGAGGTGGCGGACTTGGTGGCCTGGTATGACCGACATTCAGTCACTACCACCTGGAGTGTGGAAGAAGCGTCCAGGGGGATCAGTCGCTGCACCAACTCTTCTTGCCTGACACCTGTCAAGATCCCGTGCTTGATCCAGGCTTCCTCACATTCCCGGCTGTGCGCCTTGCAGACGTCGATCTCCTCCGACAAACTCTTCAAGCGTACAAAAAAGTTGTCAAAGGATTCATTCTCCGCCTGCTTGCAGCTGGTGAAGGCGCGGCGATGCAAAGCCTCGTTCTTCCGACCCTTAACATGCTCACGCAAAAGGTCGAGCACTGAAGAGGTAGAATCGGGAGGCACTTGCAACGTGTGCTCCAAAACTCTCTGGGTCTCCAGCGACAAACACATCCGCAGTTGATGAGCTGTTTGTTTGGAGGCATGCTCTCAAGGTCCACCATCGTGGAGTAATCTGTCCACCGTCGCCTCCACTCACGAAAAAGCTGAAACGTGACGTCTGGTGAGAGGGCGGGTGGGGGTTGAACAGATGCCTTGGGAGCTGTTGGAGTAGCAAGAGTACCTGGAGGGTACTCGCGCCTTGGTGCGTGACACCTGCGAGTGAGGGAGGGTGGGTTAGCTCCAGCTTAGATACATAACCTACAGGGAGCTGAAATTATCAACAAAGCTGCGCGTATATAGAGCAGTGATCCTCCCTGGTATATGGCAATGAAACAAAGGTCACATATAGGAGGCACCTCGAGGCACTTGAAAACTTTCACCAACGTAGTCCACGTTCCATCCTCTGAGTTCGCTGGGAAGACAAGAAAACTAAATCCAGTATTGTAGGTTATGTATCTAAGCTACTGTGCCGAGTAGCAACCTTGTATATAAGCTACTGTGCCGAGTAGCATCTATGTATATAATTACGTGGCAACACTGCACGTGTTATGTGGCAACATTGCCCCGAGGCTGCCTTATGGCAAGGCAGTCTCAGTCTGACTCTTTGGGCCATGCATGGCACACGCTAGTCACCACTTGCATTTCTCCTATCCGTTAATAAATGGACTTCAGTGTTACCCGGTGTTTCCTTACCGATCACTGTCTTCTTCAAGGAACACTTGGAACCTTCATGGCGCAGTGAGTAGGATCTGTGGACTTACAAGTGTGTGAACAATGGACAGTTAGCCGGCGATGTGCGACTGCCGGTGATGTGCGCGTCGACTTGTGTGTTGTGTTGTGTTGCGTTGTGTTTCGTCGCGACCTGCAGTGTTGCGCCGTCACAGTGCGTTTTAGTGACGGTGGCAGTGTTAGTGTATTAGTGTGTCTAGAGCTGAGAGTTAAGCAATGGCCTGTCTTTTGTGGTACCCACGGAGCATGCAGGCGTACACCATTCTCGTGTGACATCCGGGGAGACACTGATGTTCTTGCGTCCAAGGCGGCCACCACGATCTGCTCTCTGAGACACACACACACACACGCACGCACGCACGCACGCACTCACGGACAGAACAGTGGACGCTATGCATTATTTCAGCGCTGTTTATGTCATGTATGTGGTTCGAGCTGATGAGGCGCCACTTTATATACTAAACAGCTCAGTTCAAGCATACTAAGATGGGCGGTATGAAGGGACAACGTCAAGATGGGAGACACGCCTCCCCACCACCTTCCCCTCCACCGGGTGCAGATTCTCATCCTCCACCTCCAGCAACGGACATTGCCACAATTCTGAGGTGGATGGACGACAGGGACAAGAGACGCAGTGAGATGGAATTTCAGAGGGAGGAGATACGAAGAGAGGAGGAAAAGGAGCGTTTTGATACACTATTGGCAATTTTGGCGCTAAACCACCCTCCCTCACTCGCAGGTGTTATGCACCAAGGCGCGAGTACCCTCCCTCCTCCACCACACCAGCGTCCTCCAGGTACTCTTGCTACTCCAACAGCTCCCAAGGCATCTGTTCAACCCCCACCCGTCCTCTCACCAGACGTCACGTTTCAGCTTTTTCGTGAGTGGAGACGGCGGCGGACAGATTACTCCACGATGGTGGACCTTGAGAGCATGCCTCCAAACAAACAGCTCATCCAACTGCGGATGTGTTTGTCACTGGAGATCCAGAGAGTTTTGGAGCACACGTTGCAAATGCCTCCCGATTCTACCTCTTCAGTGACGGATGTGCTCGACCTTTTGCAGGAGCACGTTAAGGGTCGGAATGAACAGGCTTTGCGTCGCCGCGCCTTCACCAGCTGTAAGCAGGCGGAGAATGAATCCTTTGACAACTTTTTTGTACGTTTGAAAAGTTTGTCGGAGGAGATCGACGTCTGCAAGGCGCACAGCCGGGAATGTGAGGAAGCCTGGATCAAGCACGGGATCTTGACAGGTGTCAGGCAAGAAGAGTTGGTGCAGCGACTCATCCTCATGGACGCTTCCTCCACACTCCAGGTGGTAGTGACTGAATGTCGGTCATACGAGGCCACAAATTCCGCCACCTCTGCCTTACGGGCCCCACCTGCTGTGAGAGCTATCGCACAATACAAGAAGGGTAAGAAGGTCGGCCAACAACGTGAAGGCTGCCGCACGTTCTTCCACGCCTCCGCCTAGTGCTCCCTGTGGCAGCTGTGGAAAGCAGCATGGCCCCAAGACATGCCCGGCCGCCGACGCACTGTGTCGTGGATGTGACCGTAAGGGCCTCTGGTCTAGCACAGACAGGTGCCCTGCACGAGGCAGCAAGTGTCAGGCCTGCGGTCGCTATGGACACTACCACAAGCGCTGCCGCCAACCCAAGCCCAAAAGCCCGAGACGAGGAGGAAAGCAGCGCACTTCCCTCGGGGTGGTTCGCACGCAGCCCCCTTCAGATGACCCACGCAGCCCCAAGCAGCAGCTGAGTCACATCAGAAGGGTGGAATCGACCACACGCCCCAGGGCTACTCTTCCCCCTACTATCCGCGTGGCCGTCACACACGGTGATGTGTCGGGTCACATAGAGGTGATACCGGACACCGGCGCTGATACTACGGTGATAGGCCTGAAGCACCTCCAGAAACTGGGCCTCACCAAACGCGACCTGGGACCACCGCAGCAGCTGCAGTACTACAATGCGGACGGTTCCCAGATGCCGGACACTGTGGGCTCCTTTCAAGCGGAGATCACCTACGGCGACAGGTCGTGTCACGGATGGATCGACGTGCAGCCTACTCTCGCTACACCCTTGTTGTTGTGGGATCACTGCAAGGAGTTAGGCGTGGTGCCCAGAGACTTTCCCGAGCAGATCCCAGCTGCTCGGTACACCGCCAGCAGGGTGCGTGAATCAATGAGCGACGTGCCTGGCGCTGCCGCACAGAGGTGCCCAGAACCCGCGTCCACTACCACCCACACAGGACGCTCCCCTGCCCAGATCCTGTATGGTCACTCTCTCCGCTCTTGCGTTCCTGCACACTCCAAGGCCTTTGCGAAGAAGTGGCAGACCAGAGCCGAGAGCTGCGACCGGCGCGCCGCTACACGTGCCCAGGACGCCAAGGCTCGGTATGACGACCGTGCCCACCCTCTTCAGCCACTTGAGATTAGTGCCCTTGTCCGCGTCCAGGACCCGACGACGACACGTTGGGACAAGTTGAGCATAGTGATGGGCGTCTGCCAGTCGCGGGACTACAAAGTCAGGATGCCGAGCGGCCGCGTCTGGTGGAGGAACCGCCGTTTCCTCCGGCCAGTCCCACCCCCTGCTGCTGGCCCCCTGACCGAGGACGAATCCCCTACACCTCACGAGGATCCGTTTCACAGTGCACCTCGACGCTCGGAGCGACTTAGGACTAAGAAGTCCGCTCAAGACAAAGACTATGAGCGTGAGGGGGGGAGGGAGATATAGGTTATGTATCTAATCTACTGTGCCGAGTAGCAACCTTGTATATAAGCTACTGTGCCGAGTAGCATCTATGTATATAATTACGTGGCAACACTGCACGTGTTATGTGGCAACATTGCCCCGAGGCTGCCATATGGCAAGGCAGTCTCAGTCTGAATCTGTGGGCCGTGCATGGCACACGCTAGTCACCACTTTTATTTCTCCTATCCGTTAATAAATGGACTCCAATGTTACCCGGTGTTTCCCTACCCATCACTGCCTTCTTCAGGGAACACTTGGAACCTTCAAGTATTCTCGCTGACACTAATTATAGGAGCATCAAGGCTACCATTATCCATGAACAACTATGCTGGACTGGCCATGCTATCCGCATGGACACAAGTAGACAGCCAAAGAAGTCACATTATAATCACCTAACGAATAGTAAATGTAACGCCCGCTGACAATTGGAAAGGTATAAGGACAGTCTTAAGACAAACCTTAAAAAGTGCCAAATCGACCCCCTCACCTGGGAGTCGATTACTCCACACAGGAATGCTTGGAATAACACCAAACAAGGTGTCAATACTTTTGTGTTAGCCCGACTGCAAACCGAGGCAGACTATCGCTAACGCAGGAAAGATGCTGCCACCGCCCCTTCCGCACTAGATGCAGCCCTCCACATGTGCAACGATAACGAACGACTCTGCGGGTCCCGTATCGGCCCCTTTAGTCACTTCAAAACTCACCAACTAAGGTGACATCCATAATAACTCTTAGAATTGTATCATAACTGGATGATCGTCATACTCGATTCCGAGTGACAGCACAGTAGTAGTAGTAGTAGTAGTAGTAGTAGTAGTATGTGTGTGTGTGTGTGTGTGTGTGTGTATGTGTGTGTGTGTGTGTGTGTGTGTGTGTGTGTGTGTGTGTGTGTGTGTGTTGTGTGTGTGTGTTCACAGGTTGGTGTAATGCGTCTAGTGTGGTAGCATTATGTTAGTGTCAAAGTGCAAGCACTGCATGCTTTCTCTCTCTTTCAGGTACTGCCGCTGGCTAGTCCTTGTAGCGAACAGTGAAGTAACCTGCATAAATCTTACGCTGGCAGTACACAGCCTCTTCACCTCTTGCTGTGTCTCCTAGCGGCAACACATGGTAAGTGGGTGCCTCGTGGGCCCAGTCTACACAAGCAAAGGATCTTGGAGTAGCAGTGGACCCCAAAGGGACGGCTTATAGGCCCACCGGCATGTGGCCATTCCCTGGCGCCTATCAACCACTGCCCCGCTGGCTTGTGGATTATCGTTGGTAGGTATTAAGCTACGGGAGTAAACACCAAATGAAAAATCTGTGAGGGAGCCCCACTTCACGCAGACATGCTTACAGACTTCCAACTAGACACCAACGGTGGTAAAGACGGAAGAAATGACCAACATGGGAACCCAACATCTACACCGACGGTCGAAGGCAATGCTTGATGGACAGGCTACTAAGGTGAAATCCACCAAACTGGGCAATCGGCAGTCCATTGCAACTCTTCCTCACCCCAGTCGTTGCAACTGTTACACCACTGGATTAGGAAAAGGGAGAGCCAGGATGTGTGGTTACAGCTTGCGCTCCTGCCTCACCACATAAATCACATAGCAATAATCATGCTCATCATACTTCTCATCATCATTAAAACCCCTATACCTTCAATATTCCTATGACGACAGACGAGTGGCCATAGGGGACAGGCAGAGATGATTGCGTGGAGTCTAGTCACAACTCTGCATATGCACGGCATAGATAAAATGGTCGTTTATGCACTTGGTTCTAGGCAGCAGTGGAAATCCGGTTCTGTATTGTGCGACAGAGCAGCCCTTTCTAGGGTCCACTTTGCTAACTCCACATGGAGAGAGGGCCAGAAAAGGTGCCCTAAACATAGACTGCCTAAAGAGCCAACCTGATTGGGCAACCACACCCAGTAAGATCATCTTTATGTGGTCGAAAACACAATCTTAATCACAGATAAAAACAAACCCTTATGGTATCTGCATGAAATGTTAGGGCTCTTCTTGGTACTGACACAAATGAGCATCCTGAAAGAAAAAACTGCCCTTGCGGCAAAAGGAGCTGGGTAGGTATAACATCGACAGGGGAACGATTATTGAGTCCCAGCTCCCAGACGAGGGTCGAATAACAGACCAAGAGTCTGGTTATTCTTTATTTTGTGAAGGTAAGCCTCCTGTGGAGAGAAACAGCTTTTATGAAGTTGGCTTTTCCATCCGCAAATGTATCTTACATGGGCTAACTAAAATGACTATTAGGATCAACTTTTGCCTTATGACGTTATGAGTCCCACTGAATTACTCACGTCATGCCTTCTTGATCAGTACATACGCCTCAACACTGGATGTAGAGGATGACATCCAGGATAAGGTAGTGCTCCAAGGTGATTTCAATGCCAGAGTTGGCAGTGAATCATAGGGGAAAATAAACTAGGCCGACCCCTCCTCAGCAAGTTTGTTGCACACAACCTCACTATCACCAATACCTTGTTTAGGCAGGCCGACAAGCTCAAGCTTTCGTGGCAGCACCCATAATCCAAACACTGGCATCTCACTGACTACATCAATGTCAGAGAAAGTGATCACCAATATGTACTCATCATTCAAGGCATGCGTGGCTCAGACCACTGCAACACTGATCATCGACTCGTTATTGCCAAACTATCACTTCACGTCGCCTCAAAACAGCGAAGATAACCAGCCTCCAGGAGAGTTTTTAACACTAAGCCCCTGGAGTATTTAGTGGTAGCACATATTTCTCGAGAGCTTCTCGAACATTAGTTGATAAAGATCCCAACAACAAACAACAACCCAAATCCCAGTGCCGAATGGGATTTTCCCAAAACTGTCATTACTAAAAACAGCAGAGAGACCCTCGGCTAGATCAAAGGAATACATCAGAACTGGTTTAATAATCATGCCCCGGAAATCAACGTACTAATCGATGATAAACATGCTGCTTTAACTAACGAGCAGAATGACCCTCAGTCTCGTATCAAATATTATGCATCTCACAAGAAGAAACCGGCGGCCTAGCCTGAACTTCGCAATCTAAAAAACGACTGGTTTAAAAATAAAGCATGTGAAAAATAAAATCATGCAGAGCAACAGAAGAGGTGCAAATATTTCAATTCCACTAAAACATTCTATGGGCCAAATATTCTTGGTGCAGCCCCCCTTTGCTCATCTTATGATAACTCCCTAATTAATGACGAAAAAGGAATTCTTAAACACTGGAAAGAGCACTAACATTTGCTGCTCAGCCGAAATACCGATGTAGATATCCTGACTACCCAGCAGGTCCCTCAGCATCCACAGATGACCCACCTCGGCTATCCTACATCCCTAGATGAGGTAGCTACTGCCATCTAACAGATTATAAATAACAAAGCCACAGGGCCTGATGGAATCCCAGCCGAGATGTATAAAGCAGAAGGATCTCTGCTTAACAGCAGTCTCAAGGAGGAAATCTCCTAAGCTCTTAATGACACTTCTATCTTTAATATTTATAAGAACAAGGGAAATCTGTAAGACTGTGGCCATTATTGCGGGATCTCGCTGCTGTTCACAGCTGGCAAGATTATCGCCCTAGTCCTCCTAAACAAACCTTTTTTCCTGAGGAGGAAAACTTCCTCCCGGAATCTCAGTGTGGCTTTAGACCATCATGTGGGATCACTGACATAATCTCTACTGCCCGCCAGATGCAGGAAAAGTGCAGAGAACAGCGTCGTGACCTGTATATGGTCTTGATCGACCTAACCAAGGTCTTCGACTCAGTAAACAGGGACGTCCTCTGGCTAACCCGCAGTCGTTTTGGCTGCTCACCAAAATTCATCCCCATTGTGAGGCAACTTTTCTTTGGCATGAACGGCAGTGTCTTGCACAATGGCACCCAGTTTGTGTTCTTCCCCATCCAAACGGCGGTAAAAGAAGGATGTGTATTGGCACCAACTCTCTTTTCCATTTTCTTTTCCGCCTTCCTTACTCGTACCAGTGGCAATTTGGCCAGCGGGGTGGACATTCAGTACCGGATGATGGGTCTTTTCAATATAAGACGACTTCAGGCATGAACAAAGGTGTCGGCAGCTTCCATTACTGAACTTCAGTAAGAAGCAGACGTAGCCCTTGTCACTCACACTGAACACAGCCTACAGGAGATATTGAACACCTACGTAGATGCGTATGCACACTTCGACCTTGAGGTGAATGTATGTAAGACTCAGATTCTCTTTCAGCCTACCCCTGGTTCAACCAAGCCTCCACCAACCATCCTGCTTAACGGTCCCACCCTCTCTAATATTACCCACTATCAGTATGTCGGCTCCCACCTGTCCACTACCGTGGACATCGATGAAGAGATTCAACATCGGATCAGATGAGCATCTTAAGCCGTGTTTCCAACTGTAGAGAGCTAAAATTATCTACAATGTTGCACGTTTAACGAGCAGGGGTCCTCTTCACTCTGCTTTATGGCAGCGAGACATGGGTCCCATAAAGAAGGTAACTCAAGGCACTTGAAAACTTTCACCAACGTAGTGTACGTTCCATCCTCTGGGTTCGCTGCTAAGACAAGAAAAAAATATTCTCTCTGATACCAACTGTAGGAGCGTCGAGGCTACCATTATCCATGACCTACTACGTTGGTGGCCATGTTACACGTATGGACGACAATAGACTGCCAAAGAAGCTACTTTACAGTCACGCTGCCGGGAAACTGAAAAGGTCTAAGGATAGTCTTAAGATAAACCTGAAAAGGTGACAAAGCGACCCCCTCACTTCGGTGACGATTACTCCACACCGAAGAGCGTGGAAGGGCACCACACAAAGAAGGTGCCAATACTTTCGATTTAGCCCGACTGCAAACGGAGGCAGACAAGTGCTAACGTCGGAAAGACGCTTTTGCTGCCCCTTCCGCACTAGATGTGGCCCTCCATATGTGAACATCTGTGGACGATCTTGCCGGTCCCGTATCAGCCTTGCTAGTTTACCTCAGAGCACACCAATGAAGGTGACATCCTTCATAACTCATATCATTTTATCACACCTGGATGATCGTCATACTCGATTCCGAGTGACAGCAAAGTAGTAGTGATAGTACTGTACATTACAGTATATGCACTTGCATATACATATAAATTGTATTATTGTATTAACATACAACTCTGCCCGGCTGTATACGCCATCACAAGTGTGTGTGTGAAGGAAGCACATGTTTTTTTGTTTTCTTTTTATTCGTTGACTTTAGAGACTAACACATTGTTCATTGTTTATTTCAACCTTCTACTTTTGCCCTGTAGGTTAGGTTAGGTTTAAAGGTAATTATGCATCGTGTATCAATTGGTACAGATGTATTCCTTTAATGAAGACATAGAGGCGAACCGAGGAAAGCCGAGGGGAACCAAGGGAAGCCAAGGGGAACCGAGGGAAGCCGAGAGGAACCGAGGGTTGCCGAGGGGAACCGAAGGAAGTCGAGCGGACAGATTGTACGCTTTGCTAGGGTAACTCGGCACGTATTCATTAAGTCAATTATTACCGTCTACCAAAAAAATACACGATTGAGTCACCATATACACTCTTCCTCCTTTCTATACAGAACTCTCAAGTCACGTCTTAACTCTCTTTTAATTAGGGAGAAACGCACACGCAAACAAACATAAATGGCTTTTTTTTTAACCAAGTGTGTCTTTTATCTCGGTGTTTTTACATACTTTATTCAACTTGATATTTTTAGTGAGATGAGAAGTGTTTTTTTTAATTTTTGAACGTTGTATTACATGCACACACACACACACACACACACACACACATACACACACACACACACACACAAACACACACACACACAAACACACACACAAACACACACACAAACACGTGTCTCTGTGTAAGTGTGTATATTTGTGTGTGTGTACGTGTGTGAGAGAGATAGCGAGAGACACAGCCCTTAAGCTACAACATAATAATTACCTTATCAAATTTTTCCATCCAATAACTTCAGTTTTTTAAGTGTGTCGCCTGGGGGAGCGACGCTGTATAGGAAGGTAAGAGATTGTTAATGTGGCAATATAGCACAGTGCGATAAGTGCTATAGTGATAGTGTAATATTAATAATAATAATAATAATAATAATAATTAACGGTTTATTGAAAGAGCTTGGCAGCCAGAAGGCTGAAAATATACAGTTACATAATTGGGGAGTGGGTTTCGAATTACTCATAATATACAAATAACATAAGTGATATAAATAAGATATATAATAACTAGATGGGGAAAAGCTCAAACTACAGGGCATTTCAACATAGTGACAGTGCAAGAAGTAGTATTTACTGGGAGTGAATACACTGGTTTATTAAATGTTATTGATAATTTTTACAATGGTTGGGACTGGGCTGTTCTAATAGCGATCATTTCGTGCACGTATGGGCTGGATGCGGTTGTGGTGTCGAACAGCAATTCTCGGGCTAGGGATCTCAGGTGGTAGTAGGAGCCGGTGTCGAGGATGGTGCAGAAGCTTCTTACCAAATTTGCAGATGAGGTCGTGGTGATGGTCAGTGAGAGTCGAAAGGGTCAGTGTGTTGAGCGCTTCTTGATATGTGGACTAGGAAGGGGAGAGAATAATCTTGCATGCCCTCTTTTGCACTTTCTCTAGGTGTTTACGTTGTGTGGCATTTAGGGAGGAAGACCAGGTAGGGGAGGCATAGGTGAGCTTGGGAAGTATGAATGTTGAGTAAACACTGAGGAGCTCGGGTGCAGGAACTCCGAGGGACTTGAGTAGGCGGAGGAGGTGGAGACGGAAACTGGAGAATTTGACAACTTCACTGACG